>NW_023505170.1:0-374000 GCF_004664715.2 Peromyscus leucopus | reverse complement strand
TTTAATACATTTTAAGTGCCCCAAACGATCAGCTCCCTTGATTGCTGTTGATTGTTTCCATTTGATTTATTTCTTCTTCCTGTATCCGTGTTCATTAAATTACTTAACGTAATGGCCACCCTGCAGTCAGGACTCCATTCAACTCCACGTCTTCAGGAGGGCTGTGGTTCTCAGGCTGTTCACTTCGGGAGTCCGCATTGTGGATTTTGGCCATCTGAGAGCTGGATAGTGCTCCCAGACAACATTAGGAGGACAATTATCTTCTAAAGAGAAGCACAGCGGTGGTGTCTGATTTTTTTCAAGCTATTTATGGTTTTTATTCTTAGCCACGGTCTTATTATTTTTGACAATCATATTAACTACCATGGTTAGATTTGTAATGTGGTGGACTGTGAGCTCAACAGTATGTTTATTTCTCCACATTTCAAAGTCTACCACCCAGGTGGAAAGCAAGAGTCAGGCAAGCAAGGTTCCAGGAGTCTACACACCAAGTGCATCATGTTTCTTTGAAGTCGGCACTGAGAGCTGGGGAGAAGCTCAATGCATGAGCACTTGTCACACAAACTATGAGCATCCGAGTTCAGATCCCTAGCCATGTAGAGCTGGAGGTCACCATGTATTGGCAATTCCATATCCCTACTGCAAGATAAGAGACAAACAGAAGATCCCCAGAAGATGATAGGCAAGCTAGCCTTGCACACAGAGATACAGAGACACAGACACAGACACACCACACACACAGAGAGAGAGAGAGAGAGAGAGAGAGAGAGAGAGAGAGAGAGAGAGAGAGAGAGAGAGATTCAGACAGACAGACAGAGAAAGAAAGAAATAGGAGACAGAGACCAGAGACAGGGAGAGGGAGAAAAAGATCAAAATAGGCACCTCTTTAACCTCTTCATATGGATTCGCCTAGGTGAGTTAGAGTAATACAATTGTCTTCATTAATTGCTTAAATTCAAAGACTATTGAGACTGACAGAGTGAGCAGCAAACAGAGCTGTGTTGTGTGCATGTGTGCCAGGCCAAGCTTCCCTGAGGGCCAGGAATACTGATCAGAGAGGCAAGGACACTTAAAATATATGTGGGCTGTTAGCAAAGAGTGTGCCATTTCATAAAAGAGACTAGGGCATGGGCAGATACAAACCCATCTCTCACGGATACAAAGGGATGCCTGTACTTTCAGGAAGCTGAAGGTTGGTAGGGGGCTGGGTCCACTGGGCATCATTTACCCAATAAGATCTGACTATAGACTGGAATTATCCCACTGGTTAGAGAAGGACTTTTAAAAACTATGGAGGTTGGGCATCAAGATCCTGAGATTCTAATTGATTTGGAGTAGGGCCCATGTTGAGAGTTTTTTTTTTATACTTTTCCTAGCTGATTTGAAGACAGGATTGAAAACTAGCAATACATACTTAATACCTGTGCACTTGGGACTAGAAACACTATGGGTAGGGTTTGTATTCATGGATAAATCCATACAAAGTCCTGTAAAATCTGTGAGTTAATCTTTGGCAATTTCCATCATGCCACAAGGCATCCTGGGAAATGAGTTACTATTAAATTTTCTGGTATCAGGAAGGAAGGAAGTAGGCAAGTCCTAAAATGCATCAGTGGGCACTTGCTATACATATCAGGCTCCAGAATTAAAAAAAATCAGATCCATAACCTTAGAGAGGACCAATGTAGTTTCCAAGAGTTGAACCCTTTACTGTAAAACACTATAGTGCCAGACCCAATGTGTAAGCACTGGCAGCAGTGTGCCTTAGTGCCAGGCTCTTGAACATCACTATGCCACTATAAAAGCCCTATGAGACAGGTATACCTACTTGTGCATATACAGTTGATGATATTGGGGCTCAAAGAGAGAAACTGACATAGCCCCTAGTTATCTCTCTGGTGAGTGAATGAGCCTGCCTTTCCCATGCAGAAGTCCAGCACTGTCCACAACCTAATGCCATGAACACACCTTTACCAGATCAAGCATCTTCTATCACTGTTTCCAATAATTAACAGAAATTCACAGATTTTGCTTCTGGGAACACTACCCTCCTGTTTCAGCAAGATAATCATGAGAGGGTCCTGGACAGACTCTGTAAGAAGACAGGCATGTAAGAAAAACAACCTCGCCTATAAGATGTTAATAGCTATCATTATTAAGGCTCAGGGGGAACAAAGGCATTGTTTAGACATTTCATTTTGTGGAGGACTTATCTGGGGAAGTCATTTTGTGTTGCATTTGTGATGGCCAGTTCTCTGGTGTGTATTTAGGGACCACGTGATTATCTGCTCTGAGCATCTCATTTCCCACTATAATAGGAATAGACTGTGGAATCCAATAGAGTTGTGACTGCGATGGACACATTTTAAAAACATAGGCACCTCTCCTTATTTCATTACTAGTGTTGTGATAAAATACCAGACAAAAGCAACTTAGGGGGAAAAAGGTTTTTTCTGTTCACAATTCCAGATTAAAGCCCATTGTTGAGTGGCAGTCAAGTCAAGAACTTGAAGCATCTAATTACATCCACAGTCACGAGCAGAGGGAGAAAGGGTTCATGCTTGGTACTCAGCTAGCTTCCTCTGCTCTTATCCAGTACAGGATCAAAACCCAGGAATAATACCACCCACTTTCAGGCGTTGTCTTCCTATATCAATTGTGTCAACCAAAACAGTTCTCCACATGATCTAGACCAAAACATGATCTAGACCAAACGTGATCTAGACCAAAACAGAGGCTAACATGATCTAGACAATCCTTCATTGAGACTGTCATCCCAGGACCTAAGACTGTGTCAAGTTGGTAATTAAAACTAACCATCACAGTATGTTCCACCCACATGTTCAGAGAGAAAGTTCCTCATCTAGGTTAATGTTCACATATCAGAAAGGGAGTAATGTTATTAGTCCAATGTCACCAAGAATGGCACAGGTAGGTAATGCCCCAGAGGTCAAGGTTATGGTGCCAAGAATTGAATTCACTTAGGGCTTATTTGCAAGTCCATTTTTTCACCACAGAGGTTCTTCTCTCTCCCTGCTGTATTCCTCCCAGTGAACCGCATGTGCTTCCAAGGTGGTGATCTATAAGCATCTGTGGGAGTTTTAGTAATGAGTGCAGAGTGCAGAGGAAACCATGTCGCACAGCTCAGCTGCCCTGTACAGAGTAGCCAGAGCCTCATTATTGTCTTCAAGAACAAATTATGAGTGAGGGTATCAGATCTACAGACGTAAGCCCCATCTTTAGATAGCACTGCTAGCTCAGCAGTTTCATCTGAAATGTTCCTTACTAAATGACACAGAACAGCTCAACCCAAGACCCCCAAGGCCACACATTCACATATTGTTCTGAAAAACATGAGGAAGAAAAGGTAGATGGAAATAACGCAGGTGAGACAAGCCAACACAGGATAGAGCACATACCTGTAATAGGTTTTAAACTGAATAATCTTCTCTTTGTGTTTGATTGGCTATCACTAGCATTACAGGAAAGCTCTCCCGGATGTTAGTAACAGGAAAGCCAACCTCAGAAGAAGGTGGGACTCATCAGTGTTTCTTAAAGGTTAAACACAACTGTAACATCACCAGGGACCCACCCCCCTAGATCTACCACACTAGGGGAAAATGGTCCAGCTTTCTTCTTCCATTTGATCCCAATTTCCAAAAGAACATACATTCAAGGAAGCCTTCACTGGGGCCCTTTGAGAATTAGCTGCAGTTCTTCAGCCTTGATTCCATAAATAGCCTTTTAAACATTCTACTCTGTGGCACTGGCACAGAGCTGAGGTCCTTGGCCTCCTGGTGTGACATTCCATCCGGCTGGGACTCCACATTCTCTTCTCCTCAGAAAGCAAAGGGCTCCTGTGCTCTTAGCTGCTGTGTCCAATTATTTTTGCTGCCCTTGCAAAATAAGCACTTAGGTGTCCCATGTATTTTTAAGGAAATGGATCAGCAGGACTATTCTGGGAGACACAAAGCTCACAGAGGAATAGGGCAAATTCCAAGCGCCAATCTTGCCCTCTGTATATTAATCATGCTACCATTGTAACTCAGATACGGATAAATCCAATGCCTGTCCATGCACCATTTGCTTTATTGGAACCCTTTGGTGGAACTCCACAGACTATTGTCTTCCTGTATATATTTCCTTCCTTGATTGTTTTCCATTATTGCTGATTTTACTTTAATTAAGCAAGAAGAGGAGGAGGAAGAGACTCAAAATTACAAATTAATTTTCTAATAAGCAGTACAAGCCAGAGAAGACATTATGCTGGGGATAAAGACTCATTAAAGAGAGGCAACCAGACACTATACACAACACTACAACACTGTCTTCTAATGCTGTTGGTGGCAGACATGGCTAATCAATTAGAGAATATGACCCAGCAGATCCTAAGTGGGCTCAGATTCCTCATCCCATTAGCACTTGTTCACCCACTACAACTTGTATCACTGTGACTGGCAACTGAATTCTGGATAGGTAGAAGTGGAATGCTGACCTACTTTTTTTCTGTAACAATGGGGTAGAAGCCTTTCCTTGCCTATGAGAACCTGTAGACAATATTTAGAAAAATGAGAAAACGTAATGGGGGCTGCATCACTGGAAACTTCCACTCATAACCTCAATTTCCCATTAAAGACTAGTACTAGGCACAGCACCTGTCTTTTTATACACACACACACACACACACACACATACACACACACACACTATAATTTTTTTTTTCTTACATGACCATTTCCTACTTAAATTCAGATTACAGCTTAGTTTTAGATAGCACTTTTCTAAAATTTCTCTTCTGGTCAACTCATCTAAATAGATCTTCTAATTTATTTCTAGCTTAACCTGGAGGTACCCCAAAGTGTTAAGAGTATCACAGTTTATTCTCCTTTCAGACAATGCCTGTCATGTAAATCCACAGAGTACATCTGTTACACACTGCCAACATGCAGTACTGCCTGCACAGATGGGTGCCCATAAAGATGGCAAATGCATGGCACATACCACCTGGTCACACATGTGCTGTGTTGTCTTGGCATTATGTTCTATATGTATCTCCGTGTAGGGATGTTCTTGAGTATCACCTGTTAAAAGCCACAGACTAGGCATGCAATTCTCCCCCTTAAGGCTCCTACTTGAGACATTAACTCAGTTTGGAAAAGGAAGTTTTTTCTTAAAAGGCTACAAGGTAAGGAGCTAAACCTCCCAAGCCCAGCTGGACCATCAGATTTCCCTGGGTCCCCATTCCCTCCATCCAATTGACTCCAATCCAAAGTGCTGACCTACAGGAGTGTGAGATGAATCAACAGTGATTAGAAACTCAACCTCCAACTGTTGCTGAGGTAGGATGAATTGAAAGTTACCCAATGTACTAACAGATGAAGTTCTAGAAGAGGTATCTGATGTCCAACACTGGGACCTCCACTCAATAACTGTATGACCACCAACCAACAAGGTGAAATGAAGGAAGTAAGAACATTTTCCTCACAGTGATCCTAATGCAGTCTTAATTCTTACAGTCTTGATAGCCATCATGGATTATAACCAAGTCTAGAGAAAAGGCTCAATAGACACCAGTGATTAACAGTATTGTTGTCTTTAAAGAATTAAAAAGATCTACTCCAATCAATCATTTCTTATATTTAAATCTGTGTTCTCAGCATCTTGTTTCTGTAAAAAGAAAAGGTGTTTGTGTACTGATGTAAAATCTTTTGCAGAGAAGACAGGGTAAGGAATATATTTATTATTATCTACAATTTCATGTTATTATTTCCATCATGTAAGCGTTGAGATTCACAGTCAAGTGCACCAGAGATGAGGGATTATTTTTTGTTGAATTGAATGTACAAAGGGAGAATCATATCTTTTCTTGTTCTTTAAATAAGATCATTTCAACAGAACAAATACCCTAAAGGCACCGCACCACATGCCACATTCTACCAAAAGGAAATCTCCCATTCTTAATTTCAAAGACCACCAAGTTTAACATGCACATTTTCTCCATTTAAAACTATCCATTTCTTCCACAGTAGGGAGGTTGTTTTGCAACAGCAAAAATATAACAAGGAGCCTAACATCTTGAAATTCTGGAAGGACACCAGAGTTACAGTTGAGTTTGTCTATCGCATCAAATTCATATACATCTGAAATCTCTTCTGGCATGCCTTCAGAAAGCACTATTAGCTCATGGCTATCTTCTGCATGTGTGAAAAGCAGAGAGCTGTTTATCTCTGTTTTATGATGTATGCCCAGTTGCTGTGTATCCCCCCAGTCATTGCAAAGTGCAGGTATAAGGTCTTTCCATTCTTGATTCAGCACGCACACACCCCAGAAGTCAGGATGGAGCCAGGGTGATGCCGTGCGGAAGAAGCCAGTCCATGAGTGTCTTGCATGCCAGGCACCAAGCAGGGACACCACTTCTGAACCTTATGCATGTGAGTGGCTAAGGCTCACTTGCAGACACAGAAACTGCCCACGCAAATGTCTTTTGTTTGGAGAAAGAGTACTGCTTTTGATTTCCTTCTCTTTGAAATAGTGAAGGCAACCCAGGCAACCCTGTGAGCTTTGTAAATGCCCTTTCATACCAGAAACTGACACTGTGGCCTCCGGGGTAGAAGGTAAGGAGCTGTCAATCATCTTAACTACCTCTCAGAAGCTAGTGCTTCAGCCCAACAGGGCTTGTCACTAAGACTAGCAGAAGGGGGAGCTACCCTCCACACCACACCCACCCACTGACCTGGAACAACTGAGGGCACAGGACAGAAACATCACTTACAATAAATGCCACAAATGACTTTCCTCCCTCCCTACTCCTGTTTTTATTTTCTTTATGACAAAAATACATATAATTATTTATTATTCATACTAATATATAAGTAATTAAATTATATTATATAATAATTATATATAAATTAGTTATGTATATGCATAGATTTGTATATATATAAATGTATATATATACAAAAATATATAGTCAAATGACTAAATCAAGTCAATGAACATCCACATGTAACCTCACACACTTATTTGTGATAGCACTTAAAATCAACTCCCTTAGCAATTGTTAAGAATTAATGTAATATGTCATTACCTAAAATCAGCACATGGTCCAAGGGAATCTCTTGATAATAGTCCTTACTAAAATTATGCAACACTCGAGCAATATCCCCCTAACCTCTCTTCTATCTCATAGACACTAGTAGTCACCATTCTTCTCTCTGCTTCTTAGAGTTCAACTTTTCACATTCTGTATGTATGGAGGATCACGTAGCACTTATCTTTCTGTGCACAGCTCATGCTATTTGACACACTGAATGGCCCTCAAGTTCATCTGCATTGTTGCAAATGGCAGAACATCATCCTCTGTAGGGACTGAATAGTATTGTGTAGCACTTGTGTGTGGCTGTGTGAGTTTATGAGTGTGAGTGTGTGTGTGTGTGTGTGTGTGTGTGTGTGTGTACATTTTGATTATTCATATATTCTATGGCAGGCACATAGGTTGAACCCCTTTTTTGGCTGCTATCAGCAATGCTGAGATGAACCTGAGATGTAAATGGAGCTTAGACCCTGACTCCATTTTGTGTGGATGCGCACCCAGGCGAGGACCAGGCTGCAGCCGTGCTTTCGGCGTCCGGACGGTCTTGTACGCTCTGCACTTCTTTCACTTAGCAGAAAGTGCAGAGGTCCTGTGTGTGTGAAGGAAGTGAGGCAGTGCAGGGTTATGTTCTAAGCACAGATCTTTTCTCCCCCTTTACTCCAAGGCAGAAGTCTGGCAATGGGCGTCACACAGCTACTGCAGCTATTCTTGGGGAAACCTGGCTTCCTCCCTATTCCAAAATGGCCTCCACATTTCTGGTCCTAAGATGGTTACCCCATTTTCTGAATAACAAAAAAGATGAAGACACAGCATGAAGAGAGAAAGCCAAGCAGAGTCTCGTGTAAGTGAAATAATGTGAGTGTCCTCTCAAGTTCTTCACTTAGGCCATCCTGTGGCCACCCCAGCTACAAGTCTTGGAAATCAGGGTTAGTTCCTGCTGTGAGTCTATGCTTTTGTTCCAAATGTTTTGTTCCAAATGACACCCTGTTAAAATGAGCCAAAAATACACATTGTAGACTAGTCATTGCATAGAACAGTAGTTCTCAAGATGAGAACCCAAAGCAGCAGGTTTCCCATCACTGGGACAATTCGATCAGCAGTAGAGAATCTTCCAAATTTAAGTCTCAGGCTTCATTCTGAGATGTCTGAAACAAATGTTCTTGCCCATGTATTTGAAGGATTCAGGGTCAGTGATGGCTCAGGGAATAAAGCCACCTGTCACCACGCCTGATGACCCAAGTTCAATGCCATGGTGGAAGGAAAGAACTGACCCCCGATGATGTTGCCCTGGTGTCCACACATGTGAATGAATGCAACAAACACAGACACACACACACTAACTACAACTACACACACACACACACACACACACTGAATTAAACATAATAAAGCCCTCCTGGAATCCATGCTATAATTAAGTCTGCAGTAGATGACTAATTTATCTAAACAGAAAGGTAAATGAACTAATATAATCATATTTACTTTTAAATTCTCACAGGAAATGCATGAGGAATATGACATATTAGCTCTCCCATTTTAACAACAAGGGACCATGATAGTTCAAGTCAAAGACTGGAGAGCGAACAGAAAACACCAGCATCTAAAATCAGCAAGGCCATAGGAGAGGTTAATGAAGATAAAATACTTGGAGGTTAGTGTTTGCAATGGGCATTCTGCTTACTTCCCTATTACTATCACTTTTCAAAAAAGCAATTTATGGGCACACAAAGAAATTCCTAAATCCTAATGCCACTTCAGTATGTGACCTGGGCCATGCATCCCTTTTCTCAGTTTCTCTGTCTGTAGAGTGGGATGCATGTCCGTAGCTCTGCATAGTGCTGAAAATTCATCAGTAGTACACATTTATGAGGACCTTCCATTGTTAAAAAGCAGTTTACGAAAACTTAAGCCTTTCTTTAAAAAAAAATCGTTAAAACATTTAATCCAGACTTTAAGGCTTCTAGAAAAATATTGTCTTCAGGCCTCAAATGGTTAACCCCACTAGACATCAAGAGCCTGGTGTGCTGCTGTCTGGTCCTCAAGTTCCTATGCATTAAGTCACAAGACAAAAAAAAACCATGCACAGTGGATCCAGGCTTCGGCAGTGCCTTCTAGGCTAATAGGAACTTTTTCTTCTGACATTATCCATTTGCTAAGCTGGTTATGATTCCCACACATTACTTGAAAACAATTTCATTCAAGACAAAAGCATGTGAGCAGGGTATTATTTTATGCCTAAATTATGCAAATTTGGTGGAGTCATATTGTATTGTGAGCAATTCCCTTTCTTCCCGTTTTCATTGTATCATGAGTTAAAGAAAATTTCACTCTCCTCATTTGCAAAAGGTGAATACTTTCTATTTTAAAACTCTAGGGGGGAGGATTGACTTTTAATGAGCAGTTATCTAATATAAAAATCTCTTACATATATTACTGACATCATTCCCAAGTATTAAATGTACATTCCAGATAGGGCTGATCTTGATCCAATTAATCCTTGGAGAAAGGGCTTTACAACCCAGCTCTGGATGTTCCGAGAGCAGTGTGGGGGGTGAGGCAGTAGATGGAGACTCGTTTTTTCAGAAGACTCCAGAGTTATAGGGTTGCTTTGCTGTTGGACATTAAACCTGCCATGTTCAATATGAGGAGCTCAGAATAGAGACCCTGGTTTTCCGTAACATTTTGCTGGTCCCATCAGCCAGCAGCTCAGCAGCAGGGGACATGTTTGTGGAGGTTTGTCTGTAGTTGAGCACCGCCATCAAACTCCTCCCAAGTTCTCATCTTGTCACAGAAACCATAACTTCCAGGAAGAGAGGACCGTGGAGTGGACCAAGTGATATCCCAAAGTCAGTGGCTCTTGACCCATGTCTAACTGAGGGGACAGAGCGAACGATTGACACTTCCACAGGTTACAAGCACCACCAACCACAGGACTTGTGAAAGGGATGGGGAGATGGTCCAAATGTCTGCCACACAAGCATGAGAACCTGTGTTCCCCCATGCCACTTCAGTATGTGACCTAGACCATGCATCCTTTTTCTTAGCCTCAGTTTCTCGGTCTGTAGAGTGGGATGCATGTCCGTAGCTCTGCATTGTGCTGAAAATTCATCACTAGTACACATGCTGGAAAGGTAGAGACAGAAGGACCCCTGGGACTTCCCGGCCAGCCAACCTAGCTAAATCAGTGAGCTACAGGTTAAGTTAAAGGCACTGTCCCATAAAAGCAGAGAGCAATGGAGGAAGCCACCTGACATCAACCCCAACCATGTGTGCACATGCATACACACCACACCACACACACACACACACACACACACACACCTACACTCACACGTGCAATTGAAAATAAAATATTTTTTTAAACTTTATAGTTACACCAGGGACGGCACTGCAGACTGTTTTCCAGCACTCAGGAGGCTAAGGGAGATGACTGAACATTTAAGTCTAGCCTGGGATAAATAGCAAGATCCTGTCAAACAAACACAAATAGAAAAAAGTTCTACTTGATCATATTGTATTGTATACATGCATGAAACTTTCAAGAACAACTAGGACTACTGTTTATATAATTACAGACTCTAGATAATGTAGGACCATGGAGCTATTCACTGAAAAAGGAGAGAAGTCCTCACTCAATAAAATTCATCACAAAAGTCAAGAAGACATTTGAGGCCTGGAGGAGAGAGCAAAGGAGACATACTGTAAACCTAATGCTGACTGAATTTGACTGAATTACAATGAATATTCTTATTTTCCTCACCATCTCACATTAGAGAACTAGTAATAGTGTAATTCTACATTTTAGTGAAAAATGCCTTTTTAATAAATAAATATGAAAACCAAAATTTCTCAGCATAAGGAGTTCTGTAAAAATAGTTTACTATGACCACAATAAACCAATGTACTTTGGTTAAATAAAGTATCACATTGATTGGGAAAAATAATACCAACAACACAAATTGCAAGTTGTCCGAGAATTGCTATGTCTGAACTAAAGGGATCTCCTAAAACAACCAATATTAAGCTTTAGTTTCCCTTTCCTCTTGCTTCCCTCTCCAGTTTATTTTGTCTTTCCTTCTCCTCTTCCTCCTCCTCCTCCTCCTCCTCTTCCTCCTCCTCTTCCTTCTCCTCCTTCTTCTTTTTTGAATTAGGTTCTCATGATAAAGCCCCAAATGGCCTCAGACTTTGAATATTTCTGCCCTAGCCTCCAAGGGCTGAAATTGTAAGGGCACTCCACCATGTCTAGACCTCACTTTTTCTACCTTTCAGTGTCCCTAGAGTATTGTACAGGAAACAAAAATGTACAGGAATTTGCACCAATTAACACTTCAAGGAAGTATATTACATATATGCATCAGATGTGCATGACTTTGTGCATGTGTGTGTAGAGGAGGTATGCAGATAGATTTAAACACATGTGTAAAGATGGAGAGTAGATGCTAGGTAAATAGATACTTATTTACACACATAGACACAGATGATACATTGATAGGTCTGTAGTGCACTTATGTGTTTATATACAGATACACATAGATGATAGATATCTCTACATTCACAGAAAGATGGTATTAAATAGGTATGTTTTATGTGTATATAGACATATATAATTATACAGATCAATAAGTAGCAAGAAAAGTGAAGAGATAATTGACTGATGACACACAAAGAGAAATCAATTTCCTGTATGTGTATCAGGTAAGTTTTCTGCCAGGATCCCCTGTATTACTGTAACTAATTCTTAAGGAGGCTCCTTTATTACTGTTTCATAGTGAAGAAACTGGGAGCACTAGTCAACTGAGCTTATTCCACAAATATGATTCTGTTGTTGTTGTTTGGTTTTTACTCTTTGGGGGGCCCGCCACCCAGCTTCCAAATAAATTACACATGGAGACTTATTCTTAGTTATAAATGTCTGCCTGGCCTTAGCTTGCCTTGTTTCTTGCCAGCTTTCCTTAACTTAAAATTATCCCATCTATCTTTTGCCTCTGGGCTTTTGACATTCTCTCACATCTGTAAAAATTAATCTTACTCTGTGGCTTGCTGTGTAGCTGGGTGGCTGGCCCCTGGAGTCCTCCTCTCCTTCTCTGGCTCCTTCCTCTTCCTCTCCTCCCAGATTTCTCACTCTATACATTCTCTCTGCCTGCCAGCCCTGACTATCCTTCCCCCTGCTTTGCTATTGGCTGTTCCCTTCTTTATTACACCATGTTTTAGACAGATACAGTAACACAGTTTCACGGAGTTAAACAAATACAACATAAACAATATAATAACCTTAAAATAATATTCTGCAACACAATTCTACAATATACCCTTACAGAAGTATCACTCAGGCTGTAGATATAGCTCTACCCACAGAGTGATTGCCTAACATCCATAAAGCCCAGGTCTATCCCCAGTATTACATAAACTAGATGTTGTGGTGCATGATTATGACATTAGTACTCAGGAAGTGAAGGCAAGAAGATCAGAGGTTCAAAGTCATCTTCAGCTACATAGTAAGTTCATCATTATCTTGGACTACATGAGAGAGTAGTATGAAAAACAAGGAAGAAAGGAAATGCTATCCTTTACTACATATTCAGTTTAAAGCCAGCCTGGGCTACACTAGACCTTGTCTTTCAATGAAATAAATAAGAGGAGAGAGGGAGGGAGGGAGTCAAGAAAGGAAGGAAGAAAGGAATCAAAGAAGAAAGGAAGGCAGGCATCACTTGCTCAGCAGGAAATAAAACTGGAGCTTCACCATCTAATCAAGATCATTGCCCATCTAGGGGAGCTTCATCCTCAACTGAACACTGGCTTTCCTTCCAGTCCGTCTCAGAAACCTGAGGTTTCCACACCCAGGTGAACCTGAGACTCCTCCAACTTCCATCATGAATACAGACACGATGGCCTTTCTGTTTTCCTGCTGATAATCACAGGTAATGCCCTGCTCCCTCTTGCATTTGGCACTTCAGAAAGAAGAGTCTCAGCCTGCAGAGATCCCAGCTTTGCTTTCAGCAGATGAAATAACCGAGGAAGCACACTGGGAACCCATGGATATTTCCAGAAATTATTTCATTCCATTGACAAAAATATTTCCATTTGGAGCCATGCTATCCTGTGTGCTGTGAGTTACATGTTACAAAGGCAGACTTTCCTCATACTAGAAAAAGCCATGGCAGCTGTCCAGTCCCTTCACAGTCTTAGCTCAGTGAGGGTTTCTCAGATATATGCAGCTTACTCAGAAATGTGACTCTACTGGCAGCCCATTTAGGATGAACAAATGAATTGATTAAAAATAACCTGTTTTAGGGCCATCGAGACGGCTCAGCAAGTAAAGTTACTTTGACCCAGCCTAACCTGAGTTCAGTAATCAAGTCCTACATCATGGAAAGAGATATGTGACTCCCACAAGTTGTCTTTTGAATTTGACATGTATACCATGGCATGCAATAATGTGTACACATGCACACACACAAATGTAATAATATTTTTAAATGGCTGTTTTAGACTGACATTAACAGCTGTAAAGGAAATGACATACATCATGCCACATTTCCTTCAGCATTGCTTATGCAGCTCTGTGTATGCATTCATTTAGCATGCTTATCCACACCTACTATGTGGTAGCTGCCTATGTAACACTGAACCACACAGTGGAAATAATAGATCCAAAGATATAAACAGGCTGCTCAGAGGTGGCCAAAATGTTCTAGGATACCCCAACATGTACCATGAGGGCTAATTATTGGGGTACCCCAGGCCCACAAAGAATCTCCATTTGAGGGAGAGTAGAAGGAGATGGAATCTGAAATTGACCTGCCCCTACTCTGCTCATAATTTCCCTGTCAACAGGACTCAACACCCGCAGTGTCCTATTAATCTTTAAAATCGTTCTTATCATATTGTTTAGATTCTAAAAGCCAGTAAGGCTGTAGACAATCAACTCTATGACAGTACCTCCCATTTCTACATGATATTCAGACGGACAAAAATATAACATGCCAACACTGGGCTGATTTTTTTTTTTTTTTTTTTTATCTACTCTACTAAAGTGGACATTCAAACATTCAATAAAATAACACTTGTTTCTAGATTTAGGTGAATAGTGCCAAAAAAAAAAGTGTCTCCCACATGAATAGACAGAAGTTCCCCTCATACACAGAGGTGAGCAGTGACTGGAGCTAAGAGCCATTTGTAGCCATCCCATTAATCCAGCAGAGCTTTGTGCTAAGATGCGGAGATGTCAGAACAGGTTACTCAAGAGGGCCTTCTTTTGAACTTGAACTGCTAAAATCCCAAGCATACACCAAAGGGGCCTTAGCTTAAGTGGGCAAAAGGTGAACAATCAGAGGAAGGCAGGAAGAACAGCCTGGCTATCAAAGGAGAGCTTCCAAGGCAGGGGAAAAAAAAGAAATAGGAAAAGTTTTTAAAAGTCAACATGCAAGTACAGCTGTAGTTAAAAAAAAAAAATCATTCAGAGGCAGACATGCAGAGGGGAAAAGATCAACGTTTTTGTGTCTGAGCATATTGGCAAAGGGAATAAGGACAGAAATGGATTGGATCCTAGATTGTGGCTAGAAGGAAATAAGCATGTAAAAAATAAAGGCATGAAAGACCAAGGTTATAATAATCAGGACCGAGTTTTCCTGAGTTTGGCAGACACTTTGCTTTCACTTGCTGCAGTTTGGAGCTACAGCTCCAGAGTGGTTATCTAAGGTCTCACTAAGAACTGAGAGCAAAGCACAGAGGGTGCTTTGGGTGGTGTGCAAGCTCCCACAAAGAGCAGAACTAATCAGACTGGAGAAAGGCTAATGTGACCCGGAATCCATTTTTTCACAGCTGTAGTCTTCTCAACGCCTACTTCCCTTCAAGGCCACAAGGAAGGCTGGGCCATGGCTCAGTAGGAGCTGAGTTCATTCTCTAGCCCCAGGACTGAGAACAGAACAGAAGGTTTCTAATGTGGCCATGAGCAAATCAGTGACCTGCTGGTTTCAGCAAGAAGCCTTATCTCAAAATAACAAATCAATACAGTAAGATGGAGAGCGACAAAGGAAGACACATGAAGTCAACTTCTGGCCTCCATACATGCACATGGTCAAGTACATGAACACCCATGGCATGCAGGAACATATATAAATGCATCACACACACACACACACACACACACACACACAACACACACACACAGAATCCATAAGGGATACAACAAGTAAAGGAAACCATCTCTACACTGTAGATGCCTACCATCTGCATGACTTTAAGCTTTTTTGTTTGTTTTTGTTTAAAGGATGGGGTCTAACTACATAGCTCTAGTTAGCTTCAAATTTGTGGCAGTTATAAATCCTGCTATGTCCTCCTGCCTCAGCATCCAGATGGGATGGCACTTGGGCGCATGTCATCACCATTACTCTCAGTTGGTGCTGAGAATTAGTGTTTGACAATTACCCTTACAGTTCACTCGGTCACCATCAACTTCAAAATGCCGTGAGTGACAGCTAGGTGACAAACACGGTCAACACACCTCTGGGATATTCACATGGCCTTTTCTACATGCGTGCAAACAGGCTGGGAACTAGGAAGATGTTCACTGAATTAAGTGACGGTCTTGCAAACGAAGACCCTTTGGATCCTCAGAACTCTGGAGAAAAAAGTCAGCTGTGGCAGCATGTGCTTATATAATCCCACTGCTGGAGAGGCAGAGAGACAGGGGATTCCTGTGACTCAGTGCCAGGCCAGCCTAACCTACTTGTTGAATTCCTGGCCAGAGAGTGACCTCACCTCAAATAAAAGTTGAAGGTGGCTCCTGAGAAATGATAGTCAAAAGTTGTACTCTGCCCTCTACGACATAGACACATACTGAGTGCACCAGCAAAGGCACAGAGGAACACAAACGTTCACACATGAACACACCAAAGAAATCGGGCTGCTTTTCATGAAACAGAACACTTGCTTTCCGAGATTTGTGTACCTGAAGAATGAGATGTGTCTTACACAGTCATCCACCAGGATCAACAAGGGAAACAGGACAAAGCATGATAAAGCATGCTGAAAACACTCGATACGGGGAAAAACAAGTTCACTCCAGCCACAGGAAGAAAACGGGGCACCGGGGAGGAAGCAGTTATCTTTATGGATAGAGAAGAGCGGAAAACTTGCAATGGTCTGTTTACAACTGCTGGTCCCATGAGATGCGTAGCAGTGAGATGTGGGATATTTCCTGGTCAATGAAATAGATCCAGAGAAGGATGCACCCTCCCTGGATGATACCTCAAGGATGTTATCATATTAAAGATATATCAAAGAATAAAATTCTGGAGCTGGTGTAAAGAAAGGGGTGTGAGACAGATGGAGGTCTTCAGACTGCTACTTTCAGGAGCTCTGGCTTGGTCAGCGAGAGATAGCTCATGTAGCTGGGATACAAGAAGCAGCCATGAGGAGGAGTGCTAAAGATCTGAAATGCTTGGGATAGTGGTCACAGCAGTGAGTCTCAACACTCAGAAAAACACTTTCCAATATCTAGGACAGTGGCACCATCAGGTGAGTGGGTTGAATTAGCATCTAGTGGGTAAGGAGAGAGGAAACTCTTAAGCATCTTCAAATATACAGGGCACACCATGACCTCCACTTTCCCTTAACAAAAAATTACTCACCCTGCTGTGCCAACAGTGTCAAGGTGAGGAGCTGAGCTTCAAGAGAAAAAATATGGAGAGCGAACTTCATCTCTATGGACAAGTGTGAAGAAAGGCAACCCCAATCTGGTAGCTACTGGACCAGGACAGTCTCTTGTCTTTAAAGGCTTTTCAGCACAAACCACTTGGTACAGTCTTATTTCTTTTTTCATGTTGAGATGAGATCCCAGAACAGTGATTTACATATGGTTTAAATATGGTCATACACCGTTAACATGGTCTATGCAACTTCTCAGCACCGGGAGCAAAGGGCTCATTCCCAGCAGATGCTGAAGGAAACTGAGACCCTAGGCTAGTCTGGGAGGCAGCGGAAGTGGCTGCCTGGAGGAGTCTGACCAGGCAGGGTTATAGTCAGGCCAGTACTGCCAGAACTGGAGTCCCCAAACTCCACACGTCCACCAGAGTCCCCCAAGAGGACACATTCAATACAAGTGAGTTCATAAAAGTACCTAGATGGAGCAATTAAGGATTCAAGACAGGGCAGACTTACTTGCTGTCTTCTTCCTCCTTCACCACACAACAAAAAAGGACAATGGATAACAAAGGTGGCAGGGGGTGGGGAATTAATAGGTAAAGTTCCTGTCCTTCAATGCAAATATATAGCAATAAACAGAAATTAAAATTAGTGAAGAGACTCAGGTTTTTGTGCAAAGTGAGAAGCTTTTTAAGCTCAGAAGATGTAGGCAGCATTTTAAAAGGTGGCCAGGTCAGCAGGAGAGTTCCAGCTGACCACATCCCTGAACTTGAAATTAGCATATTTCACTATTAAAGGACAGGTCTTTCCAGCCTAATTCGTTATGTGAACCGATTATTCTAAGTAGGTAGCTCTTCAGCTCTCCATTAATAGCCCGAGTGTCTTTATGACTGGCCTCTTTTTTCAAAGCCTTTTATTTTTGAGATTGAAAATACAGTGCATGTTTCTTGATAACATAACATTTAAAATACATATCATATAAAAATCTTCTATTATAAAAACCTACTACTATGCTCCATTATGACATTATGAATATTTATAAATGCCCACATACACTTATGCATAGTTCTATGCTTAAATATAAAATCAAAAGTATAATGCACATATCTTACATGTTTTCAAAATACATGGTATGTTATCTAAATGAATATATTTCCCTATAGGTTTTTAAATAAATGTGATCATAATGCATAAATATATAAATATGCACAGACACTATCATCTAATGACTTCCCCAGTCATACACCTTAGATACCTGCATATCAAGCCTCCTATATTAGTCAGGTTCTCTAGAAGAACAGACTGATGGAATGGATATATGATGTATGTGTGTGTGTGTGTGGTGTGAATGTGTGTGTGTGTGTGTGTGAGAGAGAGAGAGAGAGAGAGAGAGAGAGAGAGAGAGAGAGAGAGACGTGAACATCTGTGCATGGGAAGAGAAGAAGAAAAAGGGTGTGCATGGTGTGCATTATAATGGCTTTACAGGCTGTGGTCCAGCTAGTCCAACAAGGGCTGTCTACCAATGGAAGCCCAAGAATTGAGTAGTGTTCACACAGTGAGCTGAAAGTCTCAGCTGGTCTTCAGTATACACCAGAATCCCAAAGAAGTAGGCTCTAATGCCAGTAAAGGGACGGACTTGCCAGGGAGCACAAGAGCAAGAAGGCAAAGAGATCAAGCTTCCTTCTTCCATGTGCTTTATACAGGCTGCCAGCAGAAGGTGTGGCCCAGATTAAAGATGGATCTCTCCCTCCCCTCAAAAGATCTGCATTAAAGGTGTATCTTCTCATCTCAAGAGATCCACATTAAAAGTGGAGCTTCCCACTTCATGATTTAGTTAAGAAAAATTCCCTCACGGTGTATCCAGCTGCTTGGGTTTTAGTTAATTCCAGATGTAGTGACACTGACAAACAAGAATAGACATTTGTCATTCTTTTGTGTATGTATGTAAAGGTTCACACACATGGAGATCAGAGTTCAACCTCCAGTGTCATTTCTCAGGTTCCATACACCTTGTCTTTTGAGACTCTTCATTGGCCCGAAGCTCACCAGTTCATCAAGGCTGTCTGGCCAGTGAGCCCAAGATCCACATGCCTCTGACTGTCCAGCACTGGAATTTCCAGCATGCACCACACACATAGCTTTTCATATGTGTACAGGAATTGAACTCAGGTCCTCAAGCAAGACAAACATTTTGCCCACTGAGACATTTTTCCAACAGGACTTTTGTCATTCTTAACACCTGCAATGTCTTCCTTTGAGAGAACAAACACTATCTATTTGGTCAGTTCCTTTTTATGTACAAACACATTCCCACAGCTGAGATAACACTGAATTTGATTTTTAACAAATAGGAGAGTTTACACACCATGGAGGAAGTCATGTCAGCTTTTAAGAAGAAAGGATATGGGTCATCACTAAATCACTGTGATTCCCATTTTCTGGCACTTGTAGAAGCCATCTCTGGATGATACCAAGGCTGTGCAGCTGCTGAGAATGCACAGCCCCACAGGACCTCTGCTGCTCATACTACAGAGAATGCCAGTCTTCTGAAGCCTGCCGCCACACCACAGTTGTGTTCTCCACGACCTTCAATGGTAGAGGTGGCTGGGGACTAGATGCATCATTTTCATTGTCAAAGCCAAAGGAAGGGGCCAGCAAGATGGCTCAGTTGGTAAAGGCACTTGAGACCGAACCTATCTGAGTTCAATCCCTGGGACCCACAGAGTCAAAGGAGAGAACTGAGTGGTTCAGTTGTCCACTGCTCTCCACATACACACTGTGTCAGTGAACGGTGGCACATGAATGGGATCCTTATATTAATATCAATGAGTTTCTCAACTCTGCCATTAGAACACACAGCTTTCTGAAACACAACAGAAGTCAAAACAACCCCAAGAGGAGACTGTGGGTCTCAGCCCCCAGTGACACAGAGTTGTCACCTACTTAGCTTGAAGACTCTCCAGAGGAGTAAAAAACTGCTAAGTCTTTGAAGAACAAATCATTATTATTAAAACCTGTGAAATCCTAACTTTGTACCATTTCTTTCTGAAGAAAGAAAATACAGACATTTAAAAGGAAACAGAAACAAAAAACTAACCCCTGAGGGACAGGATTACAGACTCTTGCCAGAGTCAGCAAGGATGTTTATGCAATGACAGGCCAGAAGAGCTAATAAAATGGGACCCAGGTGAGGAGGATTCCTGCCACTCCACTGAGTGCCTAGCAGATCAAACATTGCCTCTAGCTAGAAAGGCCTGAGGAGTCAGGTGTATACATGTCACTTCTAGATAAGGGAAAACTCAATATGCAGCGACCACAGCATGTCCCCTGTTCGCTCAAGTCAGAGTCTACACTCAGTTTCTGTGGTAGTTGTAAGATCTGGTGGCAGAGTGGGGAGGGTAAGAGTTCTTGAGAGCAGGTAGGTAGTGAGGACATTGTATTGATAGGTATTTTAAATATAATTTTCTTTATTTTTTCACAATTTCAAACACATAAAACATGAATTTTGATTATATCCATCTGCCCCATTTCCTTCCCACAACTCCTCCTAGAAATTTCAACCATGAGCCCCTCCCAATTCATGTCCCTTTCTTTAATCCATTGAGCCTAATTAGTGATGCTGCATGTGCATGGATGTAGGGTCATCTCCTGGGGCATGAGCTACCAGAAGTCACATCCCGGAAGCACGCTACCTCTCCCTCCCAGCAGCCACCAATAGCTGCTCGGCTAGGGGCGCTTCATGCTGTGAAGCAGTTTCTTCTGTTCATGCTGAGCCTGTGCCCTCCTGAACTCACAGCAGCTTCGGTAGCTGCCTGCATGAGCCTGCCCAATCAAGCCAGTGATGAGCATTTTGAATGCTCAATTGTCTACTTTTATCTGCAAATTGATTGCATTGCCCTGGTTCCTCACATGAGAAGGGTCATAGACCTAAGGTCAGGTGGAATTAACTGTGTGAATAAGTCTGCTGATATGGAAGTTGGGAATAACTTTCCTGTTGTATTCATTGCTAAATTTTTCTACAGAAGCTGAAGAACACATGAAGCTCGCTGTAACAGAATGCATGCATCCAGGGCTGCAAGGAAAAAGTATTCATGTCCTCCATGGCTTCACATCAAGTAGACCCTTCCTAGAAGAATGGGTTCCATGCCTTTCCACCCTCAACATATTCCACCCTCAACATATATCATCTTGTCCATCTTGAAAGCTAAAACATGGCATGCCTGGTTAGAACCAGGGCAGAGACAGAGAATGGTTCTGTGCATTTTCAAACAAGACTGAGAATCCCTTGAGAAGAAAAAAGAGCAACTTCTACCTGCTGTCCTGCTTTTCTGCAACTCCAGAAATATTGGCAACTTTGCACTGTGAAACTTCCACAAGGTTATCGTAAAATCTGAAACTTCCCCCCAAACACTTTCCAATCACAAAGATGAGGGAAACAGATGGCATAGTAACAAAGGGCTGTGACAGACAGGCTATATGTAGGGGACACTCTGAGTTGCTATGGCCTGAGGTAAAATGGCTAGAACACACCCAAGTGAGGGAGCCAGCTACTACTCTATGTCAGTCATCATGGTCCTACTGCAGAGATGTCCTGCTACAAGAGATCTGGTTCTTTGTAAAGAACATGAAAACAGACTCTTCCATAGACATGCATGACCAGATATGTGCACACACACACACACACACACACACACACACACACACACAACACACACACAAGCATGCACATACTACAGGCACAACAAATGAAAGTAAAGAAGAAAGAGAATGCACTTCTCAGAATGAGAGTAAGTCAGAAAGGCAGCAGAGCGCAGAAGACCACATCACAATGCACTCCGTCTTGACACAGCCAGTGGCCAGCGGCATTTGTTGAGTGATGTTAGAACAGGTACTATTTGACCTAGAACATCTCTGAGAGGTCTCTGGTCCTGAGAAGGTCCAGTTAATGCATCTTTTGCAAAGAAACACGGTCCAGTAGGTTTTACCCACCACTAAAATATATCTAGTCAATCAATGACCAGGCTCTTCTAAAACACTAGGCAGATAGAGGTCTGCTGAAGAAACCAACAGAAGGCTCTGCTCTATAGCCATACTCTCCTCAATGATTCGTGTCTTTGTTTCCTTCAAGACAAAAAATGGGTTTTCAGCAAGAAAATTAAGCAAAGTAAAGGCACAGTAAAGAAGGAAAGTTTGGGCTAGGAAGTGGGTAAAAGTACTTGCCATGCAAGCCTGCAGATCTCAGTTGAAGTGCTTAGTACTCATGACAGAGCAGTCGGAATGTCTGAAACTCCCACTGGGACACATGGCACAAAGGCAGGAAAACCAGAGAAGCTCAGTAGCAGCTAGCCTGGTACACACAGCTGCAGGGGCACCCTGTCACACACATCATGTGGAAAGTGTGATGTGACAATCAAAGGTGGTCTTCTGATCTCACACCATGCTGTGACACACTTGGACCAGTACCCGCATCCAAGTACATGCACATTCACACACAATACAACACACACACACACATACACACAAAAGAGAAAATGTTTTTAAAATCTAGTGAGCCACCACCCAGAAATAGACATTATTTTTAATAATTAGAATTTTAAAAATAATCTTGCAAAATGGATGGTGTTCCTCATGTGACTCCGGGGGTTTGTCTCCTTGTCAAAGTTACAAAACACATGTCAAGAAGCCACTTAAAAGTGGAAGAATGTGTTTTGACTCCTGGTGCAAGGTATCTGGTCTACCATGGTGGGCAGTGCTTCGTAGCCAAAGTGACTCTGTGGCAGCAGGGAGGTGAGGTGACCAGTCAGGTTACTTTAAAGGTAAGCAAGCAAAGAGTCCAGGTCTGATGCAGGACATGCATAATGCAGGGCATGTTTGTAATGATGGCCTCCTCCAGTAAGGCCTCACCTCTTTAAGGTTGCATAGCCTTGAAACACAGCACCACCAACTGGGACAAAGGATTCAAACACAAGAGCCTGTGAGGGACATTCTACACTCAAACTATAACAAGTCCTATATAAAAACACAATATAGTATATCCTTTATTATAGTTGTTGTGTTTTTGTATACCATGTAATTTCTATGAGGAGAAAGTATAAAATGATTTGGCTTTATATAGACACGTGATAGATAAATAAATAGATGATACATAAATATATGATAGATAGATGATAAATTGATAGATGAATAGATAGATGATAGATAGATAGATAATATGATAATAGATATATAGATAGAATATAGAGATATATAGATAGATAGATAAGATGATAGATAGATAGATAATAGATAGATAGATGGATAGATAGATGAAGGTAGGTAGTAGGTAGGTAGATAATAGGAGATAGTGATAGATCATATATAATAAGATAAATGTAAAATAGAGATATAGATGATAGATTTGTAGACAGACAGATACAGAGATAGCTAATAGATACATATATATGTAGTAAATACAAGCATAGGCTCTAAGTGCTTTAAAGTTTTAACTTTCATAATGTCACAGAAAAACCTAATAATTTAAAGAGATGACTGAATAGAAAATATGAAAGAAAATAAGAAAGATGATAATGATGCTATGACAGCCAGGTATTATAAAACAAGTTCATACAGGAGTGTATGTATCCTAGTTTGCCCCCTATTGCTATGAAAAAGATCATGAGCAAAACAGTTTGGGAAGGGAAGTGTTTATTTCAGCTTACAGCTTATAGTTCATTATGAGGGAAAGTCCAGACAGGAGCTCAAGGCAGGAACTGAAGCAGAAGCCATAGAGGACCATTGCCTCTCACTGGCTTGCTACTCAAAGCTTGTTTAGCCTACTTTTTATACAATCCAGGACCACTTGCCAAGGGGTGGCACCAGCCACAGTGAGCTGGGCCCTCCCACATCAATCATTAGTCAAGAAAAGGTACCACAGACTTGCCTACAGCTAATCTGATGGGGGCTTTTCTCAGTAAGATTTCCCTGTCCAGATATGTCTAGGTTTGTGTCAACTGACAATAATTAACCAGCACAGTCTGGTAGCCAGCAGCTACAATCCCAGCAGAAAACAGAGACAAGAGGACTGTGAGTTAGAGGCCAGCCTGGGCTACCGAGTGAGATCCAGTCACCTGTCCCTTAACCAAAATAAAAGGTCAATCTCAGATGGAGAAATTTAAAAAGAAAAAACAATTATCACCATCCAATTCTGTATGAAAATTACATAGAATTTACTTAGAAAAACTATTTCTTTGAACAATAAGGCATTCATTTGAAGTTCGCCAATCTTTTAACTTACATATTTTATATTAAATATGATTTGCATTTTTAAAATGACATATCTTATTGGAGAAATTATTTTGGCCACTCCACGTAGTTAAAAGGATATTTATTTAATGGTGTAACTCACAAATTAAGTATGGGTAGGTCGCAGGGTCTAATGCAGTCCAGCGGTGTTCTCCGGAGCTCTACACAGTCAATCTGCACTGGTCAGCGTGCTGGCACCGAGAGAGCGCCCAGCGCGAGCGCTGGCCCATCCAGCTCTCGGTCCCCCGGCGCCTCCCCTCGCCCCACCTCGTAGGTGTGACAGTTGCCAGAGTCTCAATGGGGGTTGGAACTTCCAGATCCAAGCTGGAATGGCTACCCACTACATCTCCCCCTTTTTGTCTAAATAAGAAGGTTCTAAACTAATACAAGACTATATACAAAGGAATGGTTATCAAATATTGTCCAGAAATATATGAGAGATAATGACCTAGATAAGCGGAAAATCGGAGCTAGCACTCTCCTGCCTCTTTCGCTGGTGGGGGGGCTAAGCTAGGAATTGAGATAGGACTAGCTGCTCCCTTTTTCGGGAATGGAACCGTGTAGGTGTTCCCTGGTTATATGGAACTTTGCAGGCGGGTTTAGGTACCCGCCAGCTAGGGAGGAGACGGCGGGAGCCGCCCAGGCCTTTGGAGTTTGGCACGTTGGGCGCCAGATATTGGAAAATTTATTTTGGCCACTCCACGTAGTTAAAAGGATATTTATTTATGGCGTAACTCACAAATTAAGTAATGTAAGGGTAAAGGTGTAATGCAGTCCAGCGGTGTTCTCCGGAGCTCTACACAGTCAATCTGCACTGGTCAGCGTGCCAGCACCGAGAGAGCGCCCAGCGCGAGCGCTGGCCCATCCAGCTCTCGGTCCCCTGGCGCCTCCCCTCGCCCCACCTCGTAGGCTTGACAGTTGCCAGAGTCTCAATGGGGTTGGAACTTCCAGATCCAAGCTGGAATGGCTACCCACTACAATATCTGGCTACTTTTTAATGTAAAAAATGTATTCCTATCTAAGCAGCTGTTTATTTTCATGAACATTCATCTTTAAGTGTCTGGAAATATATTGCACAATCCTAATGATAAAATCATGTACTAAATTTTTTTTTCAATTTATAAAAAGATTTATGACTACATTCATATCCTCCCATGTTAAGGAAGAAACCTGGGCAATAAACTGATCATTTGGGCTCACTGTCTGAAACATGGCTCACACTGTTCGATAATTAGTATGGAATGGAAGGTCACCATATTTAGTAAGGCAAATAATTAAACCAGCAGGTGACAGTCTATTTCTTAGATGCTTTGGCCCCAGGAAACAATTTTAGGAACTGAATTCTCCTTGACTCTCCTCTACTTCCCCATCCCCTCACCCCTTTTGATCACCTCCCCCTGAAAAAGAGAGAAAAAAATTCTTGGATTTCATCATTCCAGGTAACAGACCTGTCACATGCATCCCCTCTCCCTAATCTTGTCATTTACCTTCTGAATTCTGCCGAGATAAATGAGCGCAGCAACCTTTCGGCTGCTCGGTAATTTTATTGGCCTCCTTCATGGCTTCCTATAGATTGTATTAACGGCCTTGCTTAAAGATAAAAGATAAAGTGTGTCTTATGCAAAACGCTTCACTGAACACCCAGAGCCTTGGAAACTAACAGCATCAGAGTGCAGAGGAGAAAAGAGAGGATACAGAAGCATCCACCTGCAGGGGCGCTAAGTACCTTTCCTGTCAGGGGCAGCTATCCCAGAAACCCGCGGGGCAGAGCAGACTCACACTACAGCGAAACACAACCCATGGAACTTCTCAGAAGCTCATGACAAAACTTCAGTGAAGACTATCCTTTGTTTTATTTTTAGTGTGTGTGTGTGTGTGTGTGTGTGTGTGTGTGTGTGTGTGTGTGTGTGTGTGTGTGTGTGGTGCCCATCCAGGGATATGTGCACATGTGTATGTACATTGGTGAAGCCCACAGGCAAGTCTTGGGAGTTATTCCAACTTGTTCTGAGACACAGTCTCTCACCAAACCTAGAGCTCACTGATGAAGTGAGACAGGCTGGCTAGTGAGCCACAGAGAACTTTTTGTCTCCATTTCCGCAGCATTGCGATTTAAAACATGCCTCACCACGTCTGACTTTTTATGTGGGGTCTGGGGATCACGCTCAGGTCCTCATGCTCACACAGTCCGCACTTTAGCAACAGAACTATCTTGCCAGGTCTCTTCATTTTTTTTTAATTTAATATTTTCAGAATCGTATATACGAACACTGTCTTTACATCATTTCTACTCTTCCTTGTATCCCCTCAGACCTCTCCTTTGTCCCCACTCATTCCCTCTCAAATTCTTGGCCTTTTCTTTACTCACTTAGAAAACAAACATCTCTCTGATGACATTTCAATACACTATTTTAAGAATAAAGTGAATTTTGATGTGTTTACCCTGTGTTTGGATACACAAAAAAAATTAACTCCTATGCTTAAAACATCAATGTTGTCTTTGAAGATATTGTCAAGGAAGGGGATACAAAATGTCCAAATAAAAGGATAAGACAGCAAGGAATTAAACAAAGCCAGTGTCAGCTGCAGAGGGGAGGAAGCTGTGTGGGTGGGTGGGTACCATTTCTACAGTAGACATTTCCACTGGGAATGGTTTGACAGCAGTATTGTTTTGGCAACTTCCTGGAGCCCGCGCTGCTGGCAGGGATGCAAATGAGTGTAGCTGTAATGCGAATCACTGTGAACATTACTCAAGAGATCTTCCTTAGGGTCCATTTCTATAGCTCCTGGTGTATGCTCAAAGCACCTTAAGTTAGCAGAAACACCTACACACTCATGTTCATTACAGCACTAATGTCAATAGCTGAACTGTGGCATCAGCTAGGTGACCACTGATGGATGGACATGTGATATACCAGAATGATTGAGTTTTATTCAGCCATAAATGAGGATGAAATGATATTGTTTGCAGGATGGATGAAACTGGAAATTACCATGTTAAATGAAATAAACCAGACTCAGAAAGACAAGGGCCTAGAGAGCTGGCTTAGCACTTAGGAGAGCTTCTCTCAAAAAATACTCTTTTATATGTAAGGGTGTTTTGCCTACATGTATGTATGTGCACCACTTGCTTGCCTGGTGCTTATAGGGGCTGTAGAGAGTATCAGTCCCCCTGGAACTGGAGGTATAGATGGTTGTGAATTAGCATATGGCACTGGAAATCAAACCCCATTCCTCTGAAAAGCAACCAGTGCTCTTAAACTGATGAGCCACCTCTCTAGCCCTAGTAGTACTTCTTGTTCTTCTAGATGGCCTGAGTTGATGACTGCTAGCCAAGTCAGGGCACTCCTCACTCTAGCTTCAGAGGATCTGACACCTCTTCTGGACTCTCAGGAACCCACATGCACACACACACAGGCACAAACAAACACAACTAGTAATTTAAATCATTTTAGAAATAGAAGTAAATGTATCACA
The DNA here is from genome assembly GCF_004664715.2 of Peromyscus leucopus. NCBI lineage: Eukaryota > Metazoa > Chordata > Mammalia > Rodentia > Cricetidae > Peromyscus > Peromyscus leucopus. The sequence goes on along the minus strand of NW_023505170.1, from coordinate 346,507 downwards.
TGTTTTCTCTCATACATAGAATCTATGGGAACAAAACAAAACAAAAATGTCATACAACTAAAAGAAGGAAGAGCCAGAATGGAAGAGGGGCAAGTGTGTGCATCAGGTATAACATAGAGAGTACCTATGATCAAAGCACATGTGGGAATGTTCTAATAAAATCCATTACTCTGTACAACTAATATATGCTGATTCTAAACATCACAAAGGATGTTTCTAAAATTGGAGACTACTTGCTATGTCCAGAAAACATAAGGAGCATCTTTTACTGCCAGCCCCTGCAGGGGGCAAGGCAAGCAGATGCTACCCCTGCCCTCTTGCTGCTCATGTTCTGGAGAGGCAGTCAGAAGCAAGAGAAGAATGGGAATGGTCCATTCATCTGTTCCTAGATTTATAACTGAGACAGGAGGCATCCATCTTTGGCTGGAATAAGAAGGTCTGAGCAGGAGCTAACAGGAGATTGGCCTTGCAGGAGGTGACATTTCAGTAGACTCCAAGGGACCTAGTGTAGGAAAGAAAGTAGAAAAGAGTGAGCCTGACAGAGAAGAGTATGCATGGTGTCCTGGAAGCAGAGAGCTTGGCTGGCTCCTGGAACTGAAAGGAAGCCAGCAGCCTAAAGAGGACTCAGTGAGGAATGAAGAAACAGATAAGCCAAAGTCAGGAGGTGGTTCCTTCCTAAGTTAGATTTGACCTTGTGTCTGCAGAAGTAAAAATGCCAATGTTCTAACAATGCCAAAAGACTTTGAAGGCTTGTCTTTAATTTCCAAATAAAGGAACACAGGCTGGTCATTCATATTTTTACCCTCTAGGTAGCCCTCATTTATTCCTTTCATCTCTGAAGGAAAAGTCTGTTGCCCCCGTGACACACATGCACCCTGTTGTCATGAGTATATAGGCCAAATCATGTATTTCCTATAGGTGTGTTCCCTACAGGGTCACAGGACACATCTCTGCTCTCTTCAAAGAGAAATGTAGAATGTCTGCCAAAGCCACAGCTATCCTCCTGAGGCCAATGTGGTCTGTCAAAGCAGTGTCTAGAAAAGGGAAAAGTCAAGGATGCTGCTTTTAACTTTTGCACAGGAAGGTATACATTTTTTAAGGCAGGGAGAAGCACCTTGTGTAGGGAGAAACAGTGTGGCTGACATGCTACACAAACTCACAGCCCTTGCTGGTGATGCCAGATCACTACTTTATATGGAGTCTACCTGGCTTTATTGAATTCAGAGAGATGATAAATCTGAAGCCCTGCAAAAACATCTGACAACAGTTAAGGATGGTCTGTGAGTGTGTAATACATATTTATCAACATGGTGGAAGACGCAGGCAAAGACTAAGTATGTGTCCCTTAAAGTCATCTGAAAGTCATAAAATGCCATTAATTACTTTGTCACGACAACCTTGTTCAATTTCATCTCAGGTGACTTATCAGCTTTGATACGGAACTGAAATTTTAATACCAAATTGTGCCCAGGAACAGAGTGGCACACCTTAAAACAGAGAGTTTCCCTTTCTTCCAGGCAACATTAAACTAATCTGCCCTGACAGGAGAGGACTCTTCGGAACTGACTAGCAAGTCGCCCACATATGAAGCAGTAACCCAATGTCAATTACTTTTCCAGGGGTAGACAAATTGCCAGCACACTAATGCAATTTAAGCCCAATAATTAGATAACAGGACTACAGAGAGGGCCTGGTGACAGAGCTTCTGAGATAATAGAATCTAGTGTCCTACTTCTTAAATATTAACATCATTCTGTCTCAGTCAATCGGTTTATGGTAATTTAAAAAAAGGGCAAAGCAAATTCCTTTTATTGCTAATAATATTGTGCTACTGCAGAGTTAGCTTTGAAGGTTAACAATCTACGGGGTCAAAACTTAATCATGCGTTATCTCGCATTTGTGTGTGGGTTTTTTTTTCTTTCATGTCTTTCTTTCTGAATGCCCTCTGTGGAAATCTAAGGTTTACTAGAGAAGTGTGAGCCAGGAAAACACACACACACACACACACACACACACACACACACAAAAATGCCCTGACAACAACATTGGTTGTCAATGAGGCCATCCAACTCAATTAATGGCATCATAAGAAATCAACCCCTTCAGATTGTACACATTTGAAACTATCTCAACTTGGTAATCTTTTCTTTGTCTCTGAATGGTTCATTTTGGGGACATTGTGACTGTGCCTGGGAATTAGTTTCAAATTTCATATGTCCCTCAACCCTGTCACCATCATCATGTTTCTCTATGGTTAGCTCCAAATAGCTCCATAAAATACCAGTGCAAAAGACAAACAGTGGGTTTATCTGCTTTGATTAGTTGGATGGATTGTGTGTCTTTTATTTGATGTAGTTATTCTAAGTGCCTAATAGGTTTTGAAGCTTCTAAAACCTTCTAGAATACTCCAGATCAATTTGCATTCTCCCAAATACAGTTCTTTGATATTTTCAGCAATATATTTAAATGTGTGGTTCTGTCACAACTCAGGAAATGACTTAGCTTTAAAAAAGGAAGATGTCTTTGTATTAGTATCCATATGGAAGATGTATTTGTATTAGTATCCACAGTTCCTTTAAGGCCAGATATGGAGGGCAAATACTACATGAAGCCATTCCTGTGAGGTAGTTTATAGCTAACTTGGCATACACTCATTATCTAGCACTTGGGAAGCTGAGGTGTAGGGACTACAGAGAGTTCAAGGCCAATGGGCTAAATAATGAATTCTAAGCAAGATATAGTGGTGGTGGTGGTGCCTGCCTTTAATCTCAGCATTCAGGAGAGAAGCAGGTGGATCGCTATGAGTTTGAGGCCAGGCCTGGTGTACAGAGTGAGTTCCAGAACAGAGAAGGCTACACAAAGAAACCTGTCTCAAAACAACAAAATAACAATAACAGTAGTAGTAATAATAAATAAGTAGTAAAATAAACTACAGGGATGGTCGAAAAGGCTATGGGAAGGAAGGAGAAATGGGAATTGTCTTCAAAGGATACAAAGATTCACTTTCTAGGAGGTTCCTGAACAAGACAGGCCTTTGGTTAAAGATATTGGTTACTTTAGAATTGCTAGCATGATGATCTGATTGTGTAAGTGTTCTTATCAAGAGAGAAACCTGTATAGAGCAGAGAAATGCAATAAAATGAAGGAAACATGAAGAAGCTGCCTAAGCTGCTGAATAAACAGGGTGCACAACCTTGAACATGGAAGAGGAAGAGGTATTCTGATATCTAGACACATGAGATGTGGACATCAAATATACAGAGCTTTCTATGTGCCAGTCATACCTCAAAACATGTTTATTTTAAAATATATATAAAAATAGCAAAAGAGAAAATACAGAAAAGAAAAAGATGAATTAACATAATAGGGCGCCTTCCTCTTCCTTCATCCCCCTCCTTTGTCCCGCCAGTGATTGAAACCAGAATTTTGTAGACAACAAATAGCCAGAGGAGATTCAATACTCTCCCTCTCCAAGGCTTGGCATTCTCTCCCACACAACTAAGAGACGGAATGAACGATCTCACAGTTCCTTTAAGCCAATATGAAAAACACCCTTCCCTGGCCATAAATGACCCAATCTCAAGGCAATCTCAGAAGCAATGACTATCTCTAGTCCATTCCTGATCATTGGAATCAAATTGCAGGGTATGGAAGTAATAGATAAAAAGCATCAGGAACAGAACTGTGCAGAAGCTAGGTTCTAAAGACATGTCTAAAGCAGAGGTCCAAGATGAAAACGAACCTTCTCTAAGGGGACATATGCACACTTCCTCGGCGCCCAACATAGCTATCACCCCCCACCTCAGAACATATTTTGGGTATTAATTTAGATGAACACAAGATGAGGGGGTGTTACAAGTAAAGCATGACAAAGCCTAGTCACATGCAAGGCTGACACACTTGTAGGTAGGGACTGATCTCACTGAGTCAAGGGGCTTTCTCTGTCATGTGTGTGCTCACCCATAGTTCTATCATCCCCTCTCTCTTTTCTGTGTGTGTGTCTGTCTGTCTGTTTGCCTATCTGTCTGTCTGTTGGTTCAGGTATGTATGTGGGCATGCATATGTGTGTATATACCATAAGTCAACCTTGGGTGCATTTTGTTCCTTGGGCACTGCTGACCATTTTTTTTCTGAGACATGGTCTCTCACTAGCCTAGAACTTGTCCAGTATACTAAGCTGACTGGCCAACAGCCCCAGCAATCTGTCCAATGGCTATTCAACTTTAAAAATTTTAAAAATAGCATTTATTTATTTATTTACTTACTTATTTAGTTATTCCTATCTCTCTGTGTTGGGGTACCCATGCCATGGTTCATATGTGATGGTCATGGACAACTTGCAAAAGTGAATTCTCTCCTTTACTACATGTGTCTTTGGAATCAAACTCAGGATGTCCACTCAGTGGCATGTGGGATTTGCCCATCTCATGACTGACTTTTCTACATGGGTTATGAGTATCAAACTCAGGTCCTCATACTGACTACACTGTCTCTCCAGCTCCTACATCATGTCTTTTAAAAATGCAAATATGTTTCCACAAGTTCACATGCTAGAGAACAACAATATGTAAGATGGGGCCTCACATCTGTTCATGCTTGGTTTCATCTGCCAAATATATCATTAGGTTGTAATGCAGGAAATCCACCCAATCTACACACACACACACACACACACACACACCACACACACACACACACACACACGGTTCATACCTCAGCCCTAGCCCAGTTCCAGTACATGCCATAAGAAACACACACCCAATGCACAGTTAGAATTTACATCTGGCTTCAGAGAACCTTACTCCTTCTCTACATGGCACAGTAACTCATCAGCCACTATTTTTCGCTCTCCACTTCCTCCAGCAAAACTCTGGTCATCTTCCTTCAAGGTGAAAACTGTCCTGTAATAGTTACGTGTTTCTTAATCATTTAGTATGTGTCAAACTGTTCTGGTTTTCAGAGCATCCCTACCCCTTCTGAATGTGTCACTAATGGAGGTTTTTGAGAACAGTGTTTCTAATCCCATTTTCCCTGTAAGCCCTATGGGTTTTATTGTGTGATTTTACACAGTGCAGTGATTTCAGGAGCCATATGTCCTGTTACAGCAAAACTGATGATTCACTAGCTCTGAAGAGCAGGTGGAATTGCCCATATCATTTGACTCCAGCTACACAGGCATAGGTGCATGTACATACATGTCAGGTAACTGCTGTTTTTCAGATCCTGAAACTGCCTTCTTTGGAGGCACATATTGTAAGGGTTGAGACAGTGTGCACAATGGCCACCCACTCTCTTGCCCTAGAAAGTATTCTGATTCCTCTTGAAACAACAGTTCCAGTATTAATATGATGCTTTAATCTTTCTAGAAAGATCTTTTAGCTCCATGCTCTCTCACTGCCTTTTGGAATCAAGGTGTTTCCTGGGCTAACAGAAATGACATGGCACCCTATCCAGTGTGTCTTCACTACCATGGCCCTGTGGACATCTTCACTTGCTTCTCCCCAAATGGTACCATCTCCGGTTTTCTCCACTGGGCTGTGCTTCTGTCCAAGGTCATGGATGGCTGTCCCTGAGCATTCCAACTACAGTTTATGGCTAGGCACCAGGGTGTTTACACAGTCCAGGACATGACTTATGTGTTTTTCCTCTGTCTTTGGTAACCTCTTGATAGGTAGCTCTGGCTAAGACTGTTGGCAGTGTTATGTAAAATTAGTTGCATAAGCATGCTCTCAACACTGAGAGACCCCCTAACCCGCAAGAGTCTCTATTGACTTATGTATGATATCACTTCTTTTTTTACTTTCCACAGATTAAACTCACCTTCCATCCTTCCACCAAAAGTTTGAAATACAAAAGGATCAGTGACTGGATAGACAACTCAAGTGATCTCCATCAGGTGAGTATTATTTGGTTAATGCAAATTCATTATACTGTTAAGGAGATTGGAGACCTTTTGGTACAACGTGCTAGAAGAGCAATCAATCTGCATTAGATCCCCCATTGTTGCCACTCAGGTTTAGACCTTTGGAGATATGATCCACTAATGTGTTTCAGATCTATTGATTCATCCCAGAAAGACCATTGAAAACTCAGAAGTCACCAAATGAACTTTCCATTAAGTTTGGAGACGATGGTCACAGCTCATTTGACTTTTATGAACTAGAAAATGTGATGTCGGCCACAATGGCTTCTATTAGGGGAAACCATGCGTTTAGCCATGTAGCAAAATACTGTAGTCAATTATGTGAACACACACCTATTTTACACATGGCTGGCTCTGCCTTTAAATTATTAAGGATGTGCATTTAGCTTGTTTTAAGGAGTATTTACCCCAAGAAAGAGATGGGTGATAAGACTGTTCAAAAAAAATAAATGACTATTTTTCATTTCTATTAAATACCTTTTCAATAAGAAAATGAATTGAGCAGAGAAACACTTTTGGCTGTTTATTTCTTTACTGCAGAAGAGGAGAAAACACGTGATCTATTTGCTTTTTGTAAATGAAAGAAAGTGTGCATTATAGAAATGGAAAAAGTACCCAATCAGAAACAGTTTGAAATCCATCTGCCAGGTAGGAAACCTAATGACAATATAAAATGAAGATGACAATAGAGAAAAGGGGAAAACTATTTAGATAAGGTGAAGTTTCCTTTTTCTGAAGTTCATCTTGATGGCGTATTCTATCAACATCATTTTCTCTCAATATACTTATGTTTATATGAGTATTATGCATAAGCCAGATTATATTAATACTAGACTCATTATTATTCTATATTTCAGCAAGCATATACTGTCATTCTGAATATAATTCTAGCCAGCAGCAAGCAGAATCCACCAACTTTGAATTGTTACACATTTCACTTGTTCCCTCCCCATAACACACTGTATGAAAACATAGAATGCTGGAAATGAGCTGACCCAAATCTCTCCTTTTCAGAAAATGAATTAACCCCTATGGTGTGAACTAACATGCTCAAGGTCACAAAGTGATATGTCCAAGGTCTTAGAGTTCCCAAACATAGCTCATCACAAATACATCTTTCTCTATTTCTATCTCTTAAAAATAATCTCCCTCTGTGGTTTCTTTGATAAAGGAATAGACAGCATGGAATGTTCCAAACACATGTACAGCCCAGTCCAGCCTACAATGCCTTCTTTCGGGAGTCCATCTTCCCAAGTCTGTTAATGCTTTCCATATTTTAATCTGCCAAAATTAGCTTTCTGCTTCTTTCTGCACATCTTCATTCCTTTGCCCTCTCCTTAACCCTTGCATTCCCACAAATCATCCTGACTGAAAGAGTTTGGTTCCGGTTTCCTATACTAACAGTATCTGCTCTTGTCTTTGCACAGAATAGACCAAAATGAGCATATTAACCAATTGGAACTGGGTAGGGGATAAAGAAGAATTCAGGGTTGGCTTATGGGAACCCAACATAAGTACACGGGATCCACAGATGTGGAAGGAACAGCACAGATAGGTAAGTCAGAAGTTGTCCTAAAGGTATTCTTGTTGGTGGATGGGGAAACAGAGAGGTGGGGCAAACAAAACCTGCCCCAAGTTCAGAAGGAAAGCAGGGGCTAGAAATAATAGCCTGAAGAGCCACCAAGAGCTGCTTTGGAGCTAAAAGTCTAAATGAAGATCATTCAAAGATAGAAAATGAAACTGTCTATGGAGCTTATGCCCTTAAAAGGCATTCATTTTATTGAAGTTCCAAAATAGAAAGCTTTGTGTTTGTCTAAAAATCATAACCTAGATACATATCACTAACTAATGAATTTAAGCTATAGCCAGAAAGAGTGAGTATATTGTTCTCTTCACTTTTCTTCCACTCTGATACACTCAGTGTCAAAGAAAGCATATGGTAGATGCTTTTAAATTTATGTTGGAGGCTGTTGAACACCATTTCAATCCGAGGTATGCAGTGGAAGCAGAGAACAGAGAGGACTTGGACACAGAAATTCAATAAAACAGGGGGAAAGTAGGAAGTCATTGTTTCTATTTGTAAAGATAAAGGAGGTTGGGGATAAGGATGAACCAGACATTATTAGCATGATATATAAAGCATTGCACAGTGCCATTTGTAACACTTGAATTAAGAATAAATTGCCTGAATAAATTCCATTATTCTAAGAAATAGCACAAATAACAAGTTGACGGCACCAGGAAAAAATGAAAATAATAATGTAGAGATTTTTGCAATTGTATGTTATTTCCCTGTTTCCAATCAAGGATCTAGTTAGGAAATGGCTCAGACCAGAGGGTGGAGTCCATTTTTAATGTCATGGCTTTGAATCAAATTGAATCCTTTTAGGACAGGAAGTTATAGAGTTATTGTTAATAATAATCTGGATGTATAGCAGACCCCATCCCATGCACCATGTTAAATGTTTCATAGCAACTACTTGAATCAGCTGCAGAAACAAGGAAGATTAGTGTTACCTTTATGGTTTTATATATGCTGGACCTGAGACTTCTCTACATCACTTGCTCAAGATAACACATCTGCAAACTTGGAAGATATTCAATCAATTCATACACATGTACCTTGATTTACTCATCTATTACTTTTGTGTTGCTATATTATATGTGTGATATATGTTTGTGGTGCACATAAATGTGTGGGTGCAAGTTCTTATGTTCAAACATGCTGAAGACACAGAAGGTCATGTCTCTCTCTCTCATTCTCCACCTCATTGCTTTGAGACAGGGTCTCTCTCTGAACCATAGGTTAACCTCTTCAGCAGGGCTGGATGGCCAGTAAGACCTGTGATCTGCCTGTTTCTGCCACTCCACTTCACTCCACTTGACCTGAGCTCATCCATAATGCTGGAGTTATAGACAGACACACAGCCAAATCATGCTTGTCATTTTTATATGACAGCTAGGATTTGAATTTGGGTCCTCATGCAAGAATATTCCTACCCATTGAGCAATTTCCCCAGTCCCTCATTGACTCTTATGAGCTTCTGTCTTCTTCTTCTTCTTCTTTGTGTTGTTTTTTTTGGTTTTTCAAGACAGCGTTACTCTGTGTAGTTTTGCACCTTTCCTAGAACTCCTCTGTAGTCCAGGCTGGCCTCAAACTTACAGAGATCGCCTGGCTCTGCCTCCCTAGTACTGGGATTAAAGTCATACGCCACCAACGCCCGGCTCTTCTGTCTTCTTAACCAAAAAGCGTAGGGGTCAATGAACTCTACCTAACAGGCTTGTTTGATGCACCATCTGAAAACGCATGCACGGCACCGGGCCTAGGACTTCTACAGATGGCAGCAGCTCTCAGGAATCATTTTATCCACTTCATAATCATTTCAAGGTTTTGATGATTTGAGTCCCAACGCACAGCTGTTTCAATCTCACTCATCCACTTTAATCCTAAGCTTGGCTGGACTTCCCAAAGTAATGTTCTCCATTTTCAGATCTAACAGGATCCTGTTTCCTACATCAGAACTTCCATCTATGTGAAGGTGCTTAAGCAGACTTCTACCACTTAAAAAGGAAACATACTTTGAGACCATGGAGATGGTTCAGTCAGTGCTCAATACGTGAATGCAAGGACCTGAGTTCAAACCCATCATCCATGCAAGAAGGTAGGCATGGTAGTGCATGTGTAATTCTGAGGAGTCAGAGACAGGTGGATCCTTGGGGTTCATTGAGTGGCAGACACAGAGGATTTGGCAACTTTCAAGCCTGTGTTAAATAAGGTTGACAGTGCCTGAAGAGCAACACCCGAGATTGTTGTCTAGCCTTCACATGCATGCACACAATTGTGTTCGAGTACCTCCACATTCAAGAAAAACACACACACACACACACACACACACACACACACACACACACACCACACACCAGCATATCAGCATTGCTCTTTCCTACCTGCCTGCTCCCTGAAATCAGAAAGCTTAGAATCCATTTCACAAATTCATGCTCCTCAGGGCAGAAAGGAGTTCCAAGTCCACAAAAACACATGTGTTCTGTTGACTTTCAGTAAACTGATGCTGAAAGTGGAAGAAGACAAGTAAGCAAGTCAAAATGAAGAGAGGGTTGCTGCACAGGGACTGGTCTACAATGCAAGATGCCAACTCTAAGTACTGCCAAACCAAGTAAAAATCCATCACGGGGACAGGGCTCCATGATGAGGATGTTTCCTAAAGGAAATCGAGTTCTAGGATTAATACTTCTTCCAAGCAATCCATCACTCCTGGGCACTTCACTTTAGTGTATTTCAAAATTGTTTCTCTCTGGCTGTACATTTGAAAGATTTAGTGGCAAGAAGAAACTGGCATACATTCATATGGGCTTTCCTAAAAAAAACTTTTTAATGATCAGAATTGTTAATGATTACTGGTTTGGTTAATTTTCAGATTATTCTTATAAATTAAAAAATATTTAGATTCATCCTTTTGCTCCTTAAGTAGTCTTTAAAATATCAAGCACCACATCTGTTGGCTTTTATATACTCACTGTCCTAGTTAGCATAAGTTATCAACTTGACACAGCCTAGTCATCTGAGAGGAAAAGCTTCAACCAAGAAATTGCATAGACATGATTTCTGTGGAAGATTATCTTGAGTACTTGATGGGGAAAGGCATATCCCACTGTGGGCTGTGTGCTGGCTGTGTATAAAAGCTAGTTAAGAATAAGCAGTAAGCCTGTATGAGCTAGAAGGCAGCATCCTCCATGGTGAACTTCTTGGTGTTGAGTGAATTTACTAGTCAGAGGTAATGCTATGTAGACTGGCAAGTAGGCCTAGTTTCAAGTTTCACAGATGAGTTCCTGCTCTAGCTTCTCTCCATGATGGGTTGTGACCTATAAACTAAGATAAACCTTTTCTTTCTCTATGTTACTTTTATTCATGGTGTTTGTCTTAGTAATAGAATAAAACTAGAACAGAAGTAGAATGCATACCATATTAAACAGTGGACAAAGAAATACGAGCAACCATAATCATCCTCTGTGTGAGGCACAAAACACACTGGGGATGGAAAACAGATTGGCTTCTGCAAGGGCGCACCAAACTGCACTTGCCAGGCATAGACTACACACAAGCACAAGCATAATGTGTGCCAAAGAAGGGCCCAAACCAGAAAGGGAGCCTAGAGCTAGGAAAATACACAGGGTAGTCATATCTGAACTGAGAGGCAGAGGGTAATGAGTAGTTACCAAACAGAGATAGGAGAAGGGAGTGGGATATGAGGAGGTGACAGCATTAGGAAGTCAAAAATGAGTAGTGGGTTTGGTGTGCAATGGACTCCGGGTTGTTGGTCTTGTAAGGGGGAGATTAAGGGTTTCCATGACTCAGGGAGAAGAAATTGTGTTACGCAGGCTTGGTCATATCCTCATTATAATAATAGACAAAGACCTAACCAGGTGTTTATTTTCATGGAAGATAGATTTGAGGTGAAAGAGAGGAAAACTACCCACAGAAGATGGACACCAAAAGCCTAGGTGAGAAGTGACTTGGTCATGAAGAATGAGGAACATATTGATTTCTGTGACTCCTCAGCAGCAATCTGAGGCATGACATGGTAAGGTTAAAACATGGCACCTGACAGGATTTCTACATTGGATACCTCACAACTACCACCTGAGAAGATGGGGGCAAGCAATGGTTTTCAATCATAACCGATGTTAAATTCCACATAGGATACATAATATTTGAGGTAGAGTTGTCTACTAGGCCACTAGTATACATCTGAGTCTCTAGTCTTCAACAGCTTAGCCTTATTTATGATGGTTTTTATATCACTCATGAGAAAGCAAAAGTTCAGTACATTGGAGAGCAACTTCCTTCACCAGGACGATAGTCAAGAAGACCCCTGATAGTTCTCAAAAATGAAGTACAAGGATCATTAAATGTGGGGGAAAGTAAACCTTACTAACCATCAAGTAAATGCAATTTCAAACGTCACTGAGAATCCATCTCATCCTGATGAGAACAGCTACTGTCAAGAAGGCTGCTGAGATTGCTCAATGGGGAGATGTGACTGCCACCAAGGCTCCTGACCTGAAGTTGATTCCTGAGACTAATGTGGTGAAGGCAGAAGACTAACTCACAGAAGTTGTCCCTTCACATGTGAACACACACACACACACACACACACACACACACACACACACGTACATGTCATGTCATTTAAACACTAAAAAAAAAAACAATAAGTGCTATGGAAGATAGTAGAGGAAAAAGAAACTCATTCAGTGCTGTGGAAATATGAATGAATCCACTCACTATGGAAATCAATATGGAGGGGCCTCAAAATCTAAAATGAAAACTAACAGGTGGACTACTATGTAGTTCTGAGTGTGTGTGAAGCAGACTGACTCAGAATACCACAGAGATACTCGAAGACCCATGTTTTGCCACAGTATACTCACAGAAGCCAAGAAAGAGACCCAACCTAGACACACATGAAAAGAACAGATAAAGAAATCATGGAACATATACACAATGGGATTTTATTCATTCATAAATAATAAAGTTAGATCACTTTCCAAGAAAATGGGTATTGAGAGATCATTTTGTTAGGTGAGATAAGTGAGACATAGACAAATATCATGTTTTTCTCTCATATGCAAAAATCCAGATTTTGCATATGCAAACCCATTACATAGAAGGAGAAGGGAAGAGAACCATTTGCCACAGGAAGGAAATTAGCAAGAACAGGGAGAGAATAAAGGAATTAATATGGTCACAGGATATGATTCACATAAATGAATGTCTTTATGAAAGCTAGCACTTTCTGTGAAAAATAATTAGGCCCACAACATGACTCTATGGGTAAAAGCATCTGCCACCAAGTCTGAAGATCTGAGTTCAATCGTTAGGACCTACAGAGCAGAAAGAGAAAACCAATTCTTCCAAGCTGTGGGAATATTAGTAAATCTATCCACTATGGAAATCAAGATGTAGGGACCTCAACATACACACACACACACACAACACACACACACACACACACACACACACACACACACACACACTGAATATAATAAATAAGTAAATACTTTTGAAAATTAAGCAAGGAATTATTTTAGAGGAGAAAGTGTGTAGAAAGGAGATTTGCAGACTCAGGGAGACAGAGCTTTGAAGGGAAGGTATGTCTTAGGTCACCAAATCCACTGAAGGTAAAAAAACAAAAGTCCCTAAGAACTCCAAGGAATGGGCATAGTTAAGAGGGTCCAGGTAAACTTGGGTTGTGGGCAACTGAGGAATAAATGCAATAAATGTTTAACATTTCCACCCAGTGTGTGCCCAAAACCTGCTAAAGACTGAGCCTGCCTTGTTCTGGGTTTTTCTGTTCTGAGGCAGCCTGTTTCTATCCTTCATTAGGAAAGGTTGTACCAAAGCTGGCAGAGTTAAGCAATTCTGGGTCTCTCGGCCAGTCAATGACTATGACTCTCTACCCTCCTGATCTAATGCCATCCCTTTCCCACACATTGTCACTTCCTTCTACTCTTCTAAATAATTTTTTTAAGATTGTGAATATTAGGCTGGGTCAAAATTTATTATTCTAAGAACCAAACCATCTTGTTTGCCAGACCTATGCCTGTCTCTCTACCATCTTTTCAGTAGTAACAATAAGCAAATCTCCAGTCTCTTGGGAGACTCAACAAAGCAGTGTATGGATGAGTGTGTTTGTGGGCACAGTTCTTCACCCACGGGATTTATTAGCACTGAGATCATTGAATCCACCAGAGAAAGAGAGAGATGACTCAAGGAAAGGCATGATAAACTATGTTCATCACATATTTCTCTGTGGAACTAAGACCCATATTCCAAAAATCTCATAGATATCAGGTGAATAGAAGTGTTGCCCAGTATTAGTTCTAGTGCACTTGGTTGACACTTTTAATTGACTTTAGGGAAAATATATCATTTAGCCTCTTTTGAAATAGTAGACGAAGTCCTGTGTCTTCTGAGAAGAGGCCCAAGGAAGATGCTCCTTATCTACAATAATAAATGATGCTTGCTGGAAGTCTTTAACACAGCAGAACTTTCTAATTAAAGTGATATACACAATCTTATACAATCACTCCACTACTGTAGGACAGGTATCATCCCCATTCCCAAATGAAAATGATGAAAGTAGCCCACAGAATCCCACAGAATTTAGAGCAAGTATCAAGAGTAACCCAGTTATTACATGGAACAGTCAAGATAGGACTGTAGGTCTCTGCCACCTTGTCTCTAAGATCCAAGTGCCAGACAACTTCCCCTAGTATAGGAAAATGTTGAGTAACAAAACTCATTAAAGATCTCAGTTAATAGAGTGGGAAAATGGTGACCATGCATGGGTACATGACAGAGAGAAGGTAACAATGATGGGAAAGGAGACACAGCAGTAGAGTAAAGAATATACCAGTAGGGAGGAGAAGAAAGAGAAATAACTTAAAAGAAGATGAGAGGAAACTATCAATGTCATTCATCAGTTAATCCATACCTACCTCCATTCATCACTTAGCTCCCCACACACTTAGTTTGATTCAACATTGCTAAAAGACTCCTTCTACAGATAATAATGTAGTTACTCCACACAACATCAAAGAATCGGTCCTGAGTTGTGCACTGGGAAAAGCTCAGTTAGAGGATACTCATAGTCACCAAAGTCTACTTCGGTATGTGTGTGGCATGGGGTGGGGTAGGGACAAGGAATTAGCAGTGACTGGTACAGGGGGAGAAGAGAGAAATAGAGAACAGGCCCAGTCAGTTCTCCAATCTTCTCACAAACACATCTGGAAGTGACTTAAATGCCAGAATCTGTGGCTCCTTCCTCAGTACACTCAGTGCAATCCCATGCCATCATCTCTCAGGACAGGTGTCAAATTCCAAGTTTGAAACTAACTCTTTTGGTTCTAACTTGCAAAAGCCAGTTTCCCCATCTCTAGGTCGAGAGGTTCCTGTTATAAGGTCTAGTGGAAAATTCTCAAAACCAAGGGTCATGATGACTGCCTTCCCAGCATATGTCTGCCATGAATTTCCATGAGAACTTCAAAAAGTCATATCAACAATCTGGTGAGAAATTCAAGCTTGTTAAATAAATCAGAATGTTTGGACATGTATATGTCTATGTAGGATGTACATGTGTGCAATGTGTAGGTGTGTTCAGATGTGTGTGTGTGTGTGTGTGTGTGTGTGTGTGTGTGTGTGTTCATGCACTTGTGTGTCTGTGCATGTGGAAGACAGAGGTTGAAGTCTGGTGTCTTCTTCAATCATTCTGCACTTTTTTAACGGAGAATCCATCTCTCACTGAGCCCAGAACTTTCAGTCTCAGTCCGACAGCCAGTATGCTCCAAGTGTCCATCTCAAAGGCTGCCAAGAACATGGAAGTTTTATGTGTGGACTGAAGTCCAAATCCTAACCCTTGCACTGCTTGCAAGAAAAACACTTTATTTGTCGAACCATTTCCAAAGTCTCTTGCTTGCTTATTTGCTTGGTTAGTTTTTTGTTGTTTTGAAGCAGGCTGACTCTGTATCACAGGCTAACCTATAACTCATGACAATCCTCCTGCCTCAGCCTCCTGAGTACTGGTATTATAGGTATGAGTCAATATGCCAGACAATAAATAAAAAACATTTTTTTAGAACCTCTAGGTCAACCTAAGAAGTGTGAGAAGTTGTGTTTGGATTAAGCCACATATTATGCATGATTTTTGTTCCTTTCCTCTCATTTCTAGCAACTGTGTGCTTTCTGCTTACGTTAACTTTATCCGTACCCAATAAAGTATGTGTTACGAGGCACATATAACTTTTTTTAGTATATGCAATTGTAAAGTGGGGCATAGGGAGCCTCATCTGCCATGATAAGCAACACTTCCTGTCACACGTGTTATCTGCACCCTTCAAATCTCAAAGCTCCAAATCAAAATGTGGCCTTATTTGTCAGTGGGAATAAATGCCATCCCTCCCCCTCCTCTGGCAAAGATCTCCACTCTAAGAGAAGCTGTGGGTTATCATCATCACAGGCCCCTTAGAAATGAGAAGATAACATGAAAAGCCAATTTATAGAATTCCCAGGGAAGAAAGTGCTTCACTGAAGATGTGCCGGCCATAGCCAAGCCTCCCAATGGATGCAATGCAGGTTTAAACCGAAGCTTGAGTCAAATGAGAAAACATATACGCATTATTCAAACCCAACCCAGCTGTCTATACAGATGATGCTTCCGGGCTGATTAATGGCAGGAAGCAAAGAGGAGCCACACAGACCTTGGCTGTCAAGGTCAAAGGCACAGGCAGAGAGAACCAGGAAGAGCTGGGACGACACTCACTCTGGATTTAGCCTGCTGGCCTCAAGTGTTGGCTAGAGCCCCGGTGTTGTCGTTCCCTCTCAATTCCAGTCACACCACACACAAGATGGAGAGGCATATGGTGGCTTTCTCCCGACTCGGTGTAAATGCGAGCTCTAATTTAAGCTCCAAACCTTTGAAAATCCTTTGCCAATGAGATAAAATATATAAGCCCTGAGATTCTCAGCACCATATTTTTCTGCAATATGCCTGGTAGCACATGGTTTGATAATTTCAAGAGTGGTGTCCAAGGCGAGGTATAGCTGAGAAGAAGGGCTACCAGGCACATGCTCCCTCAGCCCTCAGTGGAGAGCAGCACAGGACAACTGAGGGAAGGAGGCTGCAGGAAACATATGACCAAGGGTTTTACACACTCTATTCCACCAGGCTTAACTCCATGGGGCAAGTCCTTTCAGTCTTTCCATTTTCTGTTTTTACTTTTCAGATTCAGTGTCAATTTTTCATTTTTTCATGTTGTTTAAAATTACATTTATTTATCCTGGGTTTGTGCAGGCACACACTTGCACATGTGCCCCAGCATACAAGTGGAGACTAGAGAACAATTTGCAGGAGATGGCTCTCTTCTTCCTATAACGTCAACACATCAGGCTTGGCAGAAAACAGGGTTACCCACTGAGCAGTTGTCCAGGACCATTTTTTTTTTTTTTTTTTTTTGGTTTTTTGGTTTTTTGAGACAGGGTTTCTCTGTGTAGCTTTGCGCCTTTCCTGGAGCTCACTTGGTAGCCCAGGCTGGCCTCGAACTCACAGAGATCCGCCTGGCTCTGCCTCCCGAGTGCTGGGATTAAAGGCATGTGCCACCACCGCCCAGCATCCAGGACCATTTTTTTAAAAAACTTTTCCTCCATCTACACACTGTATGATGAGCACAGCTACGCTCATACGCCAGCCCTTCCTTACCTTACTATCCTTCCTTCCCATTGCCCCCTTTGTCCCCAAAGATAGCTTTAATTCTGTTTTCAACCCACACACGTATGTGTGTGTGTGTGTGTGTGTGTGTGTGTGTGTGTGTGTGTGTGGTTGGCTTGATGTATCTACTTAAAACCTTAGGACCTACAAATGAGAAAAAGCAGATGTCATTTGTCTTTCTGAAATTGACTTAGTTCATTTAATATGATTATCTCTGGTTGTATCCACTTGTTCTTCCTTAAGGCTGAAAACGATTCTGCAGTGTATCTACCACATTTTTCTTACCCATTCCTCTATTGTTGGAGACTTGTGTTGGCTCCATAATTTAGCTATTGATTTGCCCCATATTCTGAAAAAGGCCACTGAAGCTTTAGAAAAAAATCAAATAATTTGCTCCAAGTCACCCAGTCTGATGCAGAAACCAAACTTTAAACATGAGCAACGAGACTGTAGAATCTACAGGACCACAGTGTAGGGCATAGTGAGGAAAGATGACACACTGTGGTAGTGTGGTTCATATGCTGTAGGACAAAACAGAACTCCATGGCACTGTAGGAGGAGGCCTACTAAGACAGTCCTCAATGGAAAACAAGGTCACCTTTTGACCTTGACTACTACCAGCTTGGAGCTCAAGATCATTGAAGGGGACATTGAGACAAGGTGGTTTTGCTAAAATGACTGTCCTTCATCCAGTCATTATTGAACATTTACTGAACATAGAATGTGAAGTACAAGCATTTAACCAAAGCACATGTCAGTTCTATGCTCTGGACTATAGTCTCTCCACTTCCCTCCTTGTAAAGCACACATATACATGCCAAAACCTAGAGAACCTGGCCATCAGACTACATGGTGGACACGTGAATATGTTGGCTAAAAAGACAACTGTCTCTTCTATTTCACAGGAGAAGAGGAACATGGTGTAATAGTTGTCCAACAGAATGTATCTCCTCTGAGAGTGAGACATTGTTACCCTACCTAACTGGAGACAGAGAATTCTGGGAGTGGGTGAGTTCAGAGTCAATGGAGCATCTTAATGTAGTAACTTTATGAGAATGACCCCCAGGGGCTCATATATTTGAATGCTTGCTTCCCAGTTGATGAAACCACTGGTAAAGGATTAGGATTAGGGGATGTGTCACCAGGGATGGACTTCAAGATTTCAAAAGCCCATGCCATTCCAAATTAGATTTCTCTTGCCATCCTTCAAGATGTGAGCTCTCATCTATTGCTCCAGCGCCATGCCTGCCTGCTGCCATATTCCCCTGCCACGATGACCACATACTCTAACCCTCAGGAACCATGAAACAAATTAAATATTTTTTACAAGTTGCCTTGGTCATGGTATTTTACCACAGCAATAGAAAAGTAACTAAGACATTTGATTTTCCAGTCACTGCTGTGAATATCAGGTCAGGTTTCAAAATGACTCCAATGAAGGCTGGAGAGACGGCTCAGCAGTTAAAAGCACGTACTGCTCTTGTTGAGGACACAGCTTTAATTACCAGCACCCACATCAGGCACCTCAAAACTGCATATAACTCCAGCTCCAGGGGATCCAATACCATCTTCTGGCCTCCTCAGGAGACTGCACTCATGTGTTTATATACTGGAAATATACACATAAACATCATCAAAAATAAGGCAATTGTTTTTTAAGGTCCTATTATTGGGAAAGGCAGGACAATTACCTCCCTGTATTTTTAGTACTCCCACACCTGGGCCACTTTCCCCTCCTTTAGCAACCTTGATAGGAGCAGGTAGACAATCGGCACTGTACTCTTCAATGTAGGAAGGCCACCACACATGTCATCTGCCAGCTTGGAGGCTTGCCTTATCTCTCTCCCTCAGAGTCCAAAAACAACCCTTCTGCTGGTGAGGATACCATAAAACGATTTGGAACAACCTGGACTACTGTGGGAATCTAGCGTGCTAGCTACATTTTTCCCTGTGGGGCAACTC
Organism: Peromyscus leucopus; assembly: GCF_004664715.2. Taxonomy (NCBI): domain Eukaryota; kingdom Metazoa; phylum Chordata; class Mammalia; order Rodentia; family Cricetidae; genus Peromyscus; species Peromyscus leucopus. The sequence continues at coordinate 327,337 of NW_023505170.1, read as the reverse complement.
AAAAAAACAAACAAACAAGGGGAGAGAGGGAGTGAAAAAAAAAACATATCTGCTTAGGATGACGGGGCCCTCCACGCACAGTCCTCATCTACAGGCATCCATGTGTGCCCAAGGAGACCATTATTAAGCCATCCCATTTCTAAGCTCCACAAAGTTTCTGTGCACCCCAAGGAAGGTTCCAGGAGTTCAACTCGAAAATTGTTTTAGCACATTCGTAAGGTAGTCTGCCAATAAAAACTTACATATCACAAGCTAAGTCATAGTCCTGTGAGCAGCAGAATGCTTCTCTTCGCTGCTGCAGCAGGTGACTCTACAGTGAGTTGGCAAAAGCGGGCACTTGTGAACCATTACAGAGAGCCTTCTTGGTGCACTTGGGGAAGGGCACATGGCTTCCTGCTGCTGAACAAAACACACACACCGCCCATCTTGAGCCCTACCCACCCTCATAGGCATCATGGGTCTACCTGCACTATCAGCTTACAGAAGGCTTGTTATATCTGGCTTTATAACATTTTCTATGGAGGAATTCAGCATCACATGCATCTGATAGATGCTGGTTAAACAAAAACAATTGCTCAACAGCAGGTGGAAAATGGAACTATTCTGAGGTTTAAGATGCCACTGGAGGTTACAGAGGTCATTGAAAACCACACCGAAGCCAGAAGTTCTCAGGATCAGTGCCAAAAATCACCACAGATTAGACAAATAAATATGCTCAACTTACACAAAATGCTCAGCTTCATTTTGCAATGTGCTGGTGGTCCCTTTTGGCTACTCAAATTTTCTCTCAACGTCTTTTATGACAGGAAATCAAATTGCTTTTTCAATATAATAATACCAGATGCAAACACTTGGCTGAAAATTATCTGCATGTGCCTCCAGCCTCAGCATCACACTTTGGCTTGAATTTGAAGATAAGGGTTATGCAGGTGCCCATAGTTCTTGTCCGACCTGTTTCTACTTCAGACACTGTTCTCATTACTTCCAAGATTCACTTTCATTCACAATTTTATAGTTTTTAATTTAATTCCCAAACCCAGTAGTCTTCTGGTAGCTAGGAAATAAGAAGTTGGTTAGAAAATAAAAATAGGGACAATATATATTGATCTTTATTTTGTTTTCCTCACAGCTGAAGCTCTCTGGGATCATGTGCCTCTTTGCTTTGTCTAAAATAGACAATAACATGAGGGAAGTGCTGCCAGCCAGGTTTATAAAGACTGTTTTGTTGTTAGGCATCATCATTCTATGCTAAAACAAAATCAATAGCAGCAGATAAATTGCTGCTCAAATCTTTAATTGTTTCTTGGTTTTTGGAAGAAAATATTTCTGATTCAGATTAGAAATAGAGAAGAGCATAAAATGATCACTTAAGTCCTTGAGATAATGCCAGGAGGTATTCTGTTAAAAATTATCTATAAATCTATAAGCACATATGATATATAAAAAAACACATGTCGATGAGTATGTGTGTGTTAAAAGGTTGTTATGGAAAAATGAGACTAGTTTCAAATTAAATACATGCTACATGAACTTACTTCCATGCAAAAATGTTAGTAGCAGTAACATTCTAAGAGATGAATGGCCTCAGGTGGAAAAGCAACCTCCCTTCTGGTTATGCTAAAGCATGTACAGTATTGCTGTGTGTCTCTCCTCCCTCTGCTCAGCATCTCTTTCCAAATTCACCATTGCATCTGAGCAGTACCCAAACAAGGTGTTTTACCAAACCAATGTTGAATAAACCTGCCTACTTTCTCATTTCTATGGGGACACCCTGTATCCACACCTATAGACTGGATTCATGTGACCACTGACTCCTTGATTTCCTCAGATTCAGTTTAATTTCCTATTGGTTTTCCAAAGGATCCTCTATAATGCCATAAGATACAACACCCAATTGTTCTAGCAATTCTTAAAGTCCTATCACTTAATGGTCTTACTTGGAAAGGACCCAGGAGCTTCATACTCACCTAGCATCCCAGTCCTTCCCCCCTGTTCTCTCCACCTGGCCTTTCTTCCTATTTCTCAGTGTGTCATTCTGGACATACTCATTACTGTTACCTTACCCCAAATCACCACCCACCTTCTCTTCTTCCAGTTCTAGTTGTCAAAACCAGTTTACCCCTTTATTAAACTCTTCATCCAAAGCCAAAGGGTGTCTTCCTTGATATCTTGCAGTGTGCTGTACTTTCCCCATCACACCACACACGTGATGGGGTAAGGAACTACAAGTGCTGTCTGATGGTGAACCCATCGTAAAGATGTCTCTCTGTGCATCATTGCTTCCCCCAACCCTTCATCAACTGGGATTCATAACCATGCCACATGCTACCAAATCAATACAGTTCAAACGCATCACCTGATATACATGGGCACAAAATACTTCAATAGGTAGACAGAACATCAAAAATCTCAATAGCATGTCAGAATCTCAAGTATAAGAGTAAAGAGAGTTATCCAGCTCTGCACACTGGCTTGATCTTGTACACATTCAGAATTCTGCAATGCTTATTAGTGGAGACTAATCCTGAGTGCACAGGACATCAAATGCTTATTTTACCCCCTCCCATCAGCACCTAGAAAATGTCTACTGCTCTTAGCCAGAAGTAACGTGTCAGTGTTACCTGCAGATACAGCCATGCCAAATCTGTCCCATCTCCCTTCCTAATATCAGTCCTCTTTACAATAACCTACACTCCACCCATATATATGCACACAATCCACACCAGCCTTGTTCTCCATAACCCTACATCAGTGTGAAGCCAACAGCAACCTCTATTTTTAGGTCTTGGTCGCCCAATCTGCCAGTTCTCCCCATCACCACAGCTGCCTCCGAACTCACTAACTGTACTGTTTCTTCTCAAACAAAAGTGCATTACAGACTTTCATGAACCATGTTTTCATCTCCCCTGTCCTGACTCTACATTCAACAGCCATCCCTGCCTAAAGACTCCCCCATTTTCTTTTTTCAGTTCATATTCTCTCTCTTTATTCAACTTCAGGCCAAGTTGCCACTCAGGAAATGTGATCTCTTAGCACCATAGTTGACCTGATTTCAATTCTGTTGCTAAACAGATAAAATCCTCACACAAAAAAAGGAACTTAGGGGAGAAAGGGTTTGTGACAGTCCATTGTGGGTATGGCAGGGACTTTAAGCAGGTAGCCACATCACATCAGAGTCAGAAGGAGAGGTCACTGAGTGCATACTCAGCTCACTGTCTCCATTCTTATAAAGTACAGGACATGACCCCAGGGAATGGTGCTGCCACAGTGGGCTGGGTCACCCCACATCAACTAATTAACTCAAGGCACTCACTCACAGACTTCATAGGCAAATCTGATCTAAGCACCCCCTCCTTGAGACCCTTCTCAAGGTGATTCTACAGTGTGACAAGTTGACAGCCGAAACTAGCCACGGCACTACTCTAATCTAAACCATAGCTTGATCAACTTTTGGAGTGTGTTAATTTACACATGAGTGACTTTTAGATTCACTACATGAAGTGATGAACTATAAAAAGCACTTCATCACATCTGATTTCTCTAGTGTGGGTCTACTCTGGCTACAGGATTTCACAGAGGAGGTGAATGTGCATATAAAGACACAGTCACCTTAGAACAAACATTTTTCATTTTCTCTGGTTGATCCCCCTGCTTCCACAGCAAGAACAGAAGACACAGCCATAGAAGACAGAAATATTACTGCCACCACAATACAAAATTGACTTTAAGTCACAGCTACTTAGGTCAGGAAGGAGATGTAGGCTGCCTGTCCACATCACTGACATAGCACACTTTGTCACTCTGCTCTGAAAGCACCTGTCATAGTCCCAAGGACAGACCCCAATCACCCCCTGCCTTCTATTCCCTCATTCATCCTCTGCCATCCACATTTATTTTTCCTAAGAGTCAATGATTTATGTAAAATTATGTTTTAAAATCCAAAAGTAAGGATAAGTTTGCCGTCTTTCTCCAAGTTTTATTTCTCGTAAGAAATAGACATGAACAATTTATACCCAGAAATACACAGAGGTAAAATATTATCTTCTATGTGCATAATTTTGTGGCGTTTTTTAAATGCTCAGTGTAAATTATGCCATTTGTCTCCCAAGCCCTGCAAACGCTATTTTGCTGTGAGTAGGGATGCGGCTGGTATAGAGAGAAGCTGCTGGGGAAAAGGAGAGCGAGGTTCCGGTTTGAATCCTGCTATTGAATACTCAAGTGGCCTTAACCTCTCTGAACTTCAGTTTCTTTATTGTCCAATGGAGATAATCAGCTTATTGTCAGTATTGAACCGTCTGTGACAGGATAAGATCCCCTCCAGGGTGGGCGGGAGGAAGCCTCTTTGGAAGGCGTTCAGGAGGGAACAGAGGGAGAGAAATGATAGCAAATATAGATCTGTTTTATTTCAGAGCTTTGTGTAAGGGAGACCAGGGAACTGAGCGCAGATGGAGGGGAAGTGGAATAGCAGGAGAGGCTTTTTTAAGGCTGAATATATTCAGTGTGTGCACATGGTGATGGATGATGCTGTCTGTCAGGAGTGTTCTCAGTTTACATCTCCATCCCGAGTCTCTCCTTTGTCTTCCCAAATCTTCTGGACACTTCCATGTGAGAGAGAGCCTGGTGGGCATCTCATGTTGGACATGCCCAAACACAAGCTCCCATTTCCTCTGTCTCCCTCCCTTTCTTCCTCCTTAAACACCTGCTCTGGTTGCAAACCTCTTTGGAAATGGTTTTTCCAAATGCTCAGAATAAAATCCCTGCAGGAAGCCCATTCTCCTCTCCCTTTTGCATAGCACACACCCATCCACTCTCCGAGTACATCATCTCCATATGTGACATGCCCCGGAAATCCAGCCCCTTCTCACATGTGTACACATCATGTGCTCCATATCATCTTTCACCTGTGATTGCAATGCCCTGACCCTTACTTCCATTTGCTTCAATTATACTCTTCACCAAATGGTTCAAGAGCATGCACTGTGCCAAGCTGGTCCTGCACTGGGCACGCTCACACATCCAGTATCTTCCTGCTCCACAGTAACACCATAGGTCCTTACCATCACTCTGAATGTCCTACATTTCTAGTCCCAACTCTGCTCATGTTCTAAGGCCATGTGGCATCATGCTCATCTGTCAAGGTACCCACTGAAGACATGTCAAGCTTCCCTGAAGAAAACAAGGAAACTACAGGATAGCAACCTGCTCTGTGCTATTCCCTGGTTCTCCCAGGTACTCCAGAAATTACTGTAGTCAAGTGCCACCTACTAGAGACACATTCCTAACTCTTCTTCTACACAAAGAAATATTGGCTCTCCAATCTGCCACATCCTAACCATCCCTTGTTCTGCTTTTCTTCAAAGTCATTTATGTTATCTGAATATCATACATCATATTATATATGTCCTAATGGCAAACCAGTAGAATTGGACTTTCTTGTAAGAGACAACTTCGATATGTCTCTATGTTGTATTTTCAGGTGGAATTTAGTAAGTACAGAATAAAATTATCATAATTTTAAAAATATACAATCTGACATTTCTGGGTCTCAGTTCTTGTATCCTGTGCTTACAAACTGATATGAACACATCTCAGTGAAAACACTCTACTATGTGGCTAGTGAAACCTTGTTAACAGTCATGGAATTGTTCTCTAGTCATGCATTTCATTTTTAGGATTAAACATTTCCATTACAAATGAATGAAATGCAGAAAACAAATTCATCTGTTGGAACAGGAATACTGAGGAACAACTTGAAAGTAATACTGTTAATATAGGCTTCTCCGAAAGTCCACAGAGGACCAGAATGTACAGTGTGGTCTAACTTGACTGTGAGAATACCACTTAATATATGTTTAAGAATCACACTGTATCATTTAGATTGAATGAATTGAAAGCATTCACATGCCTAATAGTAGAAAAATGGTGAAGTAAACACTAGATCAATTCAACTCATCTTTAATTATTTTGCTAAGTGGCAATCAAAATAATCAGAATAAAAATATGAAGACTACTTGTGTGTGGGAAAACAGAATTAAAAATGAGTGCCTATTATGCATTTCATTACTTACACACATATCCATAAGAAAATAGCACACACTAAAAGTAATCTTCTTGGGTTCTCCAATGAATGATTTTCCTTTCTGAAGTAACTTTGGGATGCGGTATCATTATGTAATTAAGAAACGACACTTTCTGAAAGTACGAGAGAACAACGATAAGTTCACTCAATTAGAAGCCAGTAAATACTTCAAGTTTCTTTTCTTTGTATGTGGGGGGGGGTTGTGCACATGAGTATGCAGGCATGCACATACACATGCAGGTACAGGCAGTCAGTGTCTTCTTCCATCACCTCAGCCTTATTCTTGGTCACAGGGTCTTTCACTGAATGAGAAGTTCACTGTGATTACTAAGCTAGCTGGGCAGTGAGCTCCTGCTGACCGTCTGTCTCTGTCCCTCCAATGTGGGGATTATTATGGTCATGTGCAACCATGCCAAGCTTTTTATGTAGGTGCAGAGATTCAAATTCAGGTCCTCATGTTTGCAGAGTAAGTGCTCTTACCCACTAAGCATCTCCCAACTACCTCAGATTTCTTATCATGCAAGAACTTACTTAAATGAGAACATAGATCATCACTGTCAACATTCCTAGTCTTCTCTGATACTGAATAAGCTTACAATGCAGTCTTACAGCAGAAGAAGATGAATACTTCTCCCTTCTACTCATCCAAGGACATACCCAGTGGCTAGAGTTGCCCACATTTGGGATGAGTATACCCTCCTAAGTCAAGCCTTGCCAGAAAGACTCCCAGAGTCAGGAACATAATGCAATGGAGGACTGAGCACCCATAAATGCTCTGAAATCCTGACTTCTTTTACATTGCTTTAAGCTGATGAAGTCTAATAATTATTTGGTACCAGGAAAAATACATAGAGGAAAAGAAAAAAACATCCTAGAGCCCTAGGTGATAGGCATGAGGATTATGAGTTGGAGACCAGCCCAGTCCATATAATGAGATTCTGTCTGAAAAAATAAATAAATAAACAGAGACGGGAGATAGTCAGTAAAATATTCCATGCAAGTGTGAAGACAGAGTTTGATCTCTGAGTCCAGGCTAGAAAAAGTAAACAGTGCAGTGCCATGTGTCTGCAACCCCAGAGCTGTGGAGGTGGAGACAAGTGAATCTCTAGAGTTCACTAAGAAGCCAAGATAGTATACTCAGAGATGCGCCAAGCCAGTGAGAGATCCTCCAAAGAGCAAAATGAATGGCTCCTGAGGAATGATCCCAAGGTGGTCCTCTGAACTACACATATGCAAGCACACGTGCACACACACACACACACACACACACACACACACACACACTCACTCACTCACTCACTCACTCACAGTGGGGAGGAACAGAGACAGAGAAACAAAGAGACAAAGACAGTCAAAAAAGTAAATAGTAATAACAACAATAGGATACACAGGGAAGGAGAAGCAAGGCTAGGGTCCTTTCTAGACAGATGGGCACTATGATGGTGAGTATTGTATATTTGAAGGGATAGAGAATCTCCTAAGAGACAAGCCCTAGGGAAATCTATAGGTAACTACACAGATGAGGTCAGCCTCTAAGAGCCTCTGTTAAGAACTGTCTTGCGGCTGGAGAGATGGCTCAGCCGTTAAAGGCTAGACTCACAACCAAAAAATATAAGAACTGCCTTGCTTAGGTTAGTTGAAGAGGAACACTAGCCCTAAGTATAGACAGGACCATTCCCTGGGTGGGAAGCTTGGGTTGTATATAATGAAGAAAAGGGGCTGGGCTAGCATTCATCTCTCTTTCTCACTGACTGTGGCATAATGTGACCAGCAGCTTCAAGTTCCTGTCACCTTGACTCCCTCACCATGGTGGACAATACCCTTGAACTCTGAGCCTAAATAAACCCTTTTTTTCCTTAAGTTGCTTTCGTCAGAGTATTTCAAGACAGACACCGAGCAGCAGACCACAGCATCTAACCCACAGGGTTGTGGCCTGTGTGCCGAAGGTACCAGCTCAAGATCAACCCTCTGCAAATGAACTGTGGCCCAGGTACCAGAGGGGCGATCCTGGGTTCAGGTCCAGAATGCATATGCCTTCTATAGTCAGTATCCATCCTTCAGAGAGCTAAAGCCTGCCTCAGAGGCAAAGGGCTGCAGCAGGACACAGCTAACATGGGAGAGGAATGTGGACAATAGCCTCTCAGAAAGTGAAGGAATAAAGCTACCAAAATACCTTTTCTCAGGAAAATGCCTCTATCATATACAACTAGCAGGGTCAGCTTTGAATGGCTGATAGAACACACAACACCTGTATGTGACCCCTGTATCCCCGAACAGTTACTTTAAGGGCATCTCATCAGACCTGGATTCCTAGATTTCTACTAACTCTCACCTCTGTATGAAGATACCATTCATCCTGTACCATCACCATCCACACAACCTCGCAAGCTGGACCTGCAAAGGTGTCAGCTGGCTGCAGGGCAATGCACACAGTCCTTGCTTCAGTCTTCTTCATCCTCCTCAGTACAGGCAATGTACTGTTGTCTAGGAGACGTTTCATTTAGGGTTTCATCCTTTTTCATGGAAGGACCATTAACTCTGGGCACAGAGGGATGCTGAAGGCAGAAATGCTGGTGGGTATCTACTTTTCCTTTACTCACAGGGGAAAAAAGAGCGGCCACTGCTAAAGAGGTAAGTCAAGGTTAGGTTGAGGACTTACATAAGAAAGCAGGGGTATAACAAGGTTTGGGACTACATGAGAAGCAAAACCTGGCAACCCTCCATCTCTCTGGCCGGGTAACTCAGTGACAGTACCCCAAACAAGGAAAGCTGAAATAAATGCATTCCCTGGGGTATACTGCTGCTAAAATGCATGCTGGGGGGAGGGGCGGGGGGCAGGAGTATGGTGGTATAGTTCAGAGGTCCATGAGCCAGGCTCAGGGATAGATCCTTAACCTTGCCAATAATAAAAAACCTCTCCTTCAGCAAGCCATCAGTGAGGAGAATTCTAAACACCTCTGGAAAACAGCAAACAAAGCTGAGTCCAGATACGGGAAGCAGATGTTAACAAGACGAGTGATCTTCGCCATTAAGGACAAGGTCACAGCCAGCCTGTTCTGCAGACTTTAATGACCCTCAACAAACAATCATGGCATTTCCTTTCCATTTGTAGGGGTGATCATCACCTTTGCGGGTGAAAACCAAGATCTACTTTCATGTCTCAAAACCAATGTGAATTTAAAGTTATAAAATTTTAAAACCAGAAAGTACCACAATGTTAAATGGCTCCATCTTCAGGATAAATGCATAAAGACTTTCTTCTTCTTTCTTCTATTTTTATTTTTGTTTTGGTCATGAATACCCACACAGCTCCAGCCACCAGATCTGCAGAATTGGTGATGCCTGTGAACTGTGTCCACAATGAGTCTGGAAGTCTCCAGAGCTTCATTCAGGTGAACATTCTCATAAGGCAAACTCTCATGGCATTCAAAAGCCCAGGGAAACTTCCCTGTCCAAGGACATCTGTCTACTCCTCCCACAAGCACACACCCTATCTCTAGCATCTTTATATTTTATTGAAATGGCAGTCACAGGCATGAGTTCAGTTTCTTATTTGAAAGACAAGCAAAATCTGCATTGACTCTCCACCATTATTTTTTGTAACACAGTCCTCGAACTTTAAAACAACACACACACACACACACACACACACACACACACAACAGAGAGAGAGAGAGAGAGAAAGAGAAAAAGAGAGAGAGAGAGAGAGAGAGAGATTGAGAGAGAGAGAGAGATGAAAACACTACTATGCATGTCTATTCATGTGATGTTTTAGGAAGAATAAAAAGATACAGGGACTGGGAGATGGTTCCATTGGAAAAGTATATTTATTTGGAACCCTAGTGCTTGAGGAAACAGAGACAGGTAGGTCCAGGGCACATGGCCAGCCAATCTATTTGAAACAGTAAACTCCAGGTACATCAAAATATCCTGTCTCAACAAATAAGATGGAAAGTAATTGAGGACAGCACTTGGCATTGACTTCTGGTCTCCCTACACACTGGGCGCATGTATGCACTACTATATACACATGAGCGCACGCACATGCATGTACACACACACACCCAAACATCTGAACACACACACATGAACACAAAAACTATTCCCTTGCATCCAAAATCACCAACTAATAGACCAATATGATAAAGATCAATGAAACATAAGTAGGCAGAAAGGTCTGTAGATTTGACTGGGATTTGAATTTGAATTAGTTGAGTGATGACCAAATATAAGAATAAACACTATTTTGGTTTTAGAAGGAATATGATTTAGGTCAGGGGCTGTAGATCCATTTGTAGAGTGATTGTTCGGCATGAACAAAGGCCCGGGGTTCATCCCAACATTGCACAAATGGAGATCACAGTGCTTATATGCTGGCCTCGCACTTGTGAGGAAGCAGCAGCAGGATCAGAAGTTCAAGGCATCTGTAGCTGTGTAGCTAACAAAACCTGCCTGAACTAAATGAGACACTGTCTCATAAGAGAAGAAAGAAGAGGAAGAGGAGGGAAAAGGAGGAGAAAGATTAGGAGGAAGAGAGGCAGGAGGAGTGGGAAGAGGAGGAGAAGCAGGAGGAAGAGGAAGAAGTTACACAATATAGTCACTTCTTAGGAAAACAAGAAATGGTGAGATTCCTATTCTACTTCATGACTAAGAAAGGAAATGTGCACTTGGTAAAAATCATGGAATAATCTGAAATTCTCAGAACTGCTCAAATCATTACAGGCATTGTGTCCTTCTCAACTACTGAAATAAACAAGAAAAGCCAGAGCTTCCCCGCACACTTTGGAAAATTGCCACCATTTCTTCGACATAAATGCCCAAAGACCAAATAAACCATCTGCACCATGCACTAGAGATACCACAACGGAGAAAGTGCACATGTTGCCCATTCCCATGGCCATGGCTGCCAGTGTGACTGCTGCTGGGAACAACTTCACACACAAGCAGGACTCCCTAGGTGAGAACATGAGTGAGCTAGCAGACACAGAACTCGATGCTTTCTTCACCAAGAAAACTAAATACGTGTTTATCTGGTTCCAACTTGTCATCAACATATCTTGGACAGACTGAAAAAGAAAAAAATGAGCTAAGAATTTCCATGAACAAACATTAACAATGCTGCTGCTGTTGACTGTCATCGTGGCTTACCCTCACGAAGCACCTCCCATGGGTAGATGGCTGGCTTCTGGTCTAAGCACCTGCCACTGCTGAATTTCTCAGAAATTCTCTGAGGTTAGCAATCAAGATCACTCTTGGTCACATACAGGAAATGCAGGCACAGAGCGTGTAACAAAAGCACTCCATCCAGGAGTCAGTTGGAAAGCTGAGCAAGACGTTGTGTGCACGGGAAGGTGTGTTTGTGCATATGACAAGAGCAGAGGTCAGGCTATATCAGCTTGTTTACTGAGCTAGGCTTTCTCATTTGCTTGGAGCTCACCAGGAGCCCATACTGCTTGCCCGGGATCCTTCTGCCTCTACCTCGCTGGGTCTGGGATTACAAGCGTGGGCACCCACACGCAGCTATTGAGGGGAGGGGCCGAGAGCAAACGTGGGTGCTCATGTTAGCACAGCTAGTGTTTTTGCTGACTGAGCTCTATCCCCAGCCTTGACGCAGACTTTGATTTAGAAATTGAGCCTTTCGCCATGAAGTCACTACTTCTCCACTGTGGCTTTTCATTTGACTTACCAGGGAAGCTCTAGAAGAATCCACTAAACATTAGTACCCATCTCCAAGCCAGAGAAGTCAGAATTTCTGGGAAGAAGGGCAAATATCGGTTTTCTGAATTATCCCACAGGGTTCTAATGTGCAGTGAAGGCTCCAGTCTCTGATAGATCTGTCCTTTCTCCCTGGTGTGTAATGGTTCAAATCTGTCTCCCTATGTGTCCTCTTTATAGAATCAAGAGAGTGCTTCCAAAGCCTGGTGCTGAGTGTGGGGCCCACAGGCTCTTAGCCTCATGGGAGAGCTATTGAATGAAACTCTGTATTTCATTCAAAACCCCAAATGCTTCTGAAATTCATGTTCTCTCCTCCAGTATGCCACAGACAGAGAGGCAGACACTCCAGAGTCTGAAGCTATCAGCAGATGCCGTCAAAATCACAGCAGGAAGCACCCTCTCACCATTCAGCATTCCTTCCCCTCAAAAAGCCCACCCCACCCCATTTCCTCCCAAAGTACAACACACATGGAGTCATGTCGGTGAGACAAAGCCAGATTCCTCTCTCTCCTCCACTACCACAGAACTCATAGTGTCTATACATCTCTATGAGAAGTTTCCCTAGCATTTATGTCATGGTACTCAGTAATTCAGAATTCCCATTAGCGGCTTCTGGAGACAATGTGTCCCCAGGGGTATACTTGGGGAAATATTTATCCAAACAAAACCATCTTTTTTTTCCTCACTTGCATGACTGCCCTGATTCTCCTTCCGTAGAGTCTGGCACTTTGCTCATGTACAATAGTCATCACAGGGATATGGCAATCCAGCAAGCCTTTATCAAATGTTCACTTGTACGGTCCACAGGTGGAAGCCAGAACTCAACCTTTACTGCCTTCCTTAATCACTCTCCCACTGTCCAGTGAACCCCTGGGTTCCTCCTGTCTCCAGGTACTAGCTCTTTGGTAACAGGTATGTGTCACCTTGTCCAACTTTTTATGTGGATGCTTGTATCTGAATATGTGTACAGGAAAGAGTTTAACCACAGATCCATCTCCCTAGCCCCTGCCCCCAAATTTCCTAAGGGAAATGAAGCATCTGGCTGCTGACATTTCCTCCCTGTGGTGCTCCCAGGAGGAACACATGTTGCCTTCTGATGAGACACATGGGGCCCGGAAGTAGGAGACACTGAGCTGCCCTCCTCCTCAGCACGCAGTCTGAAGCAGCAACTCAGCAGATCCAGGAGACAGAGGCCAAGAGGCAGCAGATGGGCAAATCAAGGGGGAATCTCAGCCACTTGCCATGCTGGTCCTCAAGGCAGTAGGGAGCTAGAAGACAGAAGACAGACTGCAAAGGGGGGGGGGGTGACAGAAGGAAGGAGGGAGGGAGGGAGGGAGGGAGGGAGGGAGGAGGGAGGGAGGGAAGGGAGGAAGGAAGGAGGGAGGGAAGGAAGGGAGGTCATGAAAGGAGGAAAAGCAAGAAGAAAGAGAAGGAAAGAAGACAGTCAGGGGGGATGGAGGGAACAAAGAAAGAGGAAAGACAGATGAGGAAGGATGGAGGAAGTGTGGGAGGGAAGAAAGGAAGTAAGGAAAGAGGTGGGGAAAGGGAGAGAAAGAGATAGGAAAGGAAGGATGCAGGCAGGAAGGAAGTGACAGGAAATGAAAGCAGGATGACTAGAAAAAGAGCGAGACTAGAGGAAGGGAGGAACCCATCAATTAGCCATGAGAGCCCTCTGCCTGCATAGTCTGGGAAGCTCCTAAGGCACAGGCACCTCTGGTCAGCACAGAGAGTCAGTAACCAGAACAGGGAACAACTTTCCTTGCATACTTAAGTAATAAACTTGGCCCTGAGAGAAGAGGTGGGATCCATCTGTCACCATGCCCCTTTCCCCTTAGCAAGCTTTGGGAAGCACAGGAGTGCAGTGAGAACGTGCACTCAGCCCACTGGCTTCTGGTTCCGCTCCTCCTGAGCAGACAGACTGTGCCTATACCTGACATATCATGTTAGCCAGGGTCTGGTCCATGCTCCAGGAATCCTGCAGTGCACTCTAGACACCATGCATCTGTATATACTCAAGGTCATTCCTCTGAAAAATACTCGAAAAAAACATTTGCTTTCCATCAAGCATACTGCTGGGTGTTGGGGATTCACAGTTATAATAGAGTAGTCCTCACCTCCATTCACCCCCCACCCCAAATATATCCATGTCCAAAGCCACAGAACCTGTAAATATGTTGTCTTCAGTGGCAAGGTCTTAAGATCACATAATTCAAGTGAACACAAGGCAACTAGATGAGTCCTATGACATGGGGAGCCTTTCCCAGCTGAAGTAAGAGGGACTCATGACCACTGCAGGCACTGAGACATGATGAGTTCCTGACTTTGAAGATGAAGATGCAGCCATAAGCCAAGGAATACAGGAAGCCCAGAGAAGCTTGAAATGTAAGGAAGCATGTTCTCCCTTGGAGCCCACAGAAAATAAGCAAGATCCACTAACACCATGACGTTAGCCCAGGAATGCCAATGTTCCAGGGACTTCTGGCTTCTCAAAGCAAAAGATAAAATCTATGTTGTTTTAGTCACTCATTTTTTTCAGAGATTTATTATAGAAGCAATAAACAGTTAACCAAGGGGCTGGAGAGATGGCTCAGTTGGTAAAGTGTTTGTTATGCAACATGAAGACCTGGGATCCTCAGAACCCACCTGAAAAATGGTAGGTACTCACTTGTCTTCACTGTTTGGGGGGGGGGAATCTTTAGGGCCACTGACCATCCATTCTAGCTAAATGGGACAGCTAACAGCCAGTGACAGACTTTGTCTCAAAACATAAAAGCAGCCTGCACTTGAGAAACAACACATACACACACACACACATACACACACACACACACACACACACACACACACACACACACACACAGACGTGAAATGATAACAGGTTAGGAGTCAGGGATACATGGAGGAGGTGATCTCTGGGTTCAAACCTCTGCTCCTCCCCCATTTCATTCCCTCCCCATTTCAGCCACACCTGAAGTTGGCTCCCTGAGAAACTGGAAGTCCAAAACTGGTCTCCCTGGGCTAATGTTACTGTTTTTGAGACGGGTCTTTCCCTGGCTTGGATCTTGCTGAGTAAGCTAGGGTGGCTGAGTAGCGAGCCCCAGGACTCCATCGGCCTCTGTATATCCAGAGCCTGGAGAGAAGTGTGTGTCACCATGACTAGCGCTGTAAAAGTATTTATTTATTTATGTGTGTAAATGTGTATGTGTGGGGGCATGTGAGTGCCAAGGCACACATTTGGAGGACAGAGTACAAGGACAACTTCTGGGAGTTGGCTCTCTCCTTCCACCACTAGGGATCGAACTCAGAGTGTCATGTGTGCAGGCGGGTACCTTTACCTTCTGAGCAATCTCACCAGCCTCCCTGCTGACATTTTAGGTGGGTTCTGAGGATTGAACTCAGGTCCTTATGCTTGCAGTCCCTTTCACTGGCTGAGCCACAGGAGGAGGAGTCACATTACTTCCCTGATGTTGCTGTCACACTATCCCACCAGATTCAGCAGTGTCTCTGAGTTTGGTTCCTGGACAGCTACAATATCAAGCCATAGAGCCAAGCTGGCCCAGGATGACAGTGAGAGGTTCACTAAAGTCATGAAGCACTCCAGACAATGGGGAACTGGAAACAACATGGAGACCCAGCAATAGGGGATACTTTAAATCAATTACAGCTGAGCTGGACTACAGAGCCTAAAAGCATGCCAAAGACTCGTGTGTCTGCATGGCATGGGCGATCTTCTCAGTGTGTGCCCCCAGAGTGATTAGAAGGCATAGAATTGTCTCTCTGTTTCATGTATGGTACATGCATGCAGAGACAGAGAGAGGAAGGAGAGAGAAACAGAGACCCGCGAAGCTGGGCCTCATAACTCACAGCACCACCCTGCCAATATTTGCTGGCACTTGTTATATCTTTTGGCTTTGATGTATAATTAATCATCAAATGCTCATTTCACACCAGCGATGCATAAGGACGCATACAAGGGCTCGGAGGAGAAAAGAAGCCCAGAGTTCTGAGTGGCTTTATTAATTCCTTCACTCGGCAGCAGTTTATCATAGATTGAATTACTTGTTGAGCACCCTCTCAGGCTCTGGAGAAGCAATGAAGAGTGAGATATAGATGCCTTGGCCCCCAGGGCTTACACTAAAAGGAATTTGGAACAACAACAACAACAAGCAAATGGCCAACCCGATTTCCAAGTCTCTCTTGTAATATCCACAACTCATAAAAGGATTTTAGCACGCTCCTACACAGCTACCCAAGGACACAGGACACAGGCCCTCTAAATTCTTGCTCCCAAAAGGATTTTAGCGAACTCCTATACTATCTTAGTTACCCAGAAACACAGTGTCTGTAATTCTTACATTTAAAAAATGTCAAACTCTGATTCTGTCTTCTCTACCCACACCTTTCATTGTTCATTAAACAGACACTGGTGCCTTGGGTTTGTATGTCTATAGTAGAATGTTCTAGCATTTATAATTGCTAAGTTCAAACTGGGTCTTCCAAACTGTCTGGCAGAGGCTGAAGGTCAGCTCCTGTGTTCACATCACCCTGTATCTCACAGCTCAAGACCAGTGGCCCTGGCATTGCTAATCTGCCTCAAGTAACACTGTGACCAATTGCCTCTGATTACCAATGGGGCTGAATGAATGGATGCCCACAGCTTCCCAGAGCCCTACTGGGAAGCTGGTGTCCTTCTCAACGCTGTGCCCACACTGCAGCAGGCAGCACAACTCAGCGGACACCAGACAGCTGCCCATCACTGAAAATGCCAAGGGTTTGGGGAAGGAAAAGAGAGCCCATGACAGAAGGACCAGAAAAAGTGACAGAAATGGCCAGGCCCTTGACAATGCAGGGTTAATGAACCAAGGCTCTCTTAGGGAGGTCTTACTCCTGTGGGGAGGCATCAAACTATGGTATTAGAGAGAAGAGAGCTCTGGGGGACTTTATGGTTAACCTGTCTGGGTTCTCAAATGCCTTCTGTCACATGATGTTGGAAAATAATAATGGAGGCCAGGGAGCTGGCTCAGTGGGTACAGTGATCACTGCACAAGCCTGAGGACCAGAGATGGGATCCCTGCCACCCAGACTATGGTCCAGTCATGGTGATAAGCACCTGTCTTCCCAACGCTGGAAGTAGGAAGGGTGCAGAGAAAGGTGGGTTATGGGAGCTTGCAGGCCACTCTGTCTACCCAAAAGGCAACTCCACCTTGAGTGATGGAGCTGTGTCTAAAAATATAAATAAATAAAAATTGAAGAGCAGCAAAGGAAGATACCTGGCATAGATCTCTGGCCTCCACAACACACATGATATTAAGTGGAAGATTCCAGAAGTGAATGACTCATAAGTATTGTGTGCCACTGTGAGTAATGTGATGAAGTCTCATGCAATCCTGCCCCATGGACCCAGGATCTGAGTTATCTCTTGTCCAGTGTATCCACACTATGTACATCATCCATCCAGTCATTATATGCCAACTACCCACCATCACTTAGCAGCAGTCTCAGCTGTCAGATGGACTTCTGTTGTGTTCTGCTACCCTTATTTTACCTACAGATGGCCCCAAAGCTCCAGGGTGTCTGGTCAGTCTTGTTGGCCAGCATGCTCGGAGCATCTCTGTCTTTGTCTTCTGAGGCCAGGACCACCCCAGGCATTTATGTGGGTTTCTGAGGCTCTAATCCATAATATTCACACTTACATGGCAAATGCTTTATGAGCCATCTCCCCAGCCTTCCTGTGTCCAACTTATAAATGAAACTAAAAACAAGTATGTTTGGTAGTAAAAAGCATAGCATATAGATTTTACAAATGTCTCTGGTATCAGACATCCAGAGGGGTCTCAGGACACACACTACCACCTTAAGAAGAGATAACAAGCTGGGCAGTGGTGGTGCACGCCTTTAATCCCAGCACTCGGGAGGCAGAGGCAGGCGGATCTCTGTGAGTTCGAGGCCAGCCTGGGCTACCAAGTAAGTTCCAGGAAAGGCGCAAAGCTACACAGAGAAACCCTGTCTCGAAAAACCAAAAAAAAAAAAAAGAAGAAGAAGAAGAAGAAGAAGAAGAAGAAGAAGAAGAAGAAGAAGAAGAAGAAGAAGAAGAATAGATAACAGTGGTAATCTACTCAACTCCATTCCAGAAAGGAAAATTATTTGTATTGCGTGTCATATCTCCTGATGACAAATTTTGTTCATCATATGGAATTATCAAAGCCCATTTTCCAAGCCAGGCATAGTGACTGAAGTCTCTAATGTCATCAACTAAGGAGGCTAATGCTAGAGGATTACCATGACTTCAAAACTAGCCTGGGCTACACAGTGAGTGCCAGGCTAGCCATGGCTACAGATCAAGAATCTGTCTCAATAAATAAAACTATAGGTTGGGGAGATAGCATGGGCTGTAAAGCAATTCCCTGTGAGTACGAAGACCCCAAACTCATGTTAAAAAAATCAAAGTATACACATGTTATCCCAGCTCTACAGAAGCATAAACAGGAGGATTCTCGGGGGTTATTGGCCAATTTTGGCTAATTTGGTGAGATCCAGGTACAGTGAGAGACCCTGTGCAAAAAAAAAAAAAAAAATAGTGAAGAGTGATTGAGGAATACACCTGATGTCAGGGCTGGGACGTGGCTCAGTGGGTAAGAGAGCTTGCTGCACAGGCATGGGGATCTCAGTTCTAATCCTGGACTCATGTAAAAAAGGAGGTATAGTTGCACATGTCTGTAAGCCCAATAATGGGGAGAGGGAGAGGAAGATCCCAGGAGCTCACTGGCCAGGAAGCCTAGACAAAATGTCAAGATTTAGGTTCAGTGACAGGTCCTGTCTCAAGGGGAAAAGATAGATGTATCTTCATCTAGTCTCCAAGATTGTGTGCATAGGCATGAGACCCCCTACATATTCACATACCACACACACACACACACACACACACACACACACACACACATACACACACACACACGTACTGGTACACATATGCACACATACACAAAAAATACATAAAGTAAATAAACAAGCAAAAATAACCGAAACAAACAAGCCACTTTCCAGCTGCATTGCTTAACACTTTGTCCGGATGATGAAAGTCGGCTTCAAGTTCAGCAGGTTGCCTGTAAGCACCCTGCATGTGAGCCAGTATAAACTCAAGTCCACCCGGCCTCCGGCATAAGACATGACCTCTTCTTCATGCTGCTGATACTTTAATCAGAACTAGGAAAACAAACAGAAGGTGAAAACAATTGTTCTGGAAAAATTCTCAGGAAAAAAAAAAAAGCATTCCCTCGCACAGGGCAGGAAAGCCTCTGCGCCAAGCTGCGATTGCACCTTCCTTCTTGTGTGAACAGATTAAACTAATAGATTATGAGCATTATTCTTAAGCAACGTATATCAGGGTTGATGGGAGCCTGTTCTTGAAAGATAAGCTGCATATCAGCACTGAGGGAAAATGAATTAAAATGCAAATCTCAGCATGCCCCCATTGTGAGGCTATCTTTAATAGATATGTCTCCCTGAATATATCACAGACCAAACTGTCACCGTGCATCCCAAGTAGACCCAACCAACCTCTGGTGCATTTCACAAAGGTCAGGTTTATAATTGGATTTTGCCATAGGTGGGGTTTGTAATTGACCTTTCTCCTTGACCCGTCATCTTTGCTACATGGGGAAAAATAAACTGGACCCACACTTCCTCCCCCACGCCATTTTGAATCAGAGGTTGAGGGGCTTGATTGAGGACCCAAAGGCTGTACTCTAAATACAGGGTACCCCGTATCTTCTGCTTCCTAATCCCCAAGGCAGCAGTACTCACTGGAAGGCCCTCTGGTCCTGCCATGATTGCTGAGGGACACCTTTAGGTGGACAATGCTTCCATGCTGAGCTGAGGAACAGACAGGAAACTTTCAACAGGCCCTGTCTTTGGACATCCCTACATCCCTCCTCATCATGATCAAAAGAGCCAGCTCCGCCCTGTTAGGGGTGCCAGGTGTCTAAAAGTTTGTCAGATTCAAATGACTGCAATGACAAGTGCAGGCTCACAGTAGACAACATGCCAAAGGGCTGGGAGAATGGAGGGGGACCCGGGACCACAGCTGCAGCCACATCAGAGTGGAGGGGGACCCGGGACCACAGCTGCAGCCACATCAGAGTGGAGGGGGACCCGGGACCACAGCTGCAGCCACATCACACTGAAAAGCAGTCAGACAGAGCTATGGAGATGGTTGCTTGGGTGAAGTGTTTGTTGTAAAAGTGTGAGAGCCAGGTGCAGTAGAAACGTCTACAATCCTGGGACCCTTGTGATCAGATCAGTAGAGACAAGTGAATTCCCAGAAGCACACAGGTTAGTTAGCCTGGCAGACTCAGCAGCCAGAAGACCCTGTCTCAAACCTGGCAGGAGACAAAGATTGACATCCAAGGCTCACCCTCTGAGTGCCACACATGTACGATGGCACACACACTAGAACACTCTGTGAGGAAGTGCAGTGTGAACTGTGCATTCAGTAGCAGACAGAGTCTGGAGATGACAAAGGTCCAGCGCACACACAGAACCAAGACACTTCATATGACTGATTAGTGTCATGCTCCTTCCTATCTGACATCCACCCCTGGTGAGCAATGATGTGATTGTTAACTTTTATGGTGAAACTGCCAGGGTATAGAATCACCATTGAGGCAAGTCTCCAGCACTCGTAGGAGGAATCACCTAGATTAGGTTCACTGAGGGAGAAGCCCCATCCTCTGTAGATGGCACCATTTCAGGACTTGGGGCTCTGGAGTAGTTAAAAAGGAGCAAGGGACCAGAGCAGCGTTCATCCCACTACGCTCCCAGACTGTACATGGGGTGTGGCCAGCTGCCCTCTGCTCCTGTGCTTAGGTTTTAGGGTGTAGGTTTGAGTTGGCCACCTGTCATTGGACTCTGAAGAGGAAGAAGTGTTTAGAATCCATAAACTCATCAGGAAGGAAAGGGCAGGAGGTGGAGGCGGCTCAGCGGGAGGTCGGCGTCAGATTTCAAGGTCAGCTGCATCACTTGAATTGTCAGCTGAGATGTTTTCTCCCTAGAAAACTAGGAGCCACTGAATAATAACGACAATAATGAGAAGAGGAGGAGGGGAGGAGGAGGGAGGAAGGCAGAAGAAAAAGGAGGACGAGAGAGGAAGAGGCTTCTGCCACCACCACCAACGGAACAAGAAGATGAGAGCTGCAGCCTTCTGCCGAAATCACTCCCTCTGCACCCTGTATGTGCGGAAGGCATAGACATCCCAGGAGAAACATCAACTGCTGTCTCCTGCCAAAAGAACTGACTGGTAAAAGATAGGGCAATCCCGCTGCCGAGTTTGGTCTTCGCTTTTTCTAACTCACTGCTCCATTTTACCACTGGCCTCTCCCTTCCCCTGCACCTAAAAACTCTCATTTACCTTCCACAGTTGAGTGTCTACCAGCTCAGAGTTCTCCTAAATAACTCCTAGTGACTTCTGGGTCCCGTGGGAGCCAAGCAAAGGGCACGGGGTGATGTTTCACTGCACCCTGGAAACATTCTGTTCCCCCAGGTTCTGTGTGATGTGTTTACACGGTCACCTGGTCATCAGACAAGTTCAGAAGAAACAGCTGGAGCTCCAGGGGCCAGTGCTACAGCCTGGTGTTGAAGGGAGCTTGCCAGCTCCGTGAAAGAACCAAATGATAATGCTTTGAAAGGAATGTCCACAAGGGGGCAAGCTTGCTATCTCCATGGCTTTGAGAGAACTGAGAAGAACCAGACTCGTGCCAGTAGCTCCTTCCCAAGCCCTGTTTTTGTGTTGTAATGTCTTCCCTAATGAGCTCTCTAAGCTATGTCACGGGCAGTACTGGGGCTGGGTGGTCCTGCTCCTGTTGCAGTGTTGGTATCTGTAAAGGTAGGATTCCTATTTCCAAGAAAAATACTTACATGTAAAACTAACCACTGTGAGCTGTCATTTGCTGAGCAATTAGTCCTCATATAACCCTTATCCACCTCTCTACATTCATTGTTGTATTCCTCAGAACACACATGTCAAGCTAGGCATGATGGTTTAGGTCTGTAATCCCAGTAACTTAGGAAGCTGAGACAGGAGGACCACTGCAAGTTCAAGATCAGTCTGGTGAATACAGCAAGTGCCAGGCCAACCATTGATATAAAATAAGAGGGAGAAGGAAAGGAAAAGTGAAGGAGAGAGGGAGGGAGGGAGGGTGGAGGGAGGGAGGGAGGTGGAGGGAGGGAGGGACGGATGGAGGGAAATAGGAAGAGGGAGGAGTAAAGCAAGGAAATAACCTTATAATATATTATCCTCCTTGAGCAGTTCAGAAGAAGGAGGCTGAGACATTTCATTAGCACATCTAAGATCACCCAGCTAACTTGTGAAGGACAAGAGCAATTGTTGGAAGTCAACAAACCAGAATGGAAGTTCTTCATTGACAGCAAAAGCATACGCGAAATGATTTCCTGAATATGCATATGAATAATAATGAGTCTTTTCATAGTTAGACCTGTTTGGCTGAGGGCATATTTTTTTCCCTTCAAACTTTACTTAAGATCCTGCAATAAATATGCAACTTTATAGAACTCGTAATCTGGACATGGTATTTAGCATGACACGGAAGCAAACATTTCAAACAAGTTGGCTGCCATCTTGTATGATGCACCACCGAGAACATTTATAGGCAATTAGAACATTTTAATATGAAAATGCACAAGAAGGACTCGGTGGAAATGTCACTCTTATGTAGAAAGGGCAGGCTCCTGGGATAGAAGTAACATGAGAGAACAGTCCCACTGCCTGGTGAGAGTTCCCAGGACGCCAGCTTCAGGTATAATAATCTCCTAGGCCAGCAGGGTTGTGGTCTGAAAGAAGTAACCTAGGAATCAGCATTTAACGTATTTTTCAGACATGTAAGTATCAGGCTGGCTTTGGAAACAAAGATCTAATGACACAGTAAACAATTTCTCTGGAGACTGTAGTCTCTGGACCACTAACACATCTGTCAAAGCCAGTGGTGACAGAATGTGCAGGACAGTAAGGCGGTGACACCGGAAGTGAAGGGTGCTTCTCCACACCTCTTCCCTCAACAGGCATTTTTGATGAGCATCCCTCGGCACTGAACTGAGGTTCAGGCAAAAATAATCCTATAGGTACACCTCACACCTCCCCAGTGTGACAGACTTAGTTAAAATGTCACCTCAGCCTGGCATTTTTATTATCAGTGGGGTTTTGTTTTGGGGGGTTTTTGTTTGGTTGGTTTGGTTTTTTGTTTTTTTGGGATATTTTGTTTGTTTGTTTTGAGACGGTTTCTCTATATAGTTCTAGCACCTGTCCTGGATCTCACTCTGTAGCCCAGGCTGGCCTCAAACTCACAGAGATCCACCTGGCTCTGCCTCCCAAGTGCTGGGATTAAAGCGTGCACCGCCCCACACCGCCCCCAGCCCTATCAGTGGTTTTGAAGTTTGCTTTAAAATATGATGTAAAAAATATTTCTCCTGAGCTAAGAGATGGCTCAGTCAATGAGGTTTGCTGTGGGAGCATGGGGAGCTGAGTTTGGATCCCCAGCACCCGCATGAGGGTTGACTGCCAAAGTGTTGGCATTAACCAAAACTCTCCACCACAGGGAACCTATCCACCATTTATGACAAAGCACATTCTTGAGGCCTAATGAAATGCCTGAATGGAGTGGACTTTAACTGGCTAAACAAAGCTGTTTACTTCAGAACATTTTTGTGTATATGCTTATGTGTATGATGATTAGTGTTATATCAACTTGACACAAGCCAGAGTCATGTTGGAAGAGGGACTCTCAATTGAGAAAATGCCTCCATAAGATTTGCCTGTAGACAAGTCTCGAGTGTATTTCTTGACTGGAAACAGACTTGGGAGGCCCCAGATTACTGTGGCCACTGCCACTCCTGGGCTGGTGGTTCTGGCTTCTATAAGAAAGCAGGCTGAATAAGCTATGAAGAGCAAGCCAGTAAGCAGCATGCCTTCACGTCTCCAGGTTCCTGCCTTGAGTGCCTGCCCTGACTTCTCTCAGAGACAGGCTATGAGACATCGAACTGTAAGCCAGTTAAACCCTTCCTTCTCCAACTTACTCTGTTCATCGTGTTTTATCACAGTGACAGAAACCCTAATTATGACAAACATATTCCTGCTTATACATGCACATGTGAGTGCAATGCAGGTGTGAAAACCAAGTGTCAGTGCTTGCTGTCTTACTCAATCATCTTAATTTTGAGACAGGATCTCTCACTAAACTTAGAGCTCACTGATTCGCTTCGGCTGGCTCCAGGAATCCACTTGTTCCTGCTCTTCCCCATCACCAAGATTGTGGGCCTGGATTGCTGAACTGGGTTTGTTTTTCAATGTGGGTTCTGGGGATTTAAACTCAGGTCCTCATATTTTCATAGTAAGGACTTTACCAACTGGGGCATCTCCCTGCCTCGAGTTTAGACTTTTTCTTTAAAAACAAACAAATGGCTAAACACATACTCATCTTCATGTTGCATTGCCTTCATGAACAGCCTCACAGTACCACCTCCGTCCTCACCACACCCAGAGTAATTTACAAAACACTCCAATGGTATTTTCTCCTTGGTCTGCTCCCATGAGCTCATTTCTCTCACATTTTCTCCTTTTAGGTGAGAAATTTCTTATATTTTAAGATTCCACTCACAAGTCCTGCAACCCTACTCTAATGGTGGCTTCCACCTCATTTTCTCAGGACCTCACTTCATCCAGAACTATTATCATAGCACAAAAGTACGTCATATATCCTTTCTGTACTTGTGGCTCCCAGGATGTTCCTTAGCTAGTAAATTTTCCTCTTAAAGGCACTGTTACCATTTGGTGGAGAAACAGGAAAGATCTTATAAAACCTCTACCACATGCAGCAGGCCCCAGGAAGAAATCTACATCCCTGGCCTGCATCCCCTTCCAGGTGGCCATGGAAGCTTGTCATTAAGACATGCCAAGCTCCAGAAGAAGGAAGGACCCATGAACACACCTGGTGCCTCCAGCCTGAACTATGGACTCTGTGCTTTAGAAATCTCTATTATCTGCTTCTGACAATTCTGTGAAAGAGGTTTGCATCTGCGTAATGGCTTTGCACTAATGCTGCTGAAGAGCCCGTAACAAAAGTCAGTCTTTGAAAGGGAAGCAGTGTTCAGGGTTTGTTGGAGGATGCAGAATGTATCCCAGCCCCTCGGCTTCTGAGAGCTTATTTGGCTAGAAAGTATATATTCTCTCTTACTTGATGTAATCTATTCAAAATTTGTTTCTCACAATTAGGGCTTGACCAGAGGACTCAGGGAGGGAAAACATCCTTCAGTCATAATAACACAAAGCATAAAAATTTTGATCTTGGCAAGAGACAGGTCTGAAACTTGAAATCTGAAAACAGAGACCAGGTAGGTATGAAGAACAGTGTTTCCCCCAGTATCATTGAGGCAATTCTCTCTACTCTCTGTAATTCTTTACTCTAAATAATGCTGAACATCTGTCATATGAAATTCAGCATGAAGAGAAGCAGGTGATGGTCTTATCCTTTCCAGACATTGATTTGATGAGTGTTTATGTTCTGCCTTGACAATTAAAATATGCAGGGTTTCTCTAGGGCATATAATCCCTTAATTCACGTGGAATGTTTCATTGGTTAGCTGCCCTAGCCAACAAAATGGACAGCGATGAAGGGGCTGATTGATAGAGGGATCACTTCTTCATTCATTTTGTCTTATAGTCCGTTTTCTGTTATGATAAGACAATGCCAGAGACAAAAAGGAAATTTAGAAAGATAACTTGATTTGGTTTATGATTCTGGAAAGCAGAAGAGTCCAAGAGAAGGAGCTGGCACCTGCCCTGTATTTGGAGAGGGCACCTTACTGACTGCAGTGCCACACAACAGGAGCTCCATGAGGCAAGACAGAGCAAGACCACCAGCTCGAGTTTCCTCTTATTTTCATTAAGCCACTAATGCCGTCATAGACCCTACTATCATGACTCAGCCGACTACAGTCTCCTCACAAAAACCCCACTTCAGGCGTGTGAATTGGGGAAATAACTTTGCACCCCATGAACTTTGGGAGAACATATCAAACACTATCACATTCTGTTTAACAACTACTTGATGCCCAAACCGAGGAATAAAAAGCAAGGTCCAGAACCTATCAACCTTACATTCCAACAGGAATGAGTTGGAGAGATGAAATGCAAGTGAACAAGAGGCAGATGACCTAGTCACCGTGAAACAGGATCACATGGAAAACCTGATTGCTCATATACTGAATGGAAAGATGGGAATTTTGGAGGCTTACAGCTTCTTGCAGCTTCATCTCTGGGGCATCCAACCTCTCTTCTAACCACCATAGGCACATGCACTCCTGGCATATACTCCAAACCAACCCCCATGTATAAGTAATTATACAATTAAAAAATAAAACTTCAAAACAATAAAGGCCAAGTATCTGTGGGATGACTCCATAGGTATAGAGACCCACAGGAGGAAGAAGGGTGACTGAGAAACAAGAACCGGAGTGTTAGGAGGTAGGCTGACAGGGCCATCAGGACCCAGGTCAGTCACAGAGACCTTGCTCAAGATGGAGCCTCTAGCTTCTGCTATTATGGAGTTCACAGCACAATTGGATGAAACAATTTGACAAGTATCTTGAAAGCATCTTTCTGGCTGGGCATGGGACAGTACACAAGGAACAACAGGATTGTGACACTCTGAAATGACACACTGTCCAAGGACAGTGTGCTTGCCCTAGCACAGTGGCCCTGGAAAAGATGAAGGATGGATGAGGAAGAGTTTGCAGCGTTTGGTAAGTATTAGATGTGGGGATGAAGGCTTGTCAGAAATGAGAGGAAGAGAATGATGGCCAAGCTTCTTCAGCAGGATGAGATCAACTTCAGTGGCACTGTTCAGAGCTGTGGCAGGAGACACGTGCAGCAAGGAACAGAATCCACAATCCAACCCATGCACCACTCGCCAACAGCTGTTTCAGCTCTTCAGTCATGAGAGAAGAGCAGTGTAGACCTGAAGTAATATTGATTTGGTGTTTATTACTCTCTTCCTGTCTCTCTGGATGAGTACTTTTACTTCCTGTAGCCACACCACTTCAAGCTTCTATTTCTCTTAC
The DNA here is from genome assembly GCF_004664715.2 of Peromyscus leucopus. NCBI lineage: Eukaryota > Metazoa > Chordata > Mammalia > Rodentia > Cricetidae > Peromyscus > Peromyscus leucopus. The sequence goes on along the minus strand of NW_023505170.1, from coordinate 300,417 downwards.
TTGTTTCTGCGGGGGAACAGGTGGAACCAAAGCACATTCATGCCAGGATGATAGGAAAGTGTGGGACAAAGCCTTAACCAGAGAGCTCTGAGAGTCATAGAGAGTCACTAGAAATTGAGTTGAAGGCTGTATTCATTATGTGTTGTTCTCAATAAGAATGTGGCATTTCATCGTTTGTATGGGATCAGGGAAATGTAGAGGGTCAGAGGGGAAGACAGGCTTGTGTCCATCCATCAAGTACCAACTGGGTACCCAGCAGGGAACATATCTGTGCTGGGCACGGGAACAGAATGTTCTCTCCTCTTGATCTTGCAGTTCTGTTGGAACACAATCCTCAAAGGATCCCTAGAGTCAAAGTAAAATTCTTAAGTATCATGTTATGGTTTGGATTTCAGACACCCCCACCCCACCCACCCCACCCCACCTGAAGTACAAGAGCTTAACTGCCCGTCAGGCTGCACCAACAATGGAAGACAGCAAAAAGTCGGCAGATGGAGCCTAGGTGTACAAAGTGGGTCACTAAAGGCCTGTACTTGAGGGGGATGTCGGTAACTTAGCCCCTCTCTTTCGCCCTCTTTGTTTCCAGCTACCATGAGCTCAGCAGCTTTTGCTTTGCATCACATCCCCACCTCACCCCATAATGCTCTTCTTTGACTCAGATCCAAAATAACAGGGCCAGGCACCTATGGTTTAAACCACAAGGCAAAATTAATCAGCTCTCCTTAAAAAAAAAAAAAAAAAAAAAAAAAAAAAAAAAAAAAAAAAAACCTTCTCTGAAGTATTTTGTTACAGCAGCACAAAGCTAACTAACAGACAACTGCAGAACTACAGAAATACTATTGTGACTGTATCTGACAAAGTGGGTCAAAAGAAACGTGGGAAAGGCTGTCAGCACAAGCTAGAGAACACTTAGATCCGTGAAGCCATGACTGATAGGTGATTCTAGTGGGATAGAGGAGGATGTGATGAGAATATGATAGGTGAGGCAAAGCTCATGAGGTTTCAGATAGGAATGAAGACATTGCTGGGACTTAGTGTCTGCATGCTGTCCATGCCAGGGGCTTATGGGAGGCTTTGTTGGAAGGTGATAGACTGGTTTATACTGGCAGAGGAAATTTCAAGGCAGGTTTTGGCTGCCTAATTTTAGTCAGATTTATAGTGAGAATCAAGAGCAAAAAGATCTCAGATTTGCCCAGTATTTTATATAGTCTGGAGAAGGACTAGATTTACTTTGGTTTGAATGGGTAAGCTTATCAAGCATATGGCAAAGCAAAGTAAAAGAATAAATAGGAAAAAAGATGCAACTTGGAGATGGAAACATTAGGAAGCAGGGACTGATTTGAAGGAGGGTACTCAGGGTGTGTCCTTGGGAGTCTAGATCTTTCTTCTTTTTTCTCCATTGTTTGCCATGAGTTAACAAGCTTTTTCCTTCCTAGTATTCCTTTCCATGACATTCTCCTGTGCCACAGACCCAGAGTGACAAGAATGAATGAACACAGATGACATCTCCATGACCGTGAGCCAAATAAAGCTGATCTCCTTGCAAGTTAGCTCACTAACAAAAGCTAACTAACTCATATAATGAGTACTGCAAAGAGAAGGGTAAATAATGCCATCACTTTGAGGAGTAACCTTTATCAGTCTTAAAGCCATGTTCCAAGGCACCTCCCTCTCAGGCCCATATTATACAAAACAGCATAGAAAATACCATTTACCACAGAGAATAAAATGTTTTTCAAGTAAATATTCAAGGGAAACTCGTGTTTCCCTTATCACATCTACAGTGCTAAACTCGCAGGATCTGCTCCACAAATATTTCCTTAATGAAACTAACAACTTGAAAGGGAAAGAAAAACACCCCTTCATTTGCTGGAACATTACAGCCAAAATGACAGCAAGTTTCACTGAAAGGTAATCACGTGTAAGTGCTCCAATAAAATCCAAATTGGGGTTTTACATACAATCAAATGAGAGTCTTTATGACCAAGCACCCAAGAAGCCTCACAGGCTTGTAGAGATGAGGATGAAGGGGCACAGTGATTGCTGCCACTGTTGACTAACGAGCTAAACCTCATTGAACTTCCAAACCTTATGGACAGCCATCTGATACTCTAGTTACAGCACATCCAATCCACTACCTTCATTGCAGCCTACCCACGTTCAGCAGAAGACTGACTGAGATGAGCTCAGGGCACTCCACACTGCTACGTGCGCTGTACTGGATTCTTTCTGATGCAAAGCAACTTTTGTAGTGTGTGTGTATGTCTGTCTGTGTGTGTGTGTGTGTGTGTGTGAGAGAGAGAGAGATAGAGAGAGACAGATACAGAGACAGAGAGACAGACACAGAGACACAGACACAGAGACAGACAGACAGAGACAGAGAGGTGCAGGTATCCACAGAGGCCAGAGAGGGTACTGGATTACTTGGAGATGGAGTCACAGACAGCTGTGAATGGCTGGACATGGATGCTGGGACCCGAACTCAGGTACCCTGGAAGAGCAGCAGTGCTTTCAGAGGAAAAAATTCTCTCTCCAGCTCCTGGTGCACAGCAAGGGGGGCAGATGTTAGATGCTGAGTCCATCCTGCCTTCTCTCTAGGAAAGTATTGTAACTCTAACTCAAGTCAGGCAATCTTTCCTCCTCTTGTCCACATGCCTTAGACATTACTTACAGCATTATCACCATGTCTGCCTTCTAAGGGGTCATTTGACCAGGTCTGCCAATCAGTACACCTCCACCTTCTATCCATGTTAACTGGTTTAGAAATTGACAGGGCACTCAAGTCCACCTATGTCATCTAAACTTGGGCCTTCAATATGAACTGCTGAGGAAAAGTAGGTAGATTTCTTTTCCTTTTGCTTCACAAAGATGGCAGGGTATAAGTCTGAAGCTGTCAATATCCACCTTAGGAAAGCCCAGCTGAACGATAAATATAACACACAGGGGGCAAATTTACAGAAGCCTATGAATTAATCAAACCAATATATTAAATTATACAATAAGTGATTGTATACAAATTGTGTATTATGTATAAATTATATGTGCAAATTAAGTATATGAATTGACTTAACTTTGTTACAGTTTACTTTTGAAATGTCTCCTAAGATTTGGTCCCTAGGCTCCTGAGAGGCGGTACAACCTCCAGGAGGTGAGGCCTGGCAGAAGGAAGTGGGCTGGGAGAAGCTGAGTGGGTGAAGCACTCGCTGCATGAGTGTGGGGGTGGTCTGCATCTGTAGTTCTGGCACTCCTACAGTGACATGGGAGACAGAGACAGGAGAATCACCAAAAGTTCCCGGGCTAGCCAAGCTAGAGCACACAGCAGCAACCAACAAGACGAGAGAAGCTGCCACAAACACAACAGAAGGCAAGGTCTAGCAACCAAGGTTATCTCCTGACCTCTTCACACAGGGACACACACACACAGAGGAACATACACATATACACATAAGAACACAACACACACCAACACACCCCCACACATAGCAACATACACATATACACAGGAATACACAAAAACACACACCCCCACACACAGGAACGTACACACACATACACACAAGAACACAAACATAGGAACACATACAAACACACACACAAAGGAACATATACTCACACATACACACAGGAATATAGATATAGGAAAACACACAGGAACATACAAACATACACACACAAGAACACAACATAAGGACACACTAGGAGCACATGTGCATGCACATACATACACAACACACAAAATTGGAAATAATAAATGATGGAAGTGATATCAACTTGGAGTGCACCTTGAAGAGGATATTAAGGTCTGGCCTCCCCCCACCCCTTGCTCCTCTCCCGCCCCTGGTTCTTCCCCCCTCCTTCCTGCAGTCACAAGATAGCAGCTTTCCTGTAGCACAGTTTTCTCTCCTCTCATCTTGGACCAAAACACTGATGTTAAGTCACCACAGACCGAGACCTCAAAAGCCATGGCTCACAAGAAACCCTTCCTCCCTAATACCTGATTTTCTTAAGTCTTTTGTCACAGCATCAGAAAACTAATAAACACAACCACTCGAGCATGAACCAGGTGCATTTGGGTAGCTCAAATCATAAGTAAGAGTCCACAAAGACAACAAAGATTTGCTGTCCATCATCAAGCAAAAATACAGAGTGCCCAGCTAGTTTTGAATTTCAGAGAGAAAATAAAATATTAACATCACTAAACTTGCAGAGACTATTTGGACCATAGTGACATTGATTAAATATTAATTGAATTTGGGTTTGTAGATTTAGCTCAGTGATAGAGCACCTGTCTAGCAAGCTTAAGGCCCTCGTTCAGTCCTTAGCTTGGAAAAAAGTTAACTGAATTTAACTCAGTTTGTTGTATTTAATCTGACAATCCTCTGGCCAGAGAGGCAGCAGATTGGCTTTCTGAACCCAGCTTGGCCGCAGTTTGCTGTGTGCTGTGAAGTATGTGTCATCCATCATGTCTCCCTCTTATTGCACACCTTAAAAAAAAGAGAGATGTTGCCAGAATTTCTTGCCTGGAGATGTGCCCAGCACCTGCCCATTCTCATAATGCCCTAATCACAAGCCAGATTCTACCACAGCTCACTCTGGGTGTCTCAGCTACTTTCCTATCACTACGACAAGCACAAAACTCAAAAGAATGTGTTTATTGGGCTTGTGATTTCACTGAGCAAAAATAGCGGGAGCTCATATCTTGACTTCTAGTAGGAAGCAGAAAAAGCACACCAGGCATGGTAGGAGGCTTTTAAAATGTCAAAGTCTGCCCCCAGTGACATACCTCCTAGTCCTTCCCAAACAGTTTCCACCTACTAGGGATCAAATATTTAAAGATACGCTCTATGAGGGCCATTCTCCCTCAAACCACCACACTGAGGCACTAATGACATCCTTGAGCTTTCTTACAGAGTATGAGTGAAGAGTTACTGACAGATGCATGGATGATCCCCAAAGCAGCTTCACTGGAAAGTTTTCACCAAGTATGAAAAATGGCTTCCCACACAGCCCAAGTTCCCACATATGGAGTTATGGAGCCCCTTACTGTAGTCTTCTCCAGCCTACATATTCTAGTCCATCCACACACCCTAAGACTAGTGTAATTAGGGCAGATGTATACACATGGCTAGGAGGAGTGGCTGGGACACCATGAGAGTGTCCAATGTCCCTCCTCACCCCTTCTTTCTCTGATTGAATATCAACAGCTCACAGGCCCGGTTGTGATGGGATCTCACAAAAAGGCACAGCTGATCTCAGGAAGACAGGGCAGTTTTGCTGGAAAGACAGTGCCTGGCACAAGACCACAAACAAGCAAAGTCACCATCACATGTGTCTGAGCACCACAAGAAGGGTGTCTGACTCCTCTCACACTCCGCTGTCTTCTCCTACCACTCCCTTTCACGCTCACCGCCTTGTGAATCAGCAGTGTTGAAAGGCAGACAGTATGCCTTTGCTTTTTGTCTTAAGATCATGGAATCTCTTACAGGAACGCTGAGTGCAATCCACCTAACCCACAGTGGGACCAAGATCCACGGTGTCATTAGTGTGGAAACGTCTTATGAGTGACATACATGGTGAGACTGTAAAAGGTTCCTGGATTCTGTTTAGAAAGTGTTCTATCCATGGTGCAGAAGGTAAGAAGGGGGTGGCCATTCTTTTGGTGGAAGCTGGGGTATCCAAACTCCTGCGTCCTAAGAGGGGGCCAAAACTACTATTAGGTAAAACTTAAAGGAACATTGTTCTAAAGGATGTTCTGGAAACTTGGGACTGGGGATGTACTCAGTTGGTAGAGTGCTTGCCTGCCATTTACAAAGCCCTGAGGTGGGTACCCAGCATAGCATCAAATCAGATCTGGTGATAGACCTTTATAATCCTAGCACTTTGAGGTGGAGGCAGGAGTATCAGAAAATTTCAGTGTCATCCTTTGCTGCATGGTAAGTTCAAGGCTACTTGGGATACATGGCACCCTGTTCCAAAGAACAAATTATGAGAAAAAATTAAGCAAAAGCTACAAGCAACTAAGGAATTCTTGGAGTAGGAGACAGTCTTTTCCAGGAAAGAGAACACAACTCGGTTATCAAGTACCAAATGGTCAGCCTTGAAGCTATACATAAATAACATTAATAGACTAAACAGGTTATATTTAGGAACATATATGTATACAATTAGCATATAACAACAATTAGTAAAAAGAGGCCATAAATTTGAAAGAGAGCATGGAGAGATATATTGGAGAGTTTGGATGGAAATGGGAAGGCAGGGGTGATGTAATTATATTAACCTCAAGAATAAAAGAAAAAATTAATTAAAAGATGATACTCTAGGAATTAAATGAGACAATGAAATGATTCTAGCTTAAGACAAACCTGGACCTGAACCATCCTTGACACTATGAGCATAGTCTCCTCCAGTATCTTGGTAAAATCAAAACCAGAGCCCCCAATTTGTGAATAGCGTGGATGACCCCACGCTAGTCAAGCATTATTCAGAAAGGTAGCCATATGGGATATCTGCAGCATCAGCTGCTAGCATCACCTTGAAATGCTTATCCGGAGAAATAATGGAAATGTCTAGTGAAAAACAAGATGGAAATGCTCTTTGAAATGTTAAAAACTAGCAAATTCCAAAGAAAGGTTGGTATCGTTGATTCTGACTGGATGACTTCACTCCTTGACACCTGTCTTCTTTCCACTGAGACCCCAGAGGAACCTCTCAGACTCTGCATCTGGATCCTGGGACATGAAGTTAATAGTCAGTCAGTGATAAACCCTTTCATTGTAGTTTGCTTTGGGAGCCTGATGTCATTTCTCGAAGGCGATAGAGCAGCTGCCGATAGCAATGCCTTCTGGTCACAGTGGGTTTGGGATGTTTCTTAACCAGTAAGTTAGAGAAGAGACATTTCTCCCATGACCAAGTCCTTGAAGTGGTTCACATGCACAGGGGTGGGGAGAACTCCCTTTGGATCAGAAAACTTATGAAGTGCATCCTGAGTCTCCCTTCACACGCAGCTGGCCCCTCGTCTCATTCCTAAATTTGTGATCCAGACCACCAGAAAAATGGTCCCAATTGCCCAGAAACTACATTGTCACGATGGTCTTTTATTATAAATCCACCATTCTGCGACTTAGCTTGCTACAGCTTATCTCTCAGAGGCCCCAGAGGGATGTAGGGAAGATCACAAGGGCCAAAGTAACCATTAGACAAGACCCGCCCAGCTTCCTTCACTCTTACACAAACAGGCTGCCGTGTACAAAAAGGTAGGCTCATTACAGCGTTTACCTCCCAGGCGCTCCAAATCCCTACAAGAGTAGTTAGCTAATATTTTCCTTGCTCACCCTGCCACACATCTCTTCCTTGACCTTTGGATTTACCCCCTTAGGCCCTCTCCTTTTGATCCCAACACCAACACCAGCTTCCCAGCCAGGGTAATGAACAGCCAGAGACTGCGTCTGAGAACATCTGGCTGGCTCAGGCAGTGAGCATTGCCGACACAAGCATGAGGAGCTGAGTTCAGATTCCCAGCACCCAGGTAAAAATCTGGGTGTGGTAGAGCACAACTAAAATCCTAGTGCTGGGAAGTTCAAGACAGGATGATCCCTGACACTCACTGGCCAATGTGATCAGCTGAAATAGTGAGTCCCAGCCTCAGACCCTACATCAAAAAATATGACTGAGAGACACCTGATATAGATCCCTGGCCTACACCCATTATATATATAACATATATATATATATGTTATATACACAAGCATGTATGTGTACATAGGAATACATACACAACCATACACTACACACACACAACACACACACACACCACACACACACACCCTATACTCACCCCACCTCTAACACACAGACTAACAGATTCACTCAGTAGTCTCGTGTTCATTGTCCCTGGTTCCCATTTGTCTTCTTCTACTTTCCACTGAAGACATCGCAGAAAATCAAAACTCGACCTGTGCCACCAGAGACCCAGCGTTTGGTTATTTAGATACAATGCCCCACATGCTGTGAGTTGTCCCAGTAGTTCTCCTGGTGATTCAGCGTGCCATCCCTAGCCCATAATTACTGTCATAGTCATCAGACGTTAATGACCTTCACCATCATCTTCTCAGTGACCTTGGGATACATCATCTGCTCCTTGTTAAGAATGAGCAAGTTGAGGGTGAAGGTAAAGATGTCACAGGTTTAATCGAGTTCAGCTTCAGACAAGGACCCAGGCGCATTTTGACCTCATAATCCACACTACCACCAGGCCCATGGGTCACTACGACAATGGGCTTCTCCTGATTTTGAACCCACAGCCTCTTACTTATGTGTGTGTATATGCACGCAGGTGCCTTCAGAGGCTAAGAGAGGGCAGCATATCCTGGAGCTGGAGCTACAGACTGTTGAAAGCACCTGACCTGGGAGTAGGCACACAGGCACATGTGTACATGTGGAGGCCAGACAGCAACCTTGAATGATATTTCCCAGACATCATCAACCATTTTTTGTAGAGGCAGGGTTTATCATTTGCCTAGAAATTACCAAACAAGCTGGGCAGACTGGTCAGGAAACCTCTGAGATCCACCTGTCTCTGCCTCCCCAGTACAGGGATAATAAATGTGCACCATCACACCTGGCTTTTTAAACATGGGTTCTGGCCATTAAACTCGGCACCCTGCCATTGCAGAGTAATTACTTTCCAAGTTGTGCCACCCCTTCAGCCATTTGGAGGGTTCTTTGATCAAAACCTACATCAAATTGCTCTGTTTAACCTAACCTTTGGCTTTCATGTCTTTTCTCATTCTTCAAGAAAGTCCTCCTTGGGGACTCCATCCACCTTGTGCTCTCCTGGGACACATGGTTTACCTCCATGTGGGCCAAGTGAGGAGAGCCATCTGTGTGTCATGTGATTTGAAGGCAGGGAAGTCAGAACCAGCAAACACTGTCCAGCAATTTTCAATCAAGCTCTTGGAGCAGTGTTTCCAGGGTAATTAGATTCATGCCTGCCACCGGAACAATTCCTTCTAACTTATCTGGACTACAGATACAAGCATAAACACTCCAGTGGGGCCCCTAAATTCCGACCCAAACTTGAGCTGAGCTGACTTTCAGCTCATGCAAGAAGTTTCTTTCTGAATTATGGCAGCTTTCTTGCTTCTAGCTGAAGTAAACAGGCCTCTGGGAGTTGCAACATCCGCTTACGACTTTCAGATCCGGATCTACATGAGGAAAATAGCAGCTAACACAAGAGAAAAAGAGTCTATGCAGGCAGAACATAACACGCAATGAGAGCATGCGTGCACAGGAGAAGGGTGAGAGGTGGGAGGAATGGATGAGAAGAGACAGGAAAATTATGAAAATTGGAGGAAATGGATGGGACTGAATATATTATAATGAATGAGGTAACCCAGGCTTAGAAAGACAAACACAGAATATTCTCTTTCTCATATATGGATCTTAGCTTCTAACATGTGCCTGTGCATCTGCGTGTATTTCTGTGTGTGTTTCGTGTGTGTGTGTGTGTGTGTGTGTGTGTGTGTGTGTGTGTGTGTGTAGATGTGCAGCCCAGGAAACTAGAAAGAGACCCACTGGAGGAGAAAACTGAGCTCTAGGGAGAGGAATGGGTTGGTGCCAGAACACTCAGGGTATCACAGGGAAGGAGGAATGCTGGGGATGGACAGGGCTATGCAGGACAGGAAACAAGACTGAGAAGAGCTGGGAGGGTCAAACGAACCATGTCTGTAAACAAATTAAAAACTTTTCTAGAAAGGACACAAGTAAACTACTACTGGCAGCTTGTTGGTGTAAGTTAATTATCAAAAAGCCTCCATTAATTATGTTACTCCATCTGATTGGCTCAGACAATAGGACACCAGCATCTATTTTACATTTAATATGACGCATGATTTTATTAGTGTGTTCCGTCAGCTCTGTTAGAAACCTGAATCTTCAAAGCACCCCAGCCACCCAACTGAGCAATAAAGGAAAAACCACAATGGCTATTATAATTTAAATAAAGTTGGGAAGTGTGAAAATTATTTAGAAACCTCGGAATGGCTCCTCACATGCAAGAGAGGCTCATTAGCATACAGACATTCAGTCCATCTAAATTAAACCCTTTCTTCCTCTTTTGAAGGAAGCAACTTCTGCTCCATCTTAAGTTCCTCAAGGTTCTAAGAAGGAGGTCAGCTGAGCTGCAGCCCACAGGATGGGGCTGCTGGGTAAGTATCTCCTCCCTGTCACACACCCTCCTCAGCGACAGTCAGAGGAACGAGTGAGCCCTAGAAAATGAACGTGCTCGCCTCTTACTTTCCACCCACTCCGTGTTTTCCTGACTCACAGCAGAACTCATTAGTACCCCCCCTCTTCCAACAAAACACCTCCGTTTCAGGAGGGTAATCATTCGGGCTGTGAGTTATCACACAGAAGAGACTTCTAGAAAGGTTCGACAAAGACTGGGGAGTGGGGGATGACAATGCAATTCCGCACAGGAAATGGTTTCCAGGTTTCTGAAGGAAGGGGACTAACTCAATCTGCACTGTAACTTGCAGATGGGAGAGCCAGGAGGCGAAGGGAGCTGATGAGTAAGAAGCCACAGCTGGGCTGAAGAGACAGCCCGACCTGGTAAACAATTGCCTCACCACATAAGGAGCAGGATTTGAGGCTCAGCCTGGACCTGGAGATGCACACTTATAATCCAGCATCCAGGAGTCTGAAACGGGCAAATCCTGGGCTCATTGGCCAGCCAGAGTAAGGGATGAGTATCAGCCCAGGATACCCCAAGACCAAGTTCTCAGCACAAAGGAGAGACAAAGGGCAGGGAGTAAGAGACAAAGAGAGGAAATAGAGGATGAGGGAGAAATGGAAAGGAACAAGGGGGAGGGATGGAATGTTTGTCCTAGAGGGAGACAAAGGACTGTCTCTGGATAGAAAAGAGGCATTTGCCTATGGCCATGTTAGGATGAGTTATTTATTTTAATTGGGCCTGTAATTAGGGTAGTCAAAGGGGCTTTTGGTTGTTGGACTTCAATAATTTGATAGGTGCACCTTGGAGTCAGCCTCAGAAGGAGAGGTGTCCCATATGAGGGAATAGACCTTGGTGGCTAACCTTAGGAATATGATCTAATGGATTTTAGCAGAGGGCATGGGGAGAAGGGCACGGCCTGCCAGAGCATGTTTGCCATGTTTGGGATGGCTAGAGTCCCTTGTCCCTTTAGTCAGTCTAGCATACTGGGTAGGCTCCAGGATGTTGAAAAGATATGTCTCAAAAGATAAGTAGATAGCTTCCCGGGGAATGACAATCAAGGTTGATCTCTGGCCTACACACACACACACACACGCACACGCACACGCACACGCACACGCACACGCACACGCGCGTGCGAGCGCGCGCGCGTGCGCGCACAAAAGAAGCCAAAATCTCAACTTTCTGTGCCCTGTGCTACATCCTACTTATAGACTTCATAGGAGACCCTTCTGTCTATACATTTCCTGGGGAATATGACCACCATTTAAGAGAAGAAAGAGACTAGAGAGAGCTCAGAGGAACCTGGGGAGACCAAGAAAAGAATGCAAGAATAAAAGTAATTAGGCCACATTTCAAATCAACCAAAAGTTTGTGGGGAATATTCTGGGGCAGAAAAGCAATCCCTCACTCACAATAAGAACCACTCAAGTGTTAGTTCACTGTGTGCTAAACATGGAGCTTGCCTCCCAGGTACAGAGCAATAAACTTGAACCAGCTCCTTGCTCTCAATGAACACTGTCTGGTGGTGTCCCTAGAGGTAGGGAAAAGATAATAACAACCATAAGATAATTTTAGGTGCATGTGTTATGCCATGCATGAAACAGAGTATGGAGAGAGAATGAAAAGGAAAAGGTTACAGCCTCCTTAAAGGGGCCAGCAGCCACAGGGAGAAAACAGAAGAAAGATCATCAGTGCAGGAAGGGATCCTCCTATTTTTATTTTTATAGAAAACAGAGAGAAAGTTCTAGAAGCTGAGGTCCCAGCCATGTCTGGGCAGTGTTTATCCGTGCCTTGAAACTCCTACAATTTAAAGTTCCACCCTTGGTCTCTATGCCAGCCCTTTCAGAGTGAATCAGTGGTGTTCTCACCCCCTGTAACACACTGCAGCTATCTGGACCACCTTCCTGGTGGAGTAATAACCCCAAGAACACACATGCCCCCCAAGTCCTCCTTGCAACACTCTCTGATCACACCTTGAACATTCTCATAGAATCTTCTCCGTCAGCCTGAGCTGTTCCCTCCAGCTATCACACTCCGTAAGCCATGACAGTAATCAGACCCCCACCCCACCCCCCGCCTCCATGTCCTGCTCACCACTGTACACAGGACAGAGAACTGGGTTCACTCATCAGATACAAGGAATGTTTACATGTAGGTACAGCTGTGGATGTGAACGCCAGGAACTCATCAGGGTTTGATGGATTTCTTTATCTCCACCTGCACCACAGTTACTGTTCAAGAAATCTTTTGTTCGGCGCACATAATCAGGGCGTAATTTGTATAGCAATTTTCATCTGGCAAACTGCTTTCATGAAGATTCTCATTTCACCAAGCTATTAGGCCATCAGTGTTCTCCAAATACTTTCTATCCCAGCACTGCTCAGGAGCAAGTACGAGGGCCTTCTACTGTCTCAAAGGCAATGGTGTCTAAACGGCTTCTCTCTCGAGGTATGGCTATACGGGAGAACATAAAAGAAAGTGAATAAAAAAGAATCAGTGCCTTCAGCTTGGCCCAGCAGACAGGAGCACAAGCAACACACAAGCTGATCAAACGTGGAGAAAAAAGAACAAACGGAGGTTTCTCACTGAAGGGTGTTTACGAACGCCTCACACAAGCTCATCAAATCAGAAGGAACTGCACAGTTTTAGAGGCTAATGCAAAAGGAAGATGCAGGAAGAAGAGGATTTAACAAGTCCAGTTAAAGCATCAAACCAAGCTGGGATCATTCTAAGAACAGAGATGTGGCACACTCACGGACATTCACAGCAAGCTGCACCTCTCACTATTTTACCCAGGAAGAAAGGGTATGTCATTTACCCAAGGACAGTCGGCTAATAAAGGATGCAACAGACCTTGAAGTCCAGAATTCCTACCCAATCTCTCCACTGACTATACAAGGACAGACACGCGCGCGCGCACGCGCACGCACACACACACACACACACACACACACACACACACACACACTTAATTGATTTCACTCTGAAAATTATAGAGACTCCCCAAAGCACCTAACAAAATGTAGAAGCCTTAATGACTTCATGCCCTTTAGAACTGCTAAGTATTTGTTTGCATTTCATTAAATTTGCAAAGTAAAACTTGATTTAAAATTCCAAGGCCCCATTTCAATGATCAGCATTTGAGGCTCCAAGGAAATGGTTGGAACAAATGAAGGGTAGAAGGCCCCCTTTCCTTTTTCTGTACTTTGTGAGCCTTGGAATTTTTTAATGAAAAATTTCATGGCACATGAATCATTACTTGGAGTTGGGGGGAAACTTAATTCTGATTGTGTTATTGAATTCTGAAACTACTTCATATTCCATGGAAGAACTTCAAATACCAATGGATGCCATCTCATCTCAACCCTTGTAGATTTAATTGATAGAGAGTCTCTCTCTCTCTCTCTCTCTCTCTCTCTCTATATATATATATATAGATAGATAGATAGATAGATAGATAGATAGATAGATAGATATAGATATAGATATAGATAGATAGATAGATAGATAGATAGATAGATAGATAGATAGATAGATAGATATAAACTGAGGAATGCCAAGTACCCTTCACTCTGGAAAGCTCCAGCTTTCTCCATCTCTGTATTCCTTTCCAACAGGCAGCTCTGATTCTGTTATCAGAATCTTTCACAACACAGTCAGTCACTTGATGAGAAATTTATTCAGAATGCCACCATGAGCACAGGTTCTAGGACAGGCATGTGGCTCATTTGGCCCTATTAGCACATGCCACTCTTAACTTTAGGACAAAGATCTGGGCTAGGGAGAAGGAGTGATATTTCAATGGATAAAATACATCTGTAATACCAGTACTTGGGGGAAGGGGACAGAGGGCTCATTGACCACCCAGTCTATTATGAGACTCCAACTCCATGAGCTCCAGGCTCAGTGAGAAGGTCTTGTCTTACAAACTAAGGATGGAAGTACAGAAAGATAGCCTGACATCAGCCTCTGGCTTCCACACATGCACACATGTGAGTGAACTTATGCATAAACATGCATATATCATACATGCACATGTATACATGCACACAAAGACAGAAGCATTTGCATGATGACTCATGTGTGATCCCAGTTCTAAAAGGGTGAGGCAGGAGGATTGCCACAAGTTTGAGGCTAGCATGGGATACAGAGTGAGAAATCTGTCTCAAAATACACAGAGAGAGAGAGAGAGAGAGAGAGAGAGAGAGAGAGAGACGAGACAGACAGAGAGAGAGAGAGAGAGAGAGAGAGATGGTAAGATTTGAGTGAAGATCTGAAGAACCATGAGACTTCCATGCAAGCAGGTGAGATCAAGTGTTCAAGAGGCTTGGGGAGAACAAAATTGAAAGCTCAAACAATTTGGGTGAGCTTGAGGAATGGACAGAAAGCCTAACATGAGTACATCAATCAACTTTCTGTAGCTGTGACTAAATACCTGAAAAAAGTCAGCTTACAGGAGGAAATCCACATTTTAGCTCACATCTCAGAACTGTCAGTTCCCTGTGCTGACTCCATTGCTTTTAGGATTCTGGTGAAGAAGAACATCAAGGCAAGAAGAGAATGGAGAGCCATAGCTACTCACCTTGTGGCAGCCAGGAAGTAGCCGGAGAGTACACACAGTGGGTCTGGGCAAGATATATCCTCCAAAGACACATCCTCTGTGGCCTAGATTCTCCACCATCTAATAGCTTGTTGGGGTAAAACTCACCAGTGGATTCATCATCCATGATTAGTGCCTTCATGATCAATCATCTTTCAATGACATCACCACTAGTAACCCAGCCTCCAACACATGAGCACTCAAGACACTTCATACCCTAAGCACCACAGAGAACAAGAAAGCCTCATTAACAGAATGGTAATTTAGAGATTCAGTGTTGGTTGAGCAGGATGATCACCTCTGGGGACAGCTGCAGGAAATCCAGAAGAAACAGATCCAGGAAAGTTGGAAGTGATAGGCCAACTGGAAGCAGATGGACATGGGAGTGCCTCTTAAGGTGGAAACAGTAAGACCTATTGGTGGACTGGGAGGACAGACAACTAAGTGGGTGGTGATGCTACTTGAAGAGATTGAGATGACATGGGGTTGCACATGGGGCTTCTTGGTGAGACATAGCAGAAGACACTCTCTCTATAGTCCCTGTTACTTTTCTATTTATCTTAAACCTGGCTCCAACTTAAAGATCATTCCATTCTCATCTAGCTTGTCAATGCCCTTCCTCGGTTAATTGGTAGTTTTAAAGTGTTTTAAAATATATATATATATGTTGTGTGTGTGTGTGTTGTGTGTGTGTGTGTGTGTATGTTTTGTGTATGTGGGTGCACATGCGTGTACAAATGAGACCAAAGGCCAACCACACTGCTCCTTGGGTGCCACCAACCTTGTTTCATGAGAGAGGCTCTCTAATTTTGCCTGGAGATCACCAAGTAGGTTGAACAAGGAGGATGCTCAAAGAGCTCTTGGGATCCAGCTGTTTTTACTGCCCTAGCACTGGGATTACAAACATGTATCACCCACCATGCCTGGCTTTTATCAAGTGGGTCTGGAGAATGGCTCAGGTCCTATGTCTTGTAATGCAAATATTTCTCTGAGTTATCTCCCAAGCCCTTGAAGTTTGTTGTTGTTGTTAATTTGGGGATCCTTGAGGTTAGCACATGTTTAGGTTCAAGCGAGCCAGCTTCCTTCTCAGAGAACTAAGTGTCTATTTCACCTGGAAACAGGAGCCTCTTATGTCTTGCCCATTGTCAAGGTTGCTGACATACATCTGTTTAGGCCACAGTTGGAAACACATACACACACACACACACACACACACACACACAAAATTTGATCCACTTGTTAAAATGTTTACATGTTGATTCATGAAGACTTCTGCAGAATTCTGTACACAGAAAGTGTAGACCTCTCATTTAGCTTAAGCCAGATCCATATATGGGAAGGGGTTGTCCTGCCATGACTCTGGATCAGAGGGAGGAAGATGACCAGTATTTATGAATGTAAAATATGACTCTTTCTGTTTCTGCCATGCCCCACACAGGGCATCAGACAAGGGCTTGCTTCCAACAGGAATTTAGTAACTACTTGTCACATGGGTGAAAAGAAGAGATGGAAGGGTGCTTCTGACTGACTGATTGACTGACTGACTGACTCTGTGTGTGTGTGTGTGTGTGTGTGTGTGTGTGTGTGTGTGTGTGTGTGTGTGTATCCACACACATGCTTACATAGAAGCCAGAGGTCAACATCAGGTGCATTCCTTTCTGTCAACATGTTTTGAGACAGGGTCTCTCACTGAACCTAAAGCTCACTAATTCAACTAGACCAGCTTGTCTGTGAGCTCCAAGGATCCTCCCGTCTCTATACTTCCAGTGTTGGAGTTGAAGATATGTACAACCGTATCCAGATTTTCACAGGGATCAGAGCTCATAACCCTCATGCTTGTGCAACAAGGGCTCTATCTACTCAGCAACTTCAGCTCCTAACTCTGGCTTCTTCCGCACCATAGCTGAAGCACAGCATGGTCCCTCATAAAGCCAATTAGCTCAACTCTATTAGGTTGCCTTAGGCTATCATCTTATTCTGAAGCCTGCTGCAGAACAATACACACCTCTGGTCACAGAGGACACCCAGGAGAGAGGACATAGCCAAATGAGTGCAAATTCATCCTCAGTCAGGTGAAAAACAAATCAAAATGCCTGCCCCAGGAGTGCGAATCTTGTCAGGGCCACACACAAAGTGCAACAATGTCATTAATTATTTTAAAAAAAATTACAAAACCAGCTTGCAAAGTGTTATTGTCTATTTGTAATTCTATTACTGTGTTCCCCCCTGAGGTTTGAAACAACAGATGTATGTCAGCAACCTTGACAAGGCAAGACACAAGAGGCTCCTGTTTCCAGGTGAAATAAAGACACTTGGGTTCTCTGAGAAGGAAGCTGGCTCGCTTGAACCTAAACCAAACATTGTGGATAATATACAATATGCTATATAAAACTCAAGGCCTTATCTCCCTGGTTCACAGGCACAATGCCCTGTACTTTGGGTTCCTCCAAAGGGGAATTCATTTGCCAGAGCATACAGCCTTTGTTTCAACAGGCAATGGACCCGGTAGGGGCCCGACAGAGGAAGGCCAGACTCTATATTCTACCAAGTGCTAGCACAGAAGAGACTGCTCACAGTTTGTTCCAATAAATATGTAAAGTCAAATGTCAAGCATCCAAGACATCTATCTGAGCTGTTAGAAATTATGGGCTCTTGTTCAGGGACTGTATATAATGGAATATCCATCAAGGCCAAACAAAGGCACCTCTGTCTCCCGCCCCACACAAAAGCTGACAACATGCTTTCGTGACCACACAGTGATGTGGAGCTGGGGATCTGGCTTGAGCCGTGACACACGTCACCTCCCTAGGCTGCAGACACATTAACAAGAAATTACATGGAATTCTATCAGAAAATTTGAAAATCCAATGAGTGTCTCACTTTGTCACCATAATTCCTCAATGCTGTTCCAATCTCCTGCAAATTACAAGTCATTTATAGCCCTGGAGCCTGATGGAAGACAGGAGGTTTTCATTATGTTTTTAATAGGTGTATTGGGAGATTTCCTATTAAAACACACTTGCAGGAGAGTAATTTGGTGGATCTCTGAACTGAAAGAAATCTTTAGGCTTCACCAAATAGTACCACATTTTTTATATATAATTATGATGAGTTTTGACTATTCCAGGTAAGGATAAGATACCTAATGAAGCACCTTTAACACAGACTTCAGACAGAAACTAGAATTGCGTAAGTATGATGCCCACATATCCAGTGTAGGGCATTTAATGGCTGTCACCAGTAGAGGCTCATTTGAGCCACAAAACTACAGTAAGTATGATGGTAAGACTGATTAACAAATGAACAGTATCTAAATTTGCCAAAGAGTCAAGCATCCTGGGCTATTTGTAGAAGATTATCCAGATAGGGTTAAGTGAGGTGGGACAGTCCATTTTAGACATGGGCAGCAGCATCACGTGGCCTGAGGAGCCACAAGGCACAAAAATGCAGCAATTCTTGACTACTTGTAGAACCCCACAATGGAATCAGAGAGTCTTGTGAGTTCCTTGTGAGCCGCCCTCCTTCCTCCTTAAGGGACTGTTGCAATCTGGATGAGAATAACTATACAATAGGGTTCCCTACAGCCTAAGCACACAGAAACCACCACCTACTAAGACACCTAATGTGGCAGAAGAGTTACTTCATTTTTATTGACAATATGCAGGATGTGTGCATGATTAGAGAAATTAGCTCAAAAAAACTCAGAGTGGGCTGTGCCTGTGCTGAGTATCCTTTGGCTAAAACTCAAGAGGCTCCATCTCAAGAGCAGAAGGAGGAGGCGTGAGTCTACAGAGCTGTTTTCTTCCACAAACAAGAGCAGCCTTCACTGTGTTAGCATTGGAATCAGTTCTTGCGAGGCAAGCACAAGAAGGTATTGAGAGTTGATGAAATAATGCTCCATGCCATCAATCTGACTTAGACATAATGGTATGTTAAGATAAAGCACTTCTTGTCGAGTACACAAGCCCATCTATAACGGCTGAGGAAATGTTTTCATTAAAACATGCAGGGATAGAAAAACTCTGAACTCAACTCTGTTGCCATGGAAACCCAAATCAACTTTCAGTGTGCTCAACAGCAGCTCCTTTCTCTTCCATGTTATTCCTGAAAAGTGTTGGTAAATAATAAATGGAAGAGGAACAGCTAGAACAAAGTACAGCTTAGACCTGAACTAAGTGGAGCTTAGCCTTTCTGCCTTTACCTGTACTCCTCACCCCCACAGTATTTGCGTTAGTAATTCACCTACTTACCAGACTATAGGGTGAAGATCACTCATCTGATATGCATGAGACCAAAGGTTTGGAGTTTAGGTGTTTTAAGAGTTAGAGAAATCTGCATATTTAATGAGAAAACATAAGGACAGAACCCAAGTCTAAACATAAAGTTCATTTATGTTTATGTATTCTTTTACATTGTAGTTTAAAGGAAATTTTGTAAGACACTCATACAAATTTGTGCATAGCACAAGTTTCTGTCGTGTAGAAATTTCCATGGCAGCTTCACATTGGGCACAGTCACAATATTTAGGAGAGTCTTTTCTTCCCCCTCCACCTGTCTCTTTCTTTCTTTCTCCTTATTTTCAGTGCTGGGGATCAATCCCTGTCCTCATGCCCACTAGGCAAGCACTCTAGTACTGAGCTTTGGGAATTTGGATGAGAGAGGCTCAGTCTGTGTTATCAAATGCATATCATAAATCATGCTGTAAAATGGTGCCACCATGGTCCAGGACTTTCATATTGGAAAAACAAAAGAGATTTAAAGAATCAAAGAGAAGAAAAATCCATCCTGACAAGTTAGAGGACATTTTTGAGGTAATAATAAAAACACGCCGGGTCCTGAATGGCAAATACAACCCACAGACAAAAAGAGCAAAACTTGAGGAGAAAAAAATCTGCTAAAAGAAAGGAGGAAGAAGTACCAAAATTTGGAGGAGAAACAATGATTTGGTTAGATTCCATCAGGGGTTAGAAAAGAAGAATGAGTTCTCTGCCTATATACCAAGTTACTTGGTCACTCACTTGTTTGCTCACCACTCATTCATTCATTTACCTACTCATCTGTTCAATTGTTCACCACTCACTCCTTCATTCACCTGCTCATTCATTTAATTGTTCATTCACTCACAATTCATTCATCTTCTTGATGCTTAAGAATGAGTGCTGTTTTCCCCATGTTCAGGGTTACTATGGTTAGAATACAAAACATACTCATCCACCTGATATTTTGGAGGATCGTTGGGTGTTAAGTGAACAGGGCTTAAAGCTGAAAGGATTAAGTGAGAACACAGGCAGGAAGACATAAAAATTGACAGAAATGATGGCTGAAGGTGTAAACCAGTAGCAGAACTCCTGCCTAGCAAGCAGGAGTCCATGAGTTCTAGCATCATTATGGCTGAATGAATAAAACAATGATAGAAACCAATGGTAGAGAATAGGACACACAAGGAAACAGAAAAACACAGAAGGGAGAGCCATGCAGGTGAATGTGGTCTTAAGGATAAGTTCTTGACAAGTAATGTCATAGGAACTGTTGAACAGATAACGATGGGAACAGTCAAAGTTCTATCTAGAGCTGAAAGCAAAAGATGAGCTTCTCCTTTCTCAAGTGTATCTCATGTAAAATAGTAACCATTATTTTTGTCTAGTGATGCATTTGGGAGGATCAATGGGGTGGACATAAAGAGATTGATGGGACCTTCCAAAGGTGCCATCTTTGGTGAGTGGCCAAAATGCTCATAAAAGTAGAGCAAGGTGAAGGAGTATTCAAGTTGAGAAACATATTTATGAGGATGCCTACGTGGAGCTCATGCTCAGAGATAAAAATTCAGGATGGAGAAAGAATGAGGAAGAAGTCAGCGGTAACATACAGCCTTGCTTCAGGAAAAACAATAAAAAGGCAGAGAGTGCAGATACTGGATGGGTTAATACCACTGTAGACAGAGTGGGAGAAGAGAGTGCTGAAATGAGGCAGGGACCACAGGGAGTCCTGAAATACTGGAAGAAAGTGTAAGAATAGTAAGCCCAGAGGCTAAACGATGGGAGCTGCCAGGAGGTACCAGGCAACTAGAGATGATAACTCAAACCGCAGTAGCTCCGTGTTCAGAGACCTGAAAGAACAGTAGCTCAAAGAATACAAGTCTCTAAAGTTACATGCTGTGGATATTGTCTATATAAATAAAACACTGATGGCCAGTGACCAGGCAGGAAGTAGGTGGGACAAGGAGAGAGAGAATTCTGGGAAGCAGAAGGCTGAGGGGAGACACTGCAGCCACCACCAGGACAGCAGCATGTGAAGACACTGGTAAGCCACCAGCCACGTGGCAAGGTATAGATTTATAGAAATGGGTTAATTTAAGATAAAAGAACAGTTAGCAAGAAGCCTGCCACGGCCATACAGTTTATAAATAATATAAGCATCTGAGTGATTATTTTATACGTGGGTTGTGGGACTGCGGGGCTTGTGGAGCCTGGAGAAAAGCCTCCAGCAACAGTTACATAAAGACTAAAGGCTTTCTGGACCAAATAAAGGTCCACCAAAGAAATGATGTAGAAATAGCCTGAGGGGATAATTAAGAGAAAGGTGCTAGAGAAGAATAAGCAGTGATCACACAGAAGTCAGCCATTTTCTCTTTTTCTTTTCTTTTCTTTTCTTTTCTTTTTTTTTTATTATTGCTCCTCCCACCAAATGAACAGTCATTCGATCCAATGAACAAACCTATTTGGAGATTTGGATGAATATGTCTATGAAGAGTTCCCTCTGAAAGAGGAGTTTACAGAGCATCAGAGAGCAGAGGTCTAACATGGGCTGGAGAAGACTGGATTCTCTACTGGAACTAAACAATTACTGAACAGTAAGCCATTTAGCCAACCATCAAAAGTAAGTAAGAGGTCACTTGGGAAGACGTTAGAGGAGGTGGTGGCCATTTTGGAAGAAGTTAAAGGTGAAGATGGACATTTAACAAGACAAGTTAGAGTAGAGAAGTGCCATTTTGGAAAATGTTAGAGAAAAAGCTAGCCATTTGAAAGGACAAGTTAACAGGGAGGAGGACATTTTAAAAGATATTAGAGAAAGAGATGACCATTTTGAAGACAAGTTAGAGGAGATGGTCATATGGATACAATTGGAGAATAACTATTTTGAAGACAAGTTAAGAGGGACATAACCATTATTAAGGAAGCTGTTACTTTATCCTCATCAGCATCTTTGAAGAGCTTCTAGACACACCTGCCAAGGCCTCATCCCTTTCGAATATTGCCCTAATTCTTCTCAAGTCTGCCCTTAGTCCTTCCTCGCTTGGTTTCTTTCTTCCATCTGAAAATGGAGTGTCATTGACATGCTAGCTGTCAGAATAAACATAGAGAATGAGATTAAGGGACCCTGAGCAAAAATAGGTGCTGAGAAGTAAAATGAGAAAGAAAGGGTGAAGAAGAAGGCTTGTGTGAAAAGGGTGGACATAACATCTATACCTTAAAAATCTAAAGACATATATGGATACTGATAAGTTTGGAGACAATATCTCTCTGGCTATATTTTATTGTTTTGTTTCTCTACTCAGAGGTTGAAACAACTGGGCTCTCAGCATTTGTAATGTGAGAGCACATCTTTAATATGCCTTTTTAATCAATGAATATTCATTGTACAAGTGATAGGTTTTCTACCACCCACCCCCATTATACTCTCCAAACCTTTTCCCTTCCTTCTAGTCACCTGTTACAAAGTCCAGAGAATGACCTTCTCTGGCTGAACTGTGTTGAGACTGTAGGCTGTAAGCAACTTTAACCTTGATGTAGCTTTAATCCCTATAGGCTCCCAGTCAAAGGACATACAGCATCCCTTCCCTGATAAGGAAGTGAGTGAATGACTTGGAACAGACCATAGGATCAGGACTGATAGAGCCAGGCTCTCACCTGCCTCTATGTGACACTAAGTAAGTCCCATGTTCCTCATTACTTAGACTTTATTACTTCCTGGAACGGTCATATCTCTCAGGAAATAACAACAGTTGCCTCATGCCTAATGGCCCTGAGAGATGTTAATTCCAGTGCGCACAAAGAGCGACCTTGGATTCAGTCATCAGAACCTTGATACCTGGCTGTGTGTGTGTGTGTGTGTGTGTGTGTGTGTGTGTGTGTTGTGTATGAGACATACGAAGAGCTCCGAGTCCAGCCTGGAGCACTGTGAGTGACACAGAGGTGCCAGCAGCATTGACAATAATAACCGTAGCAATAACTACATTCCCCAATGCTACATGATTATTGCCATGCAAGGGATTCCAGTGTGTCTCTCCATGACCTTGGCCTCTCAGTCGTCACATGTGTTATCCTCTACATGAAGATGAGCAAGACTGACGCCATATTTCTAATTGCTAAAGCACAGCATAAATACCAGACCTGCTCCTACCACTGCAACTTCATCTAAGGCTCCGCCTTGCTAGCTGACTTACCATCCTTTTGTTCTTCTTCCTGGCTTTGGAGAAAAATGCATCTCCTCCTATGGTCACAAAGAACTGAGTGCCAGAATATGAAAAGAGAAGCAGATCCCTTACCAGCCAAACCTCCAGCAGTGATCCAAGTCTGGCACCTTCATTCAGCCATGTGACATCCTAAACAGAGGGCCTACCTAATCTGGGTACAGACTTCTGAACATGGAAACCACAAGATGGAGAGGGAATAAACAGATTATGACACTGTCTGGAATAGCTGCAAAACACTGGGGGAAATCACCTGAGGTTCCTTATTCAACGCCAGTTTGGAAAATCCAAGCAGCAAGTGCCTTCTGACATACAACCTGAACACATGGTGTGCATCCTTATCAAAAGGTGCCCAGCAATTTGCTCATTTAAAATCAGTATGAACAGCAGAATAGAACTTCCATGCTTCAGGGACCTTGGAAACTCAGATTAAGACTCAAAGAATGCAAGGTGAGCCGGGCAGTGATGGCGCACATCTTTAATCCCAGCACTCAGGAGGAAGAGGCAGGCTGTTTTCTATTAGTTTGAGGTCAGTCTGGTCTACAGAGTGAGTTCCAGAAAAGCAAGGGCTACACAGAGAAACCCTGTCTCAGAAAGAAAAGAAAAAAAAAAAGCAACATGATATCCTCAGCCAGGCTGCCTAGGTTGGAAGCCTCAAATGAGTATCAGTTAGCTAGATGGCACTGGAAAAGCACTCAGTATAAGTGAACATCAGTTTGCTTGTGTTTACAATTGAGATAACTGTACCTCAAAAACATGCAGTAAATGATAATGAATACAAGTGTCCAGCGCTGAACTGGGGAGATAGTGCAGTTTGTAAAGGACTTACCTCAAAGGCATGAGGACCTGAATTCAGTCCCAGAGGCCATATGAAAAATAAAAACAGAAAATCCAGACACAACAGTGCACACTTGTAATCTCAGCCCTGGAGAGACAGACATAGGCGGGTAGATCCCAGGGTTCATTGGCCAGCCAGCTAGCCAGCCTAGCTTAATTGGTGAGTTACAAGCCACTGAAAGACCTTGCCTCAAAGAACTATTGTAGTGATTCTCAATCTTCCTAATGCTCTTTAATACAGTTCCTCAGGTTGTGGTGACCCCCCAACCATAATATTATTTTCGTTGCTACTTCATAACTGTAATTTTGCTACTGTTAATCATAATGTAAATATCTGATATTCAGGTTATATGATATTTAACCCTCAAAGGGCCATGTACCCCCAAAGGGGCCACCACCCACAGCTTGAGAACTACTGAACTAATGTTTTTTGAGAATGACACCTGAAGTTAACCTCTTACATACACACACACCACACACACCACACACACACACACACACGCACACACACACGCAAACACACCGCACACACTAGTGTATGAACCCCCATGAGTCCACATAAACCTGTATGTACATACTTGCATAAAATGTGTCTGGTACACAGTAGGGACTCAATCAATTGCAGATGAGCCAATCCACTGAATACCAGTCTTCCCTATCTTATTATTTACCACCTACAAATTTGTATGCAACTGTGGCAGCTTGGCTAGATTTAGAAAATAATCAGCTATTGATGTGATTCAGTAAGTACCTGATAGAGAAGATATGATAGATGAGATTCTCCAAAATGTCTCAGATCAGAAGCAAAACAACAAAGCAAAGAGGGATTTCCAAAGGCAGAGGTGCTAATTAACAACTCAATTAAAAAAAGGCAAATTAAACTTTATGGTTCGCTATCCTCCACTGCCTGGTAAATTGTTTTGTGAGGCGAATGATTAAAAATGATCATTTCAGAAAGCTGAAATAGCTTCCAAGGAACACAAGGATTTTTCAATATTATACAAAAGGTTTTCACCGCAAAATAAACTTCCGTGATTAAAAGCAACAGCATTGCTCTCCGCATGGAAGCCGGCAGCACAATGTCGGCTTGTGATGCATTCGGTATTGGGGAACTGTGTGAGAATTTTGAAGAGCAGTGCATCCTTATGAATAAAACACACCATCATTTCCTTTGTGCGCTGTGTCTTCGTGGGCCTCGTACAGGTTATTCTGAACACTCCTTGCAAATGTATAATTTACATCAAATTAGTTTAGAACTGAGCCCTGAAGAAATGCACAGAGCTCGGGCATTCTCAACAGCAGGTCGGTCCCAGAGAATCAAAAAAAAAAAAAAAAAAAAGGTTGGGGAAGGCATCAGAGCGAAGGAAACTGAAGCCGTAGCGGCTGAATTCACCCACCGTGAACTCTTTTCTCTGATCACTCCAGCATTCCCAAGCCTTTTCACCCTGCAACACCAGAGACAAGTGACACCCTTGTACCAAGCGCCATCAGTGTTCAACTAGGCCATCCAGCCTGCCATGGGAAGATTATATCAGAGGCAAATCCACTATGCTACTTCTGGGAGTGAAAGGTTTGGATGCTGTGTTAAAGACAGTCTCCAGTAGGGCGCTATTCAGAGTTGGCTGGATCAGGGTGCTTCATCAGTAGAAGAACTCACCAAATGAGCTGCTGGGAAGTGGCACTGAGCTGGAGGGAGTAGGTCACTGTGGAGAAGGTATGCACTGAAGGCTACAACTTGTCCCCACACTTCCTTCCTCTCGCCTACCTCCCATGAGGTACGCAGCCCCCTCAGTCACAGTTCCTGTGGTCACTAGATCCCGGTCTCAATTCCGGACAGTAGCAATAGAGCTAGCTGACCATAGACTGAATTTGGAAAGCATGAGCGCACGATAACTTTCTTTCCTTTAGCTTGTCTTCATCAGGCGTTTTGTCACAGTGATGGAAGTTGATGGCAGAGGGTGAACGTCGTAGGAAGCCTCCCTAAGGAGGGTAGATGGAGTTATGATGTCGGGTGGCAGGCTACTTCTATCACCACGGTGTCACGTGCTCTTCTCAACTTATTCATGTACTACCTCAGTCCTCCTTCATCGTAACCTCCCACCCAAGCTCTATCTACACATCTCGCCTGCATCCAGCTGCTCATGAGCGTAGCTTGCAACAACACTCCGCTCCGTCTCGCTCTGCGATTCCAGCAACACCTCTCTAATGCCCCTCTCCCCCTGAGATCCGATAACAATCCCGTGCTGCCCACTCGTCCCGCCTCCACTTCCGCCTCTCTTCTGCACACGCCTCCCCTATAACCACTCCGCGTCTCCACCTAACCTCCTTTCTGCGTCCTCCCTCTTACACACTACAAACCTGACGCCGCACCTTATTTAATCGCAAATCACCTTTAGCCTCTCTCCCAATCTCCGCCGTTGACATATGACACCTCTTCTCGTCCGCGGGCCTGCTATGTACTCACCGCGCGACGCCTCTTCTGCTGTATTCCTCCTCGCACTACTCTGCCTCTACCTTCCGATCAATCAACCTAACACAATCTCTCCCTCTATTTCCATCTACCACTCCGAGACTAGACTACCAATATACATACTCCCGAACCATCGGAGATGTCTACTCAGCAACCTTTCCGATTTCAGACCTGGCCAAACACGCTCCTCCATCTTTACCTACTAACACCTAGTGCAAACACACTTCCCTACCTATCTGATCTCGCGACTCGCGACAGTACCACCCTGACCGTACACACACCTACCCTAGTCCTGACCAGAAGCGACTACCTACCTATTACGCTACATACACCCAAACATTGTATACCTCCCGACGCGCACAGGCTCGGATCACCCCTCCATAATCATCTACTGTCTCAACAATGCATCCAAGCCTCAGCACTACCCTACTTGAACATCTCCACCCTCCTGCGCTATACAATCCCAACCACTGCTCCTCATTCGCACATCGCGCCCCTTCAGCACGGACATACACTCATACTAACTCAATACCCGTGCTCTCATTATCCCTCACGCGAATCACGTAGATACTCACACCACCCTATCCTCGCGGCAGATCCTCGCCCCTCTCTCGCGCCATCCACGCTGTGAAAGTCATACCACATCAGCACATCGATCTCGAACGCTAGCGGTCCACAGCAGACTAGTCATTATCCCTTAATGTCTATTGCTGTGAGAAACGGCACCCACTACCCATACACAAATCCACCACTGATAACGCAATAAGGGACCCTATTACTTTCAGCTTCAATCGCCAGGCCATTCCACACCACAGCATCTCCCCCACGCATCCGTACCTGTAGGGAAAGCTCGAGGACGACTCTTAAACAGACAGCTAGACCCATCATCCCTATTTAACCGGAGCGAAGGGCCAAGAGAGAACACATGTTCATGCTATTCTCACTATCTTTAGCTTGCTCCTGCTCAGATAGCTTCGCTATTACCCTCCATCGATCTTATCGCTTCAGCTCAAGCCTCCGTCCCGACAAGTTCACGATGCCAACTCAGGACCTGAAATGGGTATTCACTCACGTGTCACACGCATGCATCTGCCCCGCACACCTATACGCCAAAGTTGACCGATCTCTCCTCCTTAGCATTCGACGAGCCACCATCCCCCACAGCAAATGCTCAAACAGACAATTCAGGGCAGCACATTGGTCTGGGTCTTCCCTGTCAACTACGATTGTTGCTTTTCTAAGACATGTCCACAGGCCAACCAATGTAGACGATCTCTCACTTC
Source organism: Peromyscus leucopus (assembly GCF_004664715.2). NCBI lineage: Eukaryota > Metazoa > Chordata > Mammalia > Rodentia > Cricetidae > Peromyscus > Peromyscus leucopus. The sequence continues at coordinate 272,523 of NW_023505170.1, read as the reverse complement.
ACCACAGGTCGCCTTCACCCCTCAAGCGGTATCTAAGTCACACGCTGACATACAAGACTAACACCCACCTCATCATCTACAGTCACTTCTCCAGCAGATCACCCGCGCAATTACATCCCTAGCGTGTAATTAGGTTCCCTGCTATGTTACTCCCACCCTGTCTCGAGCTGCTGTTTATCTTCTTACACCGATCTCAGATCTATGTTACCACGCTCCGCAGAACACCATCAATTCTCTTTTCTGCTAGCACCTTACCGTATGTGTCTCACATCCCATAGTGCAAGCTAATACAGAGACACTCCACCTAATGAATTCATATCCAACTATCTACTCCTACTCAGCATACTAGACTGAACTGGCTGAGTCATGGACCCTTACTATAGCACTCAGAAATACATCAGATGGCTAGCGTTAAGACAACCGGAACTAACTTTCCTACTACCTAATCCACAGTACTCGTCCGCCTCTTAGCAAACATGTCAGAACATGACCAGGACTTACCCCTTTGAGCTCCAGAATTCCCATTCCTCAACCATCAAGCAGCCTTGCCCGTCCAGCAATCGCCTGTCTTCCACAGGGTTAGGTCTTCAAGCCACAGCACAGTTCCGCAATGCAGTACTGTCCCTTTATTAGTTTGGTGACAAGATTACCTATAGAATAACAGTAATGGATTTCCTCCTCTCAATATCGCTATCCAGAAACTCCCTTTAAACGGCTTCCTGAAAGATCAGTGTCCTTGCCTAGGCTACATGCTAGGGAAGGGAACCTTACACACAGATGTATGCAGTGCCTCTACCCAATATACACGCCACCACGTCCCGCGCAGCTGACATGACAGAGTATGATTTGCCTCAGTTAGTCGTCAGTTCTACTTTAATTCTGCCTCATCCAGGCACAGTCCTGTCCCGAAAGACAGATGCAAAGACCACCACACAGCCCTAACCTGGTCTTCCTACACACCATATTCCTCTCCCCGCATGCTCTTCAGAATATTCCATTGCAGCCTCAACATCTACCCGAATCCCCACATAGCATCTGACGATCGCTCATAACTACCGATCGTCTACCATTGGTCTATCAGCAGACGAATACCACACAGCTCACTAACTCACATCAGCCCTTAATTGAGCTGCTCATGCAGCCCGACGCCTATCTCCTACGCTCCATATCACCGCGGCTCCCCTCGGGACTTCAACCAAGCGCTAAGAGGACGGCGATAATCTAATCTGCATACCCGTTCCTGAAAGACCAGAAAGCAATGAATACACAACTTTATATTACATCATCACCCACTCTCGATCCACCCCCCTCCCCATCGACAGATTGCGTGTGTTCCACAATGGCGGGTGCCTACTCAGCTGTTATACAAGATTAGCTTGCGTACAGTGCTCCCCACCATAAACAACTAGCCCTCACCTACGCACTATGACCTGCATTCGGCGTACCCATCGACTGTGAAAGTAGTCACAATAATCATAGTCTTCGTCTACGCACCCTCTAGAACAAATGAACAGAACACACACTGGTAAGCTTCCTGAAACGGCACGACTAACACAATCACAGCCCACTGCCTACTCGCATGCATCACACTGGTGTTGTGCCCTGCACGTATGTCGTGTGAGGGTGTTGAATCCTGGAACTGGAGTCTACGCAGTACACTGGAGGCACCATGCGTCTTGCTGGAATTGACCTGGATCCCTGAAGGCAATCGTGCTCTTAATGCTGAGCCATCTTCCATCTGACGCAAGATCTTAAGACTCTGAAAACATGACCGAATATTGGGCTAAAAATGTCGCCTCAGCAGGATAGTGCTTGCTTGCGAGGCATAGCAATCGTCGACACAGCGTCCCCACAACTAACTAAGACCACTCGAGCAAGCAGCGATGCTCATCGCGTAAGAGCACCGAGAGAGACAAGAGCACTACTAGACACGCGCCATCAGATCGAACACCGATAGTAGAGCCGACAGCTCACTCTTATCATACGCTCCATCATCCTACACTATCCATGAGCATATCAACGTCTGACACTTCTACACGAGCCAGCGCTCAGCTACATACTTCGACGTCCCTTTCGCTTACATCCACTGGCCAGCCATAGGGACTGTGAATGGCATGACAGATACTCTTACATACTAGTCTGTCTATAAATCGGCACGTCTCCAAATGAAGTTTGCCACTTACCCCCTCTGCCCTACATACTCCCTCACACTACTAACTAGAGTTCTTTCTGTGTGAGCTGTCACGTGTAGGACGATTTGTATATCTTCGTGACACTCGCATTAGACGGCACAGAGGCTCCGTCACACATCTTACAGGTCCTGTCAGCACTCCGCTCCACATAACCTAGATTTTTTGACCCGATTAGCTCCTTCGATGAGACCTTGCGTACCTGAATATAGAACTGACTTGAACTACCGTGCGCCCCAGGCATCCATTACCACCATCGCTCCATGCTCTCAGACTGCCGCAGTCACAAACCCCCTTCCCTGTATGTCCCCCAGCTACTGCCATTCAAACCGATAGAATCACCTACGAAAGACCTGACACGTCCAGGCCCGGTCTCGATCGCTGAATGACAAATATCAACACATCCTACCATCCCCAAAATCGCACTTTACTGAGATCTCCCACGAACGGACCGCCTACGGTACAAAACGCAAAGCCAGCAGACCCACCACGGCCAGAGCCTCAACCTCACACTGCCACGTTTCGGCCCTTCACCATCCCACCACAGATCCAACCCGGACCATTTTTGCTGCTCGCCTCCTCCACTAACTCCTTGATCCATACAAGTCCCATATTCTTACACTCAGGCTAAGACTTCTAACCTCACTCGCCCTATATCTCCCATTCGCATTGTGAAACAAAGCCCCAATTTCCCTTTGCTAGCTTTCCTGCTGGAGCCGAGAAAGACAAGACAACTCTCCTGCGCCCTCATCCGCAGACTATACCCTTCTACTACCTTCATGGTCTTGAGAGAGCCAGCCACGCGCTGGACCCACTCTCCACCACCCTATCACCCCTCACGGTAATCAGCATTGCCTGACCGCTAGTCTGCACTCTCATTAAGGTGGCTGTGGAAGTATTTTAGGTGTCAAAGGGTGGAACACGACTAGAACACTCTATCCAATGCACATCTGAACAAGATGGATGGCACAAAAGTAGCTTACTTAAACTGATCTGCTTCATGACCAACTGAGAAGCCTGACTCTCGCTCTCAACATTACGCTTATTCAGGAGCCAATGTATTGCTTTAGCACCTATACAATATATAGCAGAGCATACCTGCCTACTCGTTGCCAAAGTAGGCACTTAATAGGCTTTCGCTCGAACAAAGCAACCCTGAGTACGCTGCAGTACTCTTATAGTCCTTTCAACCTGAAGGCAAGAAGACAAGGGACCTTCACTGCCCCTCTGCGAACTTTCTCCCCATGCAGACTGGCATCTGGTTTCTTGGGTCCTGCCAGAATATTTGAGGTCGTCTCAACTAAGCCCGCTTCCTCTCTGAACAATTCCACGAACTAGCCTGCATGTTCTCTGTAAGGGACATGTAAACGCTTACCCACCACCTCTGTGTCCCTTCTGTCATCCCGCGAACATGTGACCAGGAAGGCACGTTCTCACAGGCGCTGGGAGTGCAACACCATGCCCACCACGGCCCTTCGAACGTCCCCAGCATCCCTCCACCCCTCTCCTCTCCGAGTCTTCCCTGGAATCTTGCTGCTAGATAAGCTGACCCAAACCTCACTGCTCATTATTCTCTTCCGGCATCGAATAGAATGCAACCCCTCGTAGTGCTTTTTAGTCAGCACTGAGGCTAGACGTCATTTTGAAAACAGCAGTCCAATGGCCCTAAGCGTGATAGATGACCCTCACGTTCTTGGACACTGGCGCGCGCTTCTGGCCAGGGTGCGTTTACCCGGCAGTCTGCGAATGAGACTGCACGACAAAATTAAGCTAGATGTGGTAGATTTGAAGATCTTTAACTAACTATTTAAAAAAAAAGAAAAATAGACGTTCTGGGTACACCGCTGCTTGTCAAAAAGCTCCTGTAACTCTTACATAAGAACCACTAACTCTTCTGGACTTCGGATGACTCCAGAGCTCGCCGCGAAAAACGCTCAAACACTCGCATGCTTGGCGAAAGCTGAAGGTGGCGAGCAGCGCCCAACATCATCCACGCACCCATGCTTCAGGCGTATACAATGGTGCCAGTTACACCAGCAATACAATAGGCTCAAGGCTCAACGTCCACATAAACACATTAAGACCCAACATAAATGGCTACCACACAGAGAATTCCTAGGATTATGCGTTAACTCTGTTCAGATACTTACAATTAACTATAAGAACAATCATAGTTTGATTACAAAAACCGCGTTGCGTTATGCAAATCGTATACTTTTAAGGTACCTTGACTTCCAAACTTCTGGAGAATAATAAGGAATAATGCTTGACTTTGGGAAAAAGACGGATTCTCCGCTCTTTTTTCAACAGAACCACGAGGCCTGTGCGAACCTTTCGCATTCAGATTAAGTAATCAGTCTTCACAGCCAAGAACCCCGTGACAAGACTCCGATGCACCTACAATGGCCCAGCATGACGTAGTCAACATCCCAGACCGGTGTAGGCATAACTGGTCTCAACACTAATACCGCACCTACACACCCACCGGGGACCTACCCCAATACGGTTCATCTCTAAAATTTCTTTCTAGCTGACCCACCCCATAAGCACAACAGCCGCCCCCCTCCGAGAACGACCACCCGCTAAGAGAACAGGTAAGATGCTACGCACAAATTCCCAAACTCTATCCATGGCCTTTGAGTGGAATTGTGCTCAACTCCACCCTCTAAACCCAGACATATTGCTTAAAGAAAAAATGTTAAGATGATTCCTTTGTCCACAATTCAGAGAGCCCTTGATGTGGGACCAGAGAAAAAACATATTTTACTTTAAAAGGCGAATTCTATAATGATGATCTCTCTCTACAACAAAGAAACAAGCCGAATTTATGATACGTATACCGCAGCGACCTACTAGCAGCCCCTAGATAAAAACAGGATAAAATTAATGAACCCTAACTCTTTCAAAGACACACCTATACTGCTTCTAACTGGATATTACATTGGCTACTACGCATCTTTCCAATTATGTTTTAAAATGTCTCTACATTGGTCTACATACATATTTACTGAGCTCCATTGACTACCAACTTGAACGTTTATCTTTGTCCCTTCATAATAACTGTAACACATCCCTCAACTTCCCACACTAATATCCACCTACCCCTCACCATATCACCTAAGCTTTGTACATATATTTCTATATCTTGTTCGACGCACATGTATATATGTCTACAATATAACTCAATTTCAACTTGTAATGGGAGAATTCAAAAACACAGCCATTAAAAATTATCATCTATGTATAATCGTATCCTCTAGCCCATGTTAACCTTAAAGTCCTTTAGATACCACACTACCCAAACTCTTATTATCCAGAAGATTAGCGTAAATCCTCTCAAAAACACTCCTTCAGCTAACGACCTGGACGACACTACCTATCAGCGCCCCACTCATATAAATAATCTAGCCAATTCACTCGTCCCTGCTTGTAACCCACATCATCAAAGCTACACCTTGCCCTGCACACCCACATCTTGAGCGCCTCCCGAGGCCCACTCGCTTGCGGCTTCTAACGAACTTTTCCACTTGGAAGTTCTGTCACTTTTCGGCACCAAACACACATGGACTCCATCCCTCACTCCTGGCGCAAAGACACCTAGCCCTTTTGCCTTTAGCCGATGCACAGCTGACAGTCTACAAATCGCAAATGCCTGGTCCAATCTCCTAGGACAAAGCGGGGACACAGAGCAACAAGCGACCCTGGTACTATGCCAAGACCAGACAGGCTCAGATGGTCTCTCAGCACATTCTGCTCTCTAAAATCGAGTTCTGTGCAGATACTCTACGCTGTAGCATTGCAATGCCCACACACAATGCCTGCACACACCACACAGTTGACTGTCACACGGCTGCCAGCTTCTGGTCCTACTTTCGCAAGATCTCCGAAAGTTGCTTTGCAATCCGCCCTACCATTTCCTCAGGCTACCCCATTTATGTTCCCCTTCTTCAGGTCGTTAGACCCTGTGGATGACAAAACTAGGCTAGTACTGCTCATCTTTCCTCACAGTTATGAATAAGAAACGATAACGTGATGCGAATCATAAAACCATTAAAACTAACAAACTCATAGCATCAGTAGGACAATCCTATACCCATTAAATATTTAACTAATAATTTCATTGCATCATCGACCAACACTCACCCACCGGTACCATCTCTGCATTTCTAACATGTCACTCCTTTCACCTTGTAACGTATAACAACCTATCCTTTTAAAAACAAGAAAAAAGGGAAAGTGCTGTGAATATATGTCTATATAATAAAACACTCGATGGCCAATGACCAGCGCGGAGGTAGGTGGACACAGGAGAGCAGACGAAGAGATTCTGGAAGCGGCCAAGCCTGGGAGAACACCCGCCGCGGACCGCCAAGAGAGCAGAAGCCTCCATGTAGAGCGACCCCCGGCTTAAGCACAAGGCAACGTGGCAGCCTTGATTTATAAACAATTGAGACCGCAACCGTTCACTCTACCAGATAGAGACAGTTAGCGAGAGCCCTCGCACACGAGCCCCATCCAGCTCCTCCCTATAAGTGATATTAGCGTCATGAGGGACTATTTTAACTCACAGTGACCCGATTGTCGGCGAGCCTAGCAGGCGGACCTTGGGACACTGGGAGCAAGCTCTCAGAGTACCTACCACACGTTCTTACCCCAACACCATTGCAATTCTTCCCGATGGTTTTGCCCATTCCAGTAGCACTATAAACTCCAGCCCGCATGCCTTGGCACACGCCTCCCACTTCCCCACAGTTGCTGCTTGCGATCTCTTCGTTTTTGTACTCTAGGATCCACGGTGTCGCGTTGTGTCCTGTGTGACCTGTGCTCTCTCGTGTGATGTGTGTGTCTGTCGCGGTGTGTTTTGGTGTCATGTCATGCGCAATGTAATTGCCCCCAGACTTAAGTGCACATACAGCTCGCAACACCATCATCACAGACCGCACCACAAGCGCCGTGTGAGCACTATGCCATGTGTGCAATGGGCACGCGACAGCAACAGAGGATGGCATCCAGATCCTTGCTGCTGGAGCATCAAAGGATTGTGAGCTGACTGTGACTAAGAGTACTGGGAATAACTGAGTCAAGTCCTCTGCAAATAGCAGCAAGTGCTCTTACCTTCTGAGCCTTCTCTCCAGGCCCCCAAATGAAGATTTTTTTTACATCGTATTCTAGACTACATCTTCAAAAGTGCATGTGTATTTGCTACTTAGGGCACCTTTTCATTCACTCGGCCAGTGCTCAGAAGTCACATGGCCAGTGGCCACTCTACTTGGCAACGTGATTCCAGAGAATTCTTCAGCACATTAAAGCCTGCGCATCCCGGGCTATAGAGACTTCAGGTAACTCTCTGATACCCACAGGCTCCTTAATCCTAGTCTTTCCCATTCAACTTCTAAAGCGAAAACTACTCAGGTGAAAACTTTTTTTCATCAAAAAATTGAGATCTTTTTGTTAGAGGTTTGAAAATGAAAATCAAAGTCATTGGTAAAAGGTAGAAGTTAATGCACTCAGCTGAGACTTCATTATTAGCGCCTGTCTCTTGCCCATGCGTTTGGACATTTATTTAATGCATGACCTTTCTCAGTCTTGATTTCTAAATCTATGATGTGAACAAGCCATAAACTGTCCTTGCTAGGATGCAGGATGGTTTGAAATTGACTGGAGCAAAGAATGATCTGGAAAGGTCCACACATGAATCTCTTTAGCAGCTCGCCACCGTCCAGCCTGCTATTCATTTCTACAAGGTCAACTTCATTTTCACTTTTAGAATTCAAAGCTCGTGTTCCTAAGGCTGGCGAACACATCCTCACAGTCTCTGAGCCCTGCCTGGCCTACGTCAGGGCCTGGCTCAGATTTCTGAAATTAAACAGCCAGATAAATGGATCTTAATTAGGGCAGAGCAGGAGGAAAGCATGCAGACAGGCGAAGTCAAACATTGTTTTAAGGAGAGAGGGAAGTCATCTAGCCTATAGGTACATTGTTCTGGCCCTTCAAACCTAGCTGTGGGATCTCAAGGATTGCCTTCCTTTTGCTTAGTTCAAGCATCACTATTGTTCAGTTTATCTATTCATTATGTGTGTGTACATGTGTGTTTGTATGTGTGTGAGTGCATAGTGCAGGTGCATGTGTGTGCAGATAGACAGACAGACAGAAGACAGACAGACAGACAGATAGATGCCAGAGATCATATACCTTATTCTGTAGAGACAGGGTCTCTCCTGGGACCAGAACTCACTGATGCAGCTTCGTTTACCAAGGCAGCTAATCCAAGGACTGGCCTTTCTCTGTGTCCAGCTGCTGGGTTAGAGACACATGTGTCACACGTGCCTCGCTTTTCTTTGGTTCTGGGGATCTAAATCAGGTCTCACACATGCACAGCAAGCACTTTTGCACAGCTCATTCAGGTTCTTAACCAGGCCAGACTCGTACCTGTCTGAGGGTCTGTGAGAGCTAGCCTTCTGCCCTGGACTCTTTCCGTAGCAGTCGGCACAGCTTCCCTCCGCTCTCTCAAGGCTCAGGAAAAACGCCATCTTTTCAGGAAAATCGTCTTGCCTCATACTCAGGACCATTTCTTTCCTACCATATGTCACAGGCTGTGACCTGTTTCTTGGTGGTCACTTCTTTACCATCTGCCTCCCCATGAGAAAACAATTTCTTGAGAACAGGAGAATTTTCTTTAATAATCACTCCCTTTTTCCAGTTCCTGGGCCAGTGTCTGGTCTCTCCCTCACAGACACATATGTTCATTAATATATATGGATGCCATGCCTTGGGTTAGCACTTCTCTAGTAAACACACATACACAAGCACCACACACACACACACACACACTATTATACACCACACCAATAATTACACCACATATACACACCACCAAACAACCACACACACACTACACATACCCATACACATACACCAAAAAAACACTCCACACATACACAAAAAACCACTACCACTACATACAAACACATATACACTAAAAACCAACACAATACAACAACACAACAACACACAAACACACACAAACACATAACAAAAACACTCCACACACACTACACATACACACACACAAAAGCCACTAGACACACAATACACACCAAAACATTACTACACTATACTATATACACACTATACATGAAAAACACTACACACACATACTACCCATACACCACACACACAAAACTAGACATGAACAAACACTACACATATGTACACTATACACAAAAACACTACACATGTACATACCACACACAAACTACTACATACATACAACATTACATATGCTACACAGAAAACCTACACATGATATACATGCTGCAACAGGAACACTATACACACTACACACAAGAAACACTCATACACAACTCTACACACACAAATACTATACACACTGCACACAAAAACACTACATATGCAAAAAAACTACATCACACATACATACATACACTGCACTATACATACACAAACCTACATACACACACAAACATACAGAAAGCACTACACACACACACACACACACAACCAATGCTAGGGAGATGGTTCATGTGATGCATGCTTGCAAGTATGAAGACTGAGCCTCTGTGGGCGTGATGTATTGTCAGCACTTAGGAGGTAGGAGAGGGACATTGGATGCCTTGCTGGACAGCCAACCTCACCTAGTTTATGAATTTCAGACTAGTGAGAGACTTTGTGCAAATATACACATACACACACTCCTTGTACATGCATGCATGCACACATGAACACACATACAAAAAATCAATCAAACAAAACCGGCTCCTTTCTAAACAATGGAGCAGCCACACTTCTGTCTTATTGCTGAGGGCAGCAGGAGCTCCCAACTTCCGAGCATCAACCCCGGCTCACGGGCTGAAGTGCTTGCGTCGTACGGACGATGGTTTTGCACTCTGACCTGTGTTCTTCTTCTAAACCAAGACTGACTAACGAGATATCTATTCCAAGTAGTTGTAAAATTTAGATACGCCGTGGATAATAAGCACTGGGTTTGGCACAATGTGCCACACTTGAGCTGTGTCAGGCCTGTGAATTGTCACCGTGTGAATCCTGGCAGCAGGAGGAGAGAGGGCTGACACACTGGCCTGGGCACAGCAAAGCTGCCTCCTCTCAGCAGTCAGGTGTTGTGCCCAGCTACTCAGCCATCCTGACCACCGTCATTCGCACATGCTGGAACTCTCGGGTTTATGTAATTCTCCATTACATTTCAAATGGGTTATTTAATCTCTGGGATTTGATTTCCTGGCCAAGAGACACAGAAAATGCAGACAAACACCATATTGGAGATCTGTTCAATGAATCACAAAATTCTCATTTGTCATAGGACAAAATCTCTTTGAAGGATGACGTGAAATTGTTTACAAGATGATGAGGTTGAACCCTCACACAGTCACCAAGACTCCCCTGTCGTTCGTCGCTTTCAACAGCGACAGGTATCTAACTAGAAATCGCCTGCTTTAAACGATCAGCACCATAATCCTTTATAAAAATCTCTGTCCTGGTGTTAGCAGTAGGAAGATTTGTGTACCTCGCCATAGCAAGGGAGAAAATCACCTCCCGACCCTCTGCCACTGATGTGTGAGAGTGTCCCGCAGGGAACCAGCTGAGGACAGTAATTGCATTACTCCGTATCCTGCAAGCCCTGATCAACCTCAACCATCAATTCAGGTTGGGAACATACTTCTGCTGGCTGCCACCGGCTCCTTCCTCCTGTTTACTTTGCATCCAGGCCTCCAAGAGCCAGCTCAGAGTTCTCATGATCTTGACCCTTGACCAATGACACACACACACACACACCAGGCAGACACTGTACACATTCTCTTCTGACTCAAGCATTATCCTCCCTTTAGAGTACTGGGTATATATCCAAGTGCAAATGAAGAGGAAGACTCAGCAATCCCAGGTCCTGGTTGCTCTAGCAAACAGCAATCTTGAAAGCCTAGGCTATTGCTTTCTTCATCAATGGGAAAGATCATTGCTTCCTTTCAAAGGCCCACTTTCCATGTCCTTCTCTGTCCTCTCCATTTAGTGAATTTCATTTAAATGTTCATATAAGAAAACAACTGTAGACCAAAAGAGATGATGCAGTCAGTCAGCTCTCTGAACCCACACAGGAAAAGGGCTGTTGGTACCAGTGGAGTTGTCTTAGGAACTGTCCACCTTGTATTTTGAGGCAGAGTCTCTCACTGAACCCAGGCTCATCATCTAGGCTCCGCAGACTAGCCAGTGCACCTCAGGGATCCATCTGGCCCCTCGAAGAGCTTGGATAAAAATTGTGCATGTTGTCCCCGACTTTTTCCAGGTGCTGAAATCTGAACTCTGGCCCTCACGCATGTGCACAAACTCTGTACCAACTATGCCTCTCCGCAGCCCCGTTTCTATCATTTTTAAAAGTTAAATTCTTATTTCTTTATTTTGACTACATTTTATTTTATCCCATATATGTGTGTGCACACATGCTATGGCTTCACGTAGAGTCAGGGGACAATTTTCACAAGTCAGTTCTGTCTTTGCACCATGTAGGTCTGAAAAGGCACTAGGATTGCTGGTTGTGGCTGGAAGTACTTAACCACTGGCCACCTCATCAGCCTGTTTCCTCAATTTTGACTGTGGTAAAATAGCACTCAATAAAATTTGACTTATGCTGAAGCAACAGAATGCAGTGCTGTTTCCATCAGTAAGGCTGTGCAACCATCACATCCGCCCTTGCCTTCAACTCTACCTCACCCTTTTAAACGAAACTTCTGTGCACATCTAACAAGGAGAGAAACCCCTTCCTCCCACCCAGACCCTGGAGTGTTGCGGCCTGTGTTCTGTATCCGGGAACCTGACTGCTCCAGTGGTCCCCTCTAAGGAGAATCACGCTAGTTCTCTGACATCTGGCTTCTTTCACTTTGTGTTCAAGGTTTTCCACATCATTCCTAGCATGTATCAGGTGTCGTAGGGCTTACAGTTGAGAATTTCCACTGTATGTGTGGAGCACATTTGGTTTATCCGGTCATCTGTGGGTGGATGGATGAGTAATTTCTATATCTTGGATACTAGTAGTGTGCTATACCTTAACATAAATTACCTTTGTGTGGCTCCTGGCTTCTCTTTTAAATTTTGTTGTGTAGCTCTGGGATCAAATGCATTTGCTAAGAAACTCCACCAGGTCTGGGCTGTCACCTTCAACTTTTAGAAATAGAATTTGTTAATCCCATGATAATCCTGTTTAAGTTTTCTAAGAATCTCTTAAAATTTTAGAATACTTCCAAAGTATCCCTCCAAGACATACAAAGATTTTTCTGAGAAACGGTAGTGTTGCTTGTAGTTTCTCAGACTGTTTACTTATTTTTTTGTCTTGTTTGAGACTGAGTTGCATGTAGCCCAGGTTGGCCTAAGACTCACTATATAGCTAAGGATGACCTTGAATTTTCTGATCCTCCTGCCTCTACCACCCCAATTGTACAGTGCTGTGGATTGAACCCAGAACATCATCCATTGCTAAATAATCATCTGAGCAGTATCCCCAGGCTCCAACAATTTGTCTGTTTGCTGAAAAATACCTTCATTCTTCTAATTGTGGTATTCCAGTGCTTTCAATAATTCACATCTGTGTATTCTAAAGTTCATTAGCAGATGCTTTGGAGCTTTGAACAGTGTACACACCACACACACACACACACACACACACACACACCACACACATACACACACACACACACGGGATCCATTCGCCCTGCAGAATAAATGGCAAAGGTTCTACAGCTTTCTTTCTATTAACCAGGAAGATAGAGTTACTGTTCTCCTTCACGAAGGGAGCACCCGGAAGCCTGGAGTGCTGAATCAGCACGGCTCCACATCTCCACTGTCAGTCAATCACTAATGAGAGAGGAGGATGCTAGAAGCTCAACTCAGCACTATAGAGCCTGGGAGAAACCACAGCAGCCAGCACAAGGCCGAAGAGGGCTGCAAGGCAAGGTGTTCCATCTTAGAAATGCAGAGGAGAAAATGGTAAAAAACCAAAGAAACAGGGATAGGAAATTCATCTAGTTCAATTCGTTCAGTTCAAGTATTCTCAGATGTACAAGTCTCCTATGAGAGTCACACACACACACACACACACAGAACACAGAGAGAGAGAGAGAGAGAGAGAGAGAGAGAGAGGAGAGAGAGAAGAGAAAGAGAGAGAGAGAGAGCAGGTGTGCATGGCATACAACAGGTTTAGTCACCAGGGTTTAAACAACTAATGGAGATACATAAATTAATGAAGCATTTCCTCTACTATCAAGACTTAAACTAAAGAAAGACTAAAAATAATAGTGATACAGACCGAGTCCTAACAGTGTCCTATACCACCCAGAAGAATCAGTCCCCCTGTACAATTGCACAGTTATCCTGTAGAGAGAGGTACTGTGAACAGCCCCTGATTATTACATAGAGGCACGTGGCTAATAAATGTAGAAAGTGCATTGCCTCCAAGCTACACCATGCCATGCTATCTACTTAACTGCCAATACCTTCAAGAGAGAATAGGAACAACAATGGCCAGTGATGGACAGGATCACACTTGACCAGGACTGCTTAGTTATACACACCTTCTGGCCCTCTTTGAAATGAAGACCTTTTATCTGGATCCTAAATATGCACTTAGGGGGTCACTGGAGTCACTGACCTCTTTGTTTGTCTCCCCAATGTAGCCTCGTTGAATAAACCTTTCTCTGCTTTCACTGTGACTTGTCTATTTACCTGGACCTATTGGACCAGCCCACTTGTTAGGGCTGCGGGGCACAGGGCTGACCTCAACAACTCTGTATCAGACTAATTCACTGTCACTTAATAAAGGCACCTCTGAGATGTGAGCTGCTTTAGAGACAGGTCCATCCGTGGGGAATGAGCAACATGGGCAATGGGTACAGATGTCCATATATTCAGGTGTCTTGTGAGGGCTGCTTCTCTGGAGGGAGGAACATTGTGCTTTCCATGAGGGAAGGCAGCAGGGAAGCTGCCTGAACTATGTGAAGCCTTCTTTACAAGGGCTTTACACCATTCTCATTCATGAAAGAGGAACTCTCATGACACTGTCACCCTGAAAGTCCACTTAATATTATCACACTGGCAATCTCTGCTCTTTGGAAGGAACCCATTTCAACCATAGCACGTGATGCACACATACCACTCATAGATGGAGGTGTTGCTTCTGGTCATTTGAGATGTTTAATTAACATATAAGCAAAGGATGCCTGTGGTATGAGTTCTGGAGGTAACTTTCATACACTTCAGTGGGTCTCATCTCCCTACAGATGTGTCCACAAATCCTCAGCAATGACATCTTCCATTCTGTGGATCCCAAAGAGCTCCTTAAACCTTGAGTGAGCACCCTCAGCATGTGAGCTCTTACTTAGCACAACTACCCCAAGAAGACTTGAAGGAAGAGTCAGACTGGGGCTTCACTGAAGATGGTGTAGATGTCATGAGGGTCTGCATCCCTTGCCTTCGAAAGAGTCTTGCACCTGCATCAGGAGTCATCATAATGCCTTCTACGTGCCTGCTGCCAGCGGGGGTCATCACAATGCCTTTTCTGCAGTCTCTACCTCTTTCTTCCCCTGTATCACATCTCTCCTTCATCAATTCCTGCTACCTTTCTTCTTTAAACTCCTAACAGTATCGTCCTCATTGTGTTTAGCAACTTTCTGTTGCTGTGATAAAACACAATGACCAAAAGCAACTTACAGAAGAAAGAGTCTACTTAGGCTTATGTTTCAGAAGGGGGATCATAATGGTGAGGAAGCCACAGCAGCAGAAGACTGGAGCCAGAAGCTGGCTGGTCACATTTCATTGACATACCAGGAAATCGGCAGTGAAGAGGTGGCTATAAATTCTCACAGCGCCGCCAGTGGCAGACCCCTACAATAAAGCTCCACCTCCCAAAGTTCCTATCGTCTCCCCAACAGTGTCACCAACTGGGGACCAAGTATTCAAATACACGAGTCAATGGTGACATTCCGTAGCCAAACACCACATACAGGAGGTGCTGTTTCTTCTTCCATCAGTTCAGCTATGAGCACATGAAAGTAGCCAAAAGCTAACTTAAACCTGATTCAACAGTTTTCTGCTCCTCTCCATCTACATTGCATGTGCGTAACGGGACTACAGCACTGTGAGTGTCAACCCATAGGCAGGAACCCTCGCTGCAATTCCTGGATTCTTTTGGAGGTAAGAAAATGCATGTGTCCTAGAAAAGAATATTAATGTCTTATTTGTGTTCCTTTCCAGTTTATAAAACAACTTTGATGGCTGAGGAGAGTGTCCAGCTCAGGAAAGCAATGCACTGACTTCTTCAGTTATCACAGTGAACATTAGCTCAAGGGTCGAGTCAGATGACTCAGGAAGCCACACTTACTGCGTACTCTGCAAACGAAAGCTTTAAAGTCTTTTTGCTAGCATATGTAGCATATTCTTAAGAGCTTTCAGTGTGACATTTTCGTACATGTCCATCACGAACTTGAGCACATTCAATCCCCAGTTCTCCTCTTGTGCACTTTGGCCCCAACTGACCCCCTTCCTCTGACCTGACAGACAAGATGTGTCCTGGTCTAACAGTGGTGAAGCTAGACAGTGGTAGCACTGCTTTCTGACTGGATTTAAGACCACCTGAACCACAAAGAATTCATTACTCTTACTGTATACCTGGTCTGTAATAATTTTTGCAAGAAACAAACAATTTTAATAAGAAACAATAGGGAGATTACATGCTCGTGAACAAACAGAAAACTTGTTCTGCATTTGGAAGGCAGAGGCAGCTGGTTCTTTGTGAGTACAAGGCCATTATCTTCGTCTACATAGTGAGTTCCAGGCCAGTCAAAGCTGCATACTGAGACAAACAAAAACTAAAATGTTTTGAAGGGAAAGTTTGCTGACACATGGTGTTGTTTGTTTCTGCTCTTTTGGGGGCCCACCACCCAGCTTCCAAATAAACATACACAAGGCTTATTATTAATTATGAATGCCTAGCCTTAGCTTGTCTTCATTCTTGCCAGCTTTTCTTCAATTATCCATCTACCTTTTGCCTCTGGACAATTCCTGTTCTCTTACTTCTGTAAATCTTACTTTTACTCTGTGGCTTGCTGTGTGGCTGGGTGACTGGCCCTGGAGTCTCCTCCTTCTCCTGGCTACTTCTTTCTATCCAAGATTTCTCCTTTCTATGTATCTCTCTCTGCTGCTAAGAATACTTGAGAGTCAGCTCTGTAAACAGTGGCAAGGTCAATCATTCTAGAAACAATAAAGGTCAAACATGACACGCTTGACAAAGGACAGTGCTAACCACAGAGTTGTCTCCTGCCTTCAATTTCAAAGACAGCCCATGATTTAATGCTGTGTAGGAGAGAATAATACTCTTCCAGAATCTATGTGACCAGTTGTAAGGTGGCTCAGTAATGGGTCATTTCTCCACTGACATCACCTCATCAGATCATCTTGTCATAACACATTTTTTCTTCATGACTACAATAACAGATGGAAGAGAGAAACAAAAATCCTATGGAATACATAACCCATCCAGAGACTGACATCCAGGAAAAGTGGTAAATAAAAAGATTCTCTCCCTGGGGTGGCTAGAGTCTAAATACAGCTGTGTATTGCCTAAGTAAATCTTTTTGCAGAAACTCACTCTCTTTGGACAGCAGGGCATCCATCTGAGTGTTTCAGATAACCTAATCAAACAGTATATTGTGCCAACGTGACATGGTTTCTCTGGGACAGTGCAAAGGTGAAGGGCCTGTGGAGGAATGAATACCTGTACAGAATGAGACAGGGAGCTGCCTCTGAACCTTCAAATAGCTTTAACACAACAGAGTCGGGGTGGGGAGCTGGCCCATTCTGTTTATGGCTCCAAGTGCTGGAACAACTCAAGGTTTGCCTCAATCTCTCCCTTCTTATTTCATCCATGTCAAATAGTATCACTTTCTCTAATCGCCTACTCACTTTGTGTGTATGTACATGTGTACATGCACAGTGAAGGCCCGAGGTCAGCTTTGGGTCATTCCTCAGGAGCCACCCACCTAATTTCTTGAGACAGAGTCTCTCACTGACCTGAAACTTAACAAGTTATGTAGGCTGTTGGCCAGTAAGCCCCAAGCTTCCACCCACCTCGATCTCCCCAGAGCTAGGATTACAGATATACCACTATGCCTAGTGATTTTACATGGGATCTGGGGATCGAACGGAGGCCCTCATGCTTACAAGGAGAGCACATTATAGATTGCCCCTACTACCGATTTTCACTGCAGTGGCGGGTGTGATTCCCAGGTATAGTCACAGCAGGAGGCCAACAGCTTCAGCCTTGCTTCAGCAGCTGGACTGCATCAAATGCACATAACCGTGATGCTTCTGGTCTTTTTACAAGACTGCTGGCAAGTTACCACCAACAAGTCTTTACAGGAACGGAAAGAACGGGCAGGAAGCAAACTGCCTCTGTTTCAGGTTTCATGAGGACACTTCCCCCAGAGCATTCCTCTAGATTGCTCTCTCTGCCTGTATGACTCTTCCCTTCTGTACAGGGAAGTAAAGTAATAATAACATACTCCTGGGGTCACCAGATGGCTGCCTGGGTAAAAGTGCTTGCCACAAACCTGATTACCTGAGTGAAATCCCTACAATCCACATGCAAAGAGAACTGATTCTCACAAGTTGTCTTCTGACTTCCACAAAGGCACTGTGACATGTACGTGTACACACACACACACACACACACACACACACACACACACAAATGCAGCATGCCATACAATCCAAATAAATAAATAAATAAGGAAATATATTTTTAACCCCATATTCTATCCTGTTATGCCATGTGGGTGCTTAGCTTTGGTTTGGTCATGAACTTGCTTTATCCAGTGGATGTCAGGGGATAAAGAGCTTCACTTCCAATAATCTCTCATGACCAGGAGTGCCTCCTTACCCACCACCTGTGATTCACCATGAGGGGAACTTATCCCCAGAGAGATTTGGTCTAAGGAATACATAAGATTCCAGGCACAGATTCCTGACTACCCCCTCATCCCACAACTGGGAGTCTGCAAGCCAAATGAGCCACACCACACTCACATAGTGACACAAACATACAGACCCATGGGGAAAAAACACATAAGTAATTACATTTTAGGATGGTTTCTTACACAGCACCACGTCAATAACTGACTGACACAGCCTCATTGGATAAAACTGTGTAATCGCCATTTTCAGTCTAAATGAAGTTAGAAAAGCAAGCACACAGCTAAGACCAAAAAGACTGGGACACCAATACAATTTTTCAACATAAATTCTCACTCTAAATAGAGCTCTAGCAACCCTTACCCCTATTATATTCGCACTCTTCTCATCATTTTTCTTTGACATGTGCCTTCTTTCTGTCAGACTCTGGGCATGAAAATCTGGCTTGCCTCCACTTTCTGCTCCCCAAATGCACCAAGGATCTGATCTCTTAATGTACTTCACTATCCCAGTGACAACTTAATACACCAAGGGTGCAACTTTCTGCATTCAGTAATGTTTGTTACATTAACTTGTGTGGGATTCTAGAAGATGCCCAATGTTGTTTGTGATGTTACAGATTGTCTAAGTTGCTGTTCTGCTGATGTAAAGAGACACAAGGCAACTCTTATAAAAGAAAGTGTTTACTTCGGGGCTTCCTTACAGTTTCAGAGTGCTAGTCCATGATCATCTCAGCAGGAAGCAGCAGCAGGCAGGCAATCATGGGCCGAGCTCTACATACTGATCCGTAGGGATCAGGCAGAAAGAGGGACGTAGCCCTGGTGTGAGCCTTTGAAACCTCAAAGCTTACTCTCCTGATGAAACCTCCTCTGAGGCCTCCTTATCTTTCTCAAACAGTTCCTAAACATTCAATAAGATGAGCTTATGTGGGTATTCTCACTTAAACCACCACAGACCTTTATGGTTTTAAGTCCTGGAAGACCACACAACTTATTACCATTTTATGATGATGAATGGTGTATAGCTTAATGCATACCAGTTTGCTATTAGCAGAACCAGTCTTTTTTCTAGGTCAAGTGTTTCCTGTGATTTAACTAGGTTTACATGTGAACCATTTTTAATCAAATGCAGAAATGAGAGTTTATATTTAACATCTGTTAATATCTGTGTATGTGTGTGTGTGTGTGTGTGTTTTTTGTGTGTGTGTGTGTGTGTGTGTGTGTGTGTGTGTGGTTTATGTGTTGTACATGCTCATGACTCACCCACATGGGCACATGTGGAGGCCAGAGGCTGATATCAGGACATCCTCATCAACCATTCTCCATTATTATTTTTGAGAGAGTCTCAGCTGCTCCACAAGAACCCCCTTCCTCCTTCATCCACCCAGCATTGGATTGCAAGTGCATGCTGACATGACATTTTATTTATTTCATGCATGAAAATTTCAGGATCCATGACTAATTAGCCAGGTTCTACCAATCTAATACAAAACCACTCCCTCCTCCCTTTTAGGTGAAGTATTCTCATACCCTTAATTCGGAAGATACATTCATTAGATTGTTGATTCGGTGATCATCTCATTGTCTCTCTACTCCAGCAGTCACAAAGGTCTTCCTTTTTCTCTTCACTCCAAATCACTTCACATACTGCCCTAAACTAAATCCTATAATGCCACCTTTCACATTTGCTTTCTGCCTGTCACATTAACTACTCATTAGAAACACACAGTTTAGGAGAATAACACAGTTACAGGGATTTTGCCGTACAACTGCTTTTGGACTGTATTTGAGGTTCCACACACCCATACCCTTTCCCAAAATGGCCAGGTAGTCCAAGTGGAGAGAGTTTCTCAGAATACCCCCCATCATCAGATAAGGGTCAATGGCCTCAGAGAAATAAATCCCTCCCAATTTGCACCCAAGTTGTTCTAGAAGCCTGGGCCGTAGACTGGGCCTTGGAAGCACAGCGTTACTCCCAGGCTAACGTGCTCTACAGGACAGCAGTGGCCATGCACTTACAGTGAGGACATGCTAGAGGACGACTGGGCGTTTCCATTCTGGCTGCCGAAATAAGGTCCCTCCAAGTCAGTGTGTGCACTTTCCTCTTAGGAAAGACAAACATTCCCAGGCCGCTGTTTGTCCTCATGGAATAGCTTCATGTTCATTCTCATTCATGTTCTTCCTCCTCCCCTTCCCCTCCCTCCGTGATATTCTCTTTCACTCTTTGTCTCCACGTCTGTCTCTTTCTCCCCGCCTCATCCTTCTGACAAATCATTGTTCCTAACTCTTCATGAGACATTCTTGTACCATGGAACCTTCCTTCTAAATCCCACCTCTGTGTAGCCCACAAAAATAATTCCCAGTCCTCTAAATCTCTATACCCATGCTTGTTCCACTGTGACCTGGGACACCTGGAAGCATCTCAACTCTGGCCACATGTGCATCACCCTTCCTCTAGTTCAGGACTCAGATGTTTGGGGGCAGCTTGTTTTCTGCTGTGGAAGCTCATCTCTTGACCTGTAGGATGTTTGCAGCATCACTGGTCTCTAGCCACTAGATGCCAGCACCACGATGCCCTTCAACTATGACAACCAAAAATGGTTCCAGACAAGGTCACATGTCCTTTGGAGGTACCCCCCCACACACACAACACACACACAGTTGAGAGTCAATGCTCTGGCCACTTCTCTGGATCTGAGATGATATCCAGGCAACTGGAGAATGCCCTTCACCTAGAAAAGTACTTGATGTTGATGGAGACTGATGTCACACTCTTCTGGAGCCACCTTAATTGGGGGATTTTGTTTTTCCAAACAGCTCAGCAAGTCATTGTTTGCATCCACCATGAAGCCCCCACCATTGCACAAATGACTGCTTAAAAACCCAAGACTTACACATGCAACTTGGGTAGCAATTGAGAATGTGCAGCCCTCGGAACTCTGCCTTCCCTAACAAGCTGGACATTGGAAAAAGACAATCTTTTATTTTACTTTTCATGTTTCTTTTTTTTAAACAAGGCCCTGAGATTCTGTGAGATTCCCCAGCAATCATCAATTTCCAAGAGGGGTTATTTATGAAGCTATGGAGAACTGTGATGACTGCGAAGAAGTCACGGTGACCTACAGAGAATAAGGCAGAGCCTTGGAGAGCTGTTAGGGAGAAGGCTCTCAAAAACTAATGAAGAAAATAGAGAAAAACACAAAGCAGAAGGAAATACCTATTGTGATCATCCACATAATAGGTTCTTAGGCCTATCCAGCAGATGTGCTATTAGTGAAGTTTTCATTTTGTGTGGGTGTGAGGGGCAGGGTATATGTGCATGTGCGTATGCAGGTTTGCTCACCTGTGTAGATATGTGGAGGTCAGAACTAACTTTGACTGTCTTCTATTCAACCTTTTAAATGTTTATTTATTCTATGACAAGTTTAGGGACTCCCAAGGCCCCGCCCTTGCCCGAGCAGCCATTGGCAATTAATAACTATGGAGGGTGGTGTCTGTTTTCACTATGAATGTGGCCAATGGTAGGTTCCCATGCTTCAGTGGATGATACCAGGTCATGTACACATGGGCAGCACTAACTGGTTTCAGTGAGGGTTTTGTTGTTATTGTTGCCGTTAGTAATTAATTATAAAAGACTGTCATCAAGGTGAGAGGGAGATGTGATGAGAGTTCCCAGGGATGCTAGAACAGGGAGTTGGGGGTAGATTAGATACGGATACATTGTCTACACATACTCACTATGGCTGTGGCTATCCAGACAAGATCAGCACATGATCAAGCTGGTTAAAAATCCCACCTTGTGCTGGTGTGGTGACCTTCTTCAGGGAGTGCTGGCCCAAGGCTTTAATCCCAGCATTCTGGAGGCAGAGCCAGGAGAATCTCTGTGACTTTGAAGACAGCCTGGTCTTCATAGTGAGCTCTAGGTCATCCATGGACACACACACACACACACACTCACATAATTCTACTTATTTTTGAGCAGGTCCCTCCTGAACCTGAAACTCCCTGTTTCAGTTAGGCTGCCTGGCCAGCAAGCTCTGGGGATCTATCCGTCTCCTGCCCCATCAGGCATGCTTGGGGATTATGGCATGGTTGGCCATACTAAGCTTTATCGCTGGTGTTTTAAATAATAAGCCACATGAGGTAATTATTAATCCCACACGTGGAATCATCATTTTTAAAGAAAGAACCGAGTGAAATTATTGGCAACCCAGATACATGGGAAGGGATTTCCAGATACAGAGGGTAAAGATAGCACCACCTCCAATTGACCTGAAGGTCTGCACACGATGCAGCCCAACAAGAGTTCTGCTCCTTCGTGAAAAATTTATGTCACATCCTGTTTGATGTCAAATTGAGAGGGAAAAAAGAATGTAACTTATCCCTAAGCCAACTTTTTAAACTAAAATGTTGAACAAAGATTCCTGTGGCATTTTCAGCTACCCTTAAATTTTAATAATACTGATAAAATATTCTACTATCCCCAGCCAAGTAATTTTTTATCTTTAATTGGTAAGCCCTCATTTATTATTTCTAAAGCATAAAAATTCTAATATCTAGGATTTATAACTTGCCCAGGCAATCGTGACTGCAAATGTATTTTTAAGTGCACTCAAAATATAGAGAAAGCAAATGAACACTGGGAAATTTAAGTTTGGACTACAAGGGAAAAGTTCTCTCTACAACAAATAAATCATCCACTAACTACATTATACTTCATCGATTGAAAAGCAAACAAATCCTGCAATCCTTCTGGGATGAGAGACAAAAAACGCTTGGGGGACTAGAGAAATGGACGACTCTGTTGGTAAAGCTATCACCATGCAAATGTGAGATTCTGGGTTCAGTCCCCAGCACCCACATAAAAAGCCAGATGTAGTGGTGCGTGCTTGAAATCTCAAGCCTGGGAGGCAATGACAGGAGGATCCCGGAGGCTCTCTGACCAGCTAGCACAGCTCTTTGAGAGGCCTTGTCTGAAAAAAAAAATATGGTTGCTGAGGAGTGACACCCAAAGCTGACCTCAGACCTCCAAACAAATACAAATACATATATATATATGAACACACACCTGCAGATGCACATACATGCACACACACACACCACACACACAACACACACACACACACACACCTGCACTTGTACACACAGAAGAAAAGAAAGGCTTTTAGCATCGAGAACAAGAAGAAATGAAGGCAGAGGAAGAGACCCAGCATTTCCCACTAGAGCATTCCCATAGGTCATTTCAAAATTAACAGAGGCACAAAGCCTGATATCTGACATGATAACTGAAACAGAACTCTCACCCATCAGCCCTCGGGGGTCCACACCTGCTTTGTGCTGCAGGTACTTTTATGTCTACAATCAGCTTCCTCAAAAAGGAGGGAAAGAAGAAAAGGAGAAGGAAGGAAGGAAGAAGAGGAGGAGGAAGAGGAAGAGGAAAAGTAGTTGTTTCAAGGGGAAACAATCAAGGAGTTTTCAATCAACCCCAAGCTGCTGATCCTCAGATGTCCCCACTGCTGGCCGCACTGGTGATCAACCCCTTAAGACAAAACCTTGAAGTCTAGCCTCACCACCCCACAAAGGAAATCAAGGGTCATCTCTAACCTACAGCATCCGGCTGAAAAAATGGGCATCCAGAGACATTAGGTCTTCATTTCTACAGCCTGCGAGTGGTGTCTTAGAAGGTCAGATTTTCACAGCTGTGGTAGGCCAAGGATGTTTGAAATGGGTTTGGTATAGCTGGGTTATGCAGTGGGGGCTTGAAGTACCATCACAGATATTCTTCGAAGAGTGAGACAGGCAATGTACACATGCAGAAGACAAATTGGATAATGGAGGCAGAGACACTGAGCCAGCCTATACTAGCAGCCACCAATGGCAGGAAGCAGCAAGTAGCAGGGAGCCCGCCAGAGCAGTGCTTCTCAACCTGTGGGTCACAACCCACTTTGGAGGGTCAAAAGACCCTTTCATAGGGGTCACCTAAGACCATCTGCCTATCAGATATTTACAATATGATTCATAACAGTAGCAAATTACAGTTATGAAGTTGCAATGAAATAATTTTATGGTTGGGGGTCACCACAACACAAGGAACTTTATTAAAAGGTCACAGCATTAGGAAGGTTGAAAACCACTGCCCTAAAGCCTACAGGATGAGTCTTGTGGATATCTCAACTACAGCTCACTAACTTGGGAGAGATGAACCTAGAAGTATGATAGAAGAAATGCCTAGTATGGTAGCCCATGCCTTTAATCCAGCACTCGGGAGGCAGAGGCAGGTGGATCTCTGTGAGTTCAAAGCTAGTCTGGTCTACAGAGTGAGTTCCAGGTCAGCCAGGCCTGTTACATAGAAAAACTTTGTCTCAAAAACAAACAAAAACAAACAAACAAAAACCAAAAAGTCTCTTCTGTGAAGCTGCCAAGTATGTGAGTCTTTACCACACTAACACAGCATATGCTCCATGTTTCCTGGGGCTCATTTTGAGCCCACCTGCTTGAACCATTAGTAATGATGATAATGTAGTCTAGCAGCACACAATCTTTAGCCTTTGTGCCCAAACCAGGCACTCTGCTGAGCACTTGGTCTACTGAGTTCTCCAGTGTTCGCAGACACCATCTCACACGTAACTGCTCATCTCCAGTGTGGCTCCTAGCAGCTTGCCTGACACTCCTCTCCCGGACACCAATCTTAAGTAGGCCAAGACAGCATTATCTTCAGTTCCAAAATGTGCAGTGTGAGATAACTTTGATGAACAAAACTCGGACTTCTTTCCCTTCTGAGCTACACACATCAGCACAGCCTGGCTCTCAGTGTGCAACCTGACTGCCAAGAACCTTCTAGCAACTGACAAATCATGCACCACAAATGGCTTATGTCTAAAACAAATGATCAGCTTCCACCCCTTGCCTCCACTAGACCCCACCACACAGAGTAACAGCTCCCCAGTGTCCACTTAAAAATGGAGGTTGGCCCAAGTGAGCTTGGAAAACAAAGCACTCAACATATAGGAGAGAGAAACTGGGAGCTATGAGATGTTTTATCTTCTTGGGTTCTGAATTTCCTCCTTCAAGAGAAGAAACAGATTCAATAGCAAATCTAGGAAGGAACAAGGTAGCCATGAATTTTTTTTTAGGAAAGGAAAGTTATAATTCCAAGTTCCAGTCCACCATTTAGGGAAAACAAATGCAGAGACGCAAGAAGCTAGTGGCATTACCGTCAGAGTGGAGAACAAGAGAATATATGTGTCTTTGCTTGCTTGCCTGCGGGGGCTAGCTTCCTCCTCTCTGACACAGTTCAAGATCCCTGACCTGGGGAAAGATGCCACCCATTCCCCAGTGGGCTGAGGTTTCCTGAATCAAGTAACGACCAAGACAATCACCCCCAAGGCATGATGTCAAGGAAGTCCCTAGCGGGTGTGCTGAGTTTTATCTGTCAGCTTGATACAACCTAGAATGACCAGAGAGAAAAGTCCTAATGCAGAACTGGATCGGGCTGGCCTAGAGCCACGGCATTTTAAAGAAAGAGAGAGCATCGAGGCTTGGGGATTCTGCAACAGAAAACAGAAGCTTTTGTTAAGTGCAAACCGTGATCAAAATGAACTTTAGATTTCCTTTTTTCATATATGTCATATGCTGATCTTGTAATGTGGGTCTTTTGAACTTGACTCCTATTGGCATGATGAGTGAATGGCATGTTCCAGAGTCCATCCACAATGGGACTTTGGCCACGGTTCTGGTTTCTTTTCTTTCTTGAGATTATACTATAATTATATCATTCCTCTCTCCTTCCTCTCTCCAGTCTAAATCCTCCCATATCCTGCTCCTTGCTCTCTCTCAATTCATAGCCTCTTTTTTCATTAATTGTTGTTACATATATGTATGTAACAGTTTTATGTATATATGTATGCATATATATACATATATATATTCCTAAATATATAAATAAACCCTACTCAATGTCTGTATACTGTTACTTATATCCATCAGGGTTTTTTAATGTGTGTATATGGTGTGTGTGTGTGTGTGTGTGTGTGTGTGTGTGTGTGTGCTGCGCACACATGTCTGTTTGCATGATCATATTTGTGCATATGTGTATGCACATGACACAGAACCTATATAGAAATTAGAGGACATCCTCAGGTATGGGTTCACCTGCCATCTTGTTGAGAGTCTCTTTATTGTTCACTGTAGTACATGCCAGGCTAGCTGGCCTGTGAACTTGCAGGGATTCTCCAATGTCCATCTCCTCTGTCACTGCCACAGGAGCACGGGGATCACAGACGTGCACTCACACACACATAGGCTCAGGAAATCTAGACCCAGTCCTCCCGCTTGCAAGCCAAGTGCTTTCCCACGGAGTTAGTTCTCCAGCCTAGAGTTCTCCTATTTCTTTTTCTTTTTGTCTGTCTGTCTGGGCTGAAACAAATTCTATCCTATGGGCCCAGAAAGTGTTGCTGCTTTTTGACTTTTCACCAGTTGGCAGATGTGTGCATTGTTTACAGTGTGGGCTGTTTGAATGAGGCTGTCGGGAACTAGGATCAGTGGTCCCCTGGAGCTCAGGCTGGGGACAGAGATGGATTGCAAATAGACAGGAAGGAGCTCCCTTGGAGGACAGAACAGAATTCCAAAATTAGATTGTAAATTTTCCAGAGATAATTGAATTGTAAAATGAAAACATGTAGATTTTATGTTATGTAAATTATACCTCTATAAAGCTGTTTTAAAAACCTGCTTCGAATATTACCTTATTTCCAACATGGTAGCACTTGGCTCTCAGAGTAGACATTGCTACTATAAGACCCAAGGGCCCTTCTTAATATTGCAGTATGACAGCATGGGTACATGTTAGGGGCAAGTTCTAAATGGGACACTCAATCTATGCTGTCTCTATATCTCAAAATATAGTGCAAGTACTTCTTGTCGGTAAATTAAAAACAATATTAATTCCTTAAAGGGAGAAAAAAAGAGAAAAGATACAGTTGTCTGAAAAATAAACTAATTTCCTAAATAGAAGGCTTAGGAAGCTAGAGGCTATGCTGCCAAGTAGGGCATAGTTTGGTATTCTAAGACAGAAAGTTCTAGAATGCTCAATACTAAGTGTTTAAAATTGGGAGACACGGTAAGCTAGGCTGACCCTCAGAAGAGGTGGGGGAAGAGTTAGCTAGTATCAAAAGAACAGAGCTGTCTGATCTAAAATGGAGCAAAATGGCCAGATTCATTACAAATGGAAAAAGTCCACTAATTCAGTAGATCGGCTGCTCTGAGTCTCCAGGAGACTCTTTCCTATCCTGCTTTGTGGTTCCATGGAGGTCATGTGACTTGCTCTGCCCAGCAGAATGTTATGATGTCCTAACATCTTTTCCTAGAAAAGAAATGATATCCTAGTTTGGGCCTGTTAGATTTCCTCAAGACTCATGGTTTTCCTTCTCTTCCTTCTGTCTACTGGCTGGATGGTTCCGTAATGATTCAGAAGCCAGGAAACTACAGAAGCTGAAGATGGAAGGAGCTTGAGTCTTTGTTAGAATCAGCTCTAGGAAATTTTGCAAGACTTAGCTATCTACTTTGATGCCATTGAGCCCTTGGGGCACTGGCAGGTATTTGCCACTGCATTGGCTAACCCTGAGTTGACAAGCAGTGTAGATATTCAATAATCCTCTTATTACTGTGTAGTGACAGTGCATCAGGCAGTGTGAGATCTTGTACATGTACCATCTCATTTAACTCTCATTAAAAAGGGATAGTTCCTAGGAGATAGTACCGGCATTGCTCTCCCACTGTTTGTCTGCACAGGATGCTGATGTCCAGGGTCTGGTAACTTTCCTGAAATCACAAAGCAGTAACTGTCATGGGCTGGATTCACACCAAAAGTTTCAGACTTCCAGTCTTCAATCATAGTCAGTATGACATGGGTTCATCACAGAAATCCCACACACTAGACTCATGCCACATGATCCCATACATGACACACAACTGTGTCCTTTAGCTCCTAATTTAGCATTGGTGTTCCAACATGAATCTCCATTTGAAATTCCCTTCACAGACCCAAGAGGGCCAGCACACTACAGCAGCTATGAGGACATTATCCCTAGAAGGGCCAGTATCGCAAGGGTCCCGAGCACAGTTCTGGAGAGAACCTCACTCCACTGATTCTAGAAAAGGAAAAATAACCATGAGTGGTTTCCAAGCCCAACTCTACAAGTGAAGACACCAGGCTTAGAGAAGACTGGGCACTCCAAGGTAGAAACTCCCTCCCAAGTGACAATTAGGAGACAGTTGAACGACTAAGGCCATACAGTCCAGGCAAAGGCAACCAACTTCAAAACTGAGACAAACACAGTTGTTAACCTTCTTGTTGAATTCAGAAAGGATGGCGGCCATGTCTTAAAGTGAAGGTAGGAGAAGAGTGAAGGAAGAGGGTACAGAACAAGAGCAGTCTAGGAAGTGGTACATCAGAGGGAAAACGACCCTTCATCTCTTGAACCCATCTCACCAGAGGGAAAACTCTGGGCAAAAGAAGACATTCCCCACAGATAGCTGTTGGAAACCTGCCCCCAGACGACTTAAAAAGGACAGGGACTGGGCATCAGCTTAAATCTGAGATAAGAGTTAAAATTCAGGTTTGGGGCTAGGCTCAATTGATAGAATGCTAGCCTATCACTCTGGAAGCTCTGGGTTTGATCCCTAGTGCCTCATAAATCAACTGGGCATGACATCGCATGCCTATAATCCAGCACTGGAGAGATGGGGCAGGAGGATCAGGAGTTCCAGGCATTCTTGACTGCATGGTGAGTTTGAGGTCAGCTTCAGCAATGTGAGACCGTGTCTCAATCAAACACAAGAAAAGCAGGTTTATACAGTGTTGTTGTTGGGGCTGGAGACGTGAGTCAGTTGGCAAAGTGCATGTCTAACATTCATGAGGCTCTGGGCTGACCCCCAGCACCACAATAACTAGGCAGGGTGGTGCACACCTGTAATCTCATCTCTGGGGTGGGGGTAGAGGTAGGAGGATCAAGGGTCCAAAATCATCCTTGTGCACGTAGTTGAGTTTGAGGCTAACCTAGGCAATAGGAGAACCTATTTCAAAACAAAAGGAAGAGGCTTATATACTGTTGGAGTCAATATCTTAGAGCAATTAACAAATACTCTGCATCTAACGGTGCCGTGATATTTGTTTTAAGAAGGAAAAAGAGAGCAGGAAGGAAGTGGAAGCAGTCTAAGCTCCACACAATTCTGGGTGTATGCCTTTGCTGTTGGAGGGCAGATCATTCTAATAATTTCTTTCAGGTCAGGACTCACACTGCTGTTCAGAACACTTTAATTATGAGGAAATGAAATCGGGCCACTGTGCTACATGTGTAGGAAACAAATCCGACAAGTGCAACAGTCACAGCATCTTGGGTTTTAATTATGAGGAAGTGGAGCTCTCAGAGAACACTCCCAAGCCAGAGCAATCAACCCCACACCAGGCCTCGGCATCCGGCCACGGCAGCATGTTTTTTCCAGTGCTGGCACAGTTATCAGCTTCAGGAGTGGCCAGCCCAGCCCGGCAGTTCTCATTGTCCCTGCTGACAAGGCCAAACGAGACTGAGGATGTGTGTATAACTGGACCTTGCATTTGGGTTCCAGGGCAATAGAAATCATCAAAAGAGCAGAGTACAGCACAGCATACAAGCATTACTACAGCCAAAGAAAGCTATTTGCAGGCTACCTTTTCTATATGTACACACACACACACACACACATATATATATATATATAATTGTGGGGGGATGTGCATGCTCAGGTGCACGTGTGTGTGTGTGTATGTATGTGCAGGTACATATTCATGTATGTGTGTGCATGTGTGTTGAAGCTAGAGGTCAACACTGAGTGTCTTCCTCAGTTGCTCCCCATCTTGTTTTTGAAGCAGGGTCTCTCAATGAACCTGGAGTTTACTGAGTCCATTAGACTGGCTGGCCACAAGCCCCAGTGATCTTTCTGTCTCTGCCATCCCAGTGCTGAGATTACAGATGTGCATTATCACCCCAGGTTTTACATAGGTTCTGGTGATTGAACTCAGGCCCTCATGATTGTAGGGAAAGAACCTTACAGTATTGACCATGACCTCACCCTCAGGCTGTTTTTAATAAAACCCAATTCATACACACACACACACAAGAACTTCGTGCTTAAGATGAGGAGGATATCCTACACCAGCTAATGCTCTGTGACACCTACCATTGTCTTCAGTGGAGAGAGAGAATCTGAGGTACAGAGGCCTACACCAACAGGGGCAGTTGTTTCCACAAAGTCCTTTAAGGCTCTTTCTGGAGGTAGGAAGTGAAAAAGGGAAAGCCACCCCCTTTAGATGTGATATTCTCATAGGTATCAGCATTTGGAATTCCAATAACAGCCTTACAAGGAAGTCACTATTTGATTACATTGTAGAAGAAGCCATGGTTTGCAGAGCTTGGTCAAGGTCCAATTGCTAATACCTGGATAGA
This sequence comes from Peromyscus leucopus, assembly GCF_004664715.2. NCBI lineage: Eukaryota > Metazoa > Chordata > Mammalia > Rodentia > Cricetidae > Peromyscus > Peromyscus leucopus. The sequence continues at coordinate 241,866 of NW_023505170.1, read as the reverse complement.
GCAAATGATAAAGCTGCAGCTGACATGCTAAGTGGTTCTGAAACTCTGCAAGAGGAGCTCCCCCTTGGAATAGCAGGGATATTCACTATTGTGAGCAGCAAAGACCCCATGGACCTACAGAGAAGCTTGCCACCAGTACTCGGGGCACTCCATAATCTTTGACCACATAAGAATACTTTAGAACTGCTCCCTCATGACCAATTACTAAGGTTACAAGCTTGGTGTTCAAGCCATCTGAGATTCAAATCTAGCTCTCTTCTTTTATTCAGCTTTGTAAAAGCAGGCAAGTTCATGATGATTGCTAACTTTAAGATTCTTTATGATGCTCACACAGTCCCTCTACCACAGGGCTGCTCCAGCTCTCAAGTTCATGGTGCCTGTAAATCCTGGGACCTACAATAGAAATTCAATAGAAACTGAATATTTTATGAGGACAAAATGAATCTGAGATGATTGTTTTGAACTTCAGATGCACCATAAATTCCTGTGCACATACCACGAGGTGTGAGTGGTAGATGGAGGGGCCTGAGCTCTCCCAAAGCATTAGAGTATTGTTAGAAGCACAAAACAGTGAGTTTTGCTTTCCACTGAGATTCATCTAAAGCTGTCAGTCTTATCTCATCCCTGATGCCTGTGTCTGCTATCTATCCTAAGAAAAGAATAAGCATGCAAACTCCTTGAAATTGCTAAGTCCTACACTGCACAGATCCCTCTTTTGATATCTCCTTCAATCCTGAATCCTCAACAACTCCAAGCTGTACCACTTTTTTGGAGAGACAATGATCCAGACCCACTTCATTAGGATGGAGGGTCACTCTGGGCAAAGGGGATACTAGGCATGCATAAACATAGTTATCACCTATCTCGTTGCTGTGACTAAACACAGGACAAGAAGCAGCTTAGGGGGTAAAGATTTGCTTGGGTTCACAATCCACAGTGGAGGAAGCATAGAGCAGACAGAACGTGAGGCACACCCTGTGACTCACCTCCCCTGTGAGTGAAGGTCCGCCTCCTGAAGGTTCAAAAACTTCCTAAGCTGCATACCAAGAGGTCAAACACACAAGTCTGTGAGGGACATGTTACATTCAAACCTCAACAACAAGATTCCATAAGCATTGCTGGCAAAGCAAAACAAATGCTTGCATTTTAATTTTATTGTTTTCTGTGAGGTCCACTGAGGAAAAATAAGACCTCTGCCACCATGGAAACGAAGAATGCTACAAACCTTCCTTTATGTTGTAGGAGGAGGGCCATCGCAGAAGGGGAGCAATGAACAGTGGTAGTTTGTTTTCACTTAGTTGAGGGAATTTTTTGAAAAAAATTCCATGTTTAATTTTAGGTGGGTGAAGTTTTTCTTCCCTTTTATTTTTATTTAGTTAACTTATGCAATATTCTTTTCAATCCATTTTAATGGAAACTGAATTGCATCCATCCCACTCTCTCTTCTCTTCCTAGCGTCTTCAAGCTGTCATTGCTCCAAACACTCATGTCCTTCCCTCACTTTCAAATTGATAACCCCTTTTCTTTGATTATCATTGTTATATACAAGTGTGTGTATGTGCACATGTACACACACACGTGCAAATCTATAAGTAAAATCTGCTGAGTCTGTTTTTGTTGTGGTTTGTATGTGTTTCAGGGCTAACCACTCTGTATTGGACAACCAGAAAGAACTCCAGATAGCCAAAGCAGACCTGAGCAAAAAGAACACTTGAGAGATTGCTATTTACAGACTTCAAGATAAATTATAGAGCTATAGTAATATAGAGAGAATGATACTGGCACAAAACCAAAATAGAAGACCCAGCATTAGTACTGGTAACTACAGTCACCTGATAGTTGACAAGGAGGGGGAGTGCACACTGGAGAGAAGACAACATCTTCAACATCTGGATGTCCACATGTAGAAGAATGAAATTAGACCTGTATCTATCACCTTGCACAAAAATTATATCAAGTTTGTCAAAGACCTCAATTTGAAACCTGAAACACTAAACTGTTAGAAGAAAATATAAGAATTATCCTATAAGATACAGGAACAGAATGGGCTTTATGAACAAGACTCTATCTGTCCAGGAATCAAGGCCAACCATTGACAACTGGGAACTCATAAGACTAAAAAGCTTCTGCATAGCTAAGGAAACAATCAATCAAGTGAAGAAGGAACCCACAAAATTTAAAGGAACTTTTCTGAGCTATACATCTGACAGAGGATTAATATCCAGGATATTCAAATAACTCAAAAAACAAAGAGTTGAGGAACCAAGTAACTCCCCAAAAAATAAGAGAGGGCTCTAGATGGAGAGTTCTCAACAGAAGACATAAATTGGCTAAGAAATTCCTCAAAGAGTCTTCATCATCCTCAGCAGGTAGGGAAGTCCAAATTAAAGCAATTTTGAGATTCCATCTCAGCCCAGTCAGAATAGCTGAGATCAACAGAACAACTGACAACAGATGCTGGTGATGTTGTGCCAAAAGACACCCTTCATTCAACATCAGTGTGGGTGCAAATTGGTGTAGCCACTCTGGAAATCAGTACGGAGAATTCTCAAAGACTTAAAAATCAATCTACCACCTGCCCCAGCTGTACCACTCCTTGGCATTTGGCCTAAGAACTCAACAGCCTACTCCACAGACACTTTTGTAAATTTTTAATAACCACATGAGTAGGAGAACTGTAAGACAAAGCCTCACTATTCAAAAGTGAGGTGTTCAGCGGCACTTAGCACATTCACAACATTGTCCAACCACTCCATCCAGTCCCAATACCCTACACCTGTTAGCTGTGTCTTTCCATTTCCTCTTCCCCCACTACCTGACAAGCAGCCCTCTGCTTTACTCCTCTACAAAGCTATTCCTTTGGAGTATTTCATATGAAAAAAAAATTGACTCAAATTGACTCAAGTCTCAATTGATAACCATGGAAAACAGTCATAACTAACCCTTTCATGTCAATACAAACTACAGGACTTCATTATCAATTCCCACATCATCGGTGCCTAGGGAGGCTGTTTGTGGTACCATGATGAAATCACCTATATCCCTAAGCACAGTGGACCAGGACGTACAGTTCAATTCAAACAAATGGTGACCCATCCTAATGCTTACCTTGGACAGTTTCTGCTTTGTCAGAACCAAATGGTTTTCTCCATTCCCCCTGGATGGGAGGCAGGCTAGTTAATGAAAAGAAACAAATCAAGTTCAACCACATTTCCTTTTATGTAAATTCTAAAGCACACTGCCCATCACAGTCCAATAACTCGACAGACTCTCAGCCAGATGGAGGAATGTCCTTGCCTAATGTGGAACTGGGAATCCGCCTACCTAGCCCATGGTCTGTTGAATTAAACCATCAGAACTGCAGGGCTCGGGGAGCAGCCTAAGCCCTCCCTTGACTCAGCAGCTCTCTCTCCTAGGTTACTCACAAGCATCCAGAGAAGGTGGCTCCTTGAAGCAGTCCACCTCTCTCTACTTAGCAATTCACCAACACGGGTTTGAACAAATCACCGCAGGAGCTGGTGAAGTGAATGATTCTACTAACAACCCACCTCCATTTTCAACTGAGCTGCGGTCTGCAACAAGTGTCAGCAGTGATCCTAGAGCCATGAACACAAAGACTCAGAGGCACAAAGAGAAGGGTGCATGGAGATTTGCTCAGCCTTTGGCAGCAACCACACAGTGAGCAGCTCTTCGGCAGAATCATGTTTTTATAAGTGATTGCTCTTGACTTGGAATCGTTACAAAGTGCATGCTACAAGGAACTCAAGGATATTTAGTGCTAACCTTGGGCCTGGGTCTCGGAGGTGTGCGGTCACAGACACAAAGCTAATTCTGGAGGTAGTGCTTGTGGGCATGGCTAGAGAGGCCATGAAGAGGGTTAGCCAGTGTGCAGGCTGCAAGGTTCACAGGAGCCAGCGGAGTGCAGGATTTGTTTGCAGGCGGCGAGTTTCTATTCTGGGTTCATCCCAGGGACTCACTAGGTGACCTTGGGCCTGTACATCCCCTCGGCACTGCCCGCCTCTCCATCTGTGAATAAAAGGTAGAGTGTCTGCCTCCCAAGCCCTCCTGGAGAGGGGAAGATTAATGAGGCGAAGTCTGCAAAGTGTGTGGAACTCCAGGAGATGAAGGGCATCAAGAAGCACCAAGTTCTGGCCCCAGCCCCCCTGCCCCCACCACACACTCTCACTGCCACTTCCACTGCCTTTGGAAAGTACAGTAAAGCCTTGGCACTCCAAGAGAAGGCTACAGACCCACGGGGGGAGAGCTATGAGTGGGAACTGGTTAGAAATGCACTCTCAGGTGCTCCCCTTTTGAGGGTGGAGCCCAATTTCCTGCCTTTCCAAAACCGACTGATACCTGCCAAAGGTTCTAAACACAACATGAGAACAACAGTAAAATGGACATATTAGGTCAACCTACAGTTTCCAGCAAACTTACACTCTAATGGTAGATAGGGTGACAGAAACAAAGGAAATAGTTAGGGCCCGCAGATGGCTCAGGGGGTAAAAGAGTTTGCTACATAAGCCTGAAGGCCTGAGTTCAGACCTCCAGAAAGCACGGAAAGGTAACCACATCACTGTGCATCTGTAATCGAATTGTTCCTATGGTGAGATGGGAGGTGTGGACAAGGAAATACCCAGAAGCTTGCAGACCAGCTAGCCTGGAGCACCCAGTAGTGAACAATAAAAGGCCCTGCCTCGTGTAATAATCATGCAAGGCAAGGAGTGACGCCCAAGGCTCTTCTCTGACCTTTAGGTTCCCATCCGGCTCCCTCTCTCTTTTTCCCTTCTCTCTTCCCCCTCAAGAGAGAAAATTCATAGGCACATTACACGCATACACACACACACACCACACACACACACACACACATGGCAGGGGGAGAGTCATTTAAAAAAAGAAAAATTCGAGATTTTGGAGTGTGATGGTGCAACAGAAAACACCACAGATGAAGACACTGAGGCATGAGCTGGGTATCACGAAAAGTGATGAGGTCTCAGATTTTCAAGGTTCAAATCCCTGTCTTGGCCACTTACACATCCTTGGGCAAATTATCTTCTACCTGTTGACTCACACTGTTTCATCGAATGCATGAGATAAATGAAAACAATCACAAGGCATGGGCTCTCACACTTTAGCTCAGGGAGGGACCATCCCGAGCACCAGCCGTGGTACCACCTAGAGACTCTGAGTAAGGCCCGAAAATCTGTGTCTCTAAACAGAAAGTCCATGTAAGGCTGAGGAAGCAGTTTAATTGGTTTTAGTGCTTGTCTTTCAAGCATGAGAATGTGGATTCATCTCTATAATCCACATGAAAAACCTAGGCATGATTATGGGATGCTTATAACTCCAGCACTGGGGAGGCCGAGACAGGTAGATCCCTGGGGTTCACCAGCCAGGCAGCTTAGCCTACTTGGTAAGTTCCAGGTCAGTGAGAGACCTTACCTCAAAAAGAAGGTGCATTACAGCTGAGGTGTTCTCTGACCTCTATGTGTATGTTACCTACACAAACAAGTCAATATATCCCCACACAAAACCAAGTGATGATGTGCTATTCTAGGGACAGCAATTTGAGTGGAATTTCCCTAGAAATTCCAAAAACTTCATATCCATTCCAACTTACCAAAGGACCTTATTCAAATACAAGGTCTGTTTCAGTGGGACTGAGAATGGACGTTTGGTCTACTCTTTCCTAGCTGAGGCTGGGCTAGCTCACTGGACAATAAAGTCAGCAAATCTGACACACAGTGGGTCACCAGACATGTTTGTTCATTACAAAGCCTTTTCCCCAGCTCCTAGCCTGATGAGGGAGATGGTGATAGCCCTTGGATAGCTCAGGGTAAACAGCTTTATTGAGTAAACCACAACACTACTGACGCTAATGCATAAAGAGAATATGACTCATGGATTCAGAGGCTTCATTTCCCAAGATTCTTAATTTCCTCCAGGGAGAAAGTAGAGGCAGAGGATTTGCAAGGCCATGTTTCTTCTGGAACTCGAAAAGTGCTGTTAAAATATCCCTCCATCAAAGGTGAAGGTCTACAGAAACAGGCCGCCACTGAGAGCAATGCTGAGCAAATGTGATCGCAGCCCCCACGAAACCCTGAGGTCCATTTGAGCATAGCATGGCTGAGGAAACATGGTCTTACATAACTTTAAAAACGTATTTGGAAGAATTTTGAATAATTGAATTCAGTTTTTTAAGATCTCATTCTGTTTGTCTTTCCTTCTTCCTCCTCTTTCCTCTTCCTCTTCCCCAGGAACAATTCAGCAGAACAATGGCCTCTCCTGGGATTTCCTGCTATGTGTTTATAAATAATTTCTGCACACTAAGAGCATGGGGGAAAGCAATGGCAAGGTCATTTGCTATGAACAAGCCATGTTCTGTTCCCATGACAACATGGACTCAAAAGCGACACATAGTGATGATCCCACTGTACCCCCATCATCTTAAATCCTAAAAAAAGCAGCTTTGGGGCAATTAGGTGCTTGCTTTACTCTGGAGTGGGTGGCTAGGACCAGAGACTCAAAGGTCAAAGGTAAAAACATGAAGGCTAGACTTCATTTGGTGAAAGTCACTAGGAGGCTATACAGCACCCCCCAACCCTCATTGAGGACATACCTTCATGCTAGCCTCCAAAACACCAGAATCTCAGCAATAGCCCAAAGCCAGGCACTAATGAGACCCTCCGCCTCACTCTCCTCTAGGTGTTCTCTGCCACTACACCTTGGTTTCTTTTCTCTATTCCTTCCAGAAAGGACTCATGAGAGGTAGAGAGAGTGAGGTGCAAAGGCAGAGTGCTGTCCTTCACATTCAAGCTTGTTAGCAGGTCTGCCTTCCTGAATGAATGGTACCATGAAGCACTGGCCCCTGCTGTCCATACAGCCAGCCTCTTCTCTAGCGTGAGAACCACACAGTGAGAGGGGAGACTGAGAAGATTCTGGAACGACTTAATCAGGGTTGGCCCACTCATTTAGTCAACTTGCACTTGACGTGCAGATGTCATCTGTGACAAGCATAAGATGGGTGGATTTCATGGCATCCCAGCCCTGGATACAAAGGGCTGCTCTAAATGCCCTACTTCCCTTGAAGTGCTGGAAAGGATTCACCATCTTGAATCCTTGCTCATTGGCATATTAGCTCTCAAAAATTACTTTCAGTCTTTATACATAGAAAGCAATCCCACGTCTACTCAAGTTTATTTAAGCCTCATTAACCCCAATCTTTGTCAACAACTCAGAAAATGGAGAAAATAATGTTATATGATATGTGACTATACCATGACTAGGCACCAAAGGATCTCCACACCTGACTTCACAGAGGCTCCCAGTAGAACTGTGAGGTCACACGATTGTTATTTTCAAAGTTCAGATGAGGGAACAGAGATGGAGAAGGGATAAGGTGCTGGTGATTTGTGCTGTGGACTTGGTAGGGCTTGGAATCAAAACTCCAGCTGACTACAATTTCAGAATGTGTTCTCATTGCCTGCCTCAAATGTAGCACTGTCTTTCATGGTCTGCTAAAACAATTCACTCTGTCTTCAAATGGAAGCTCCATATTGCTGTTCTAGCACACACCCATATCTCCATTACCCTGCAAGAGGCTCCATATTGTCATTCTAGCACACATCTGTATCTCCCTGTTACCCTACAGAAAGCTCCATATTGCTGTACTAGCAAACATCTGTATCTCCATTACCCTGCAGACTGATTCTCTTCTCTCTTCTTTTGGCTGCTCTTATTTTTAGTTGGTTTGTTCTTTGCTTGTTTGTTTTTGTTTTGTGAGACAGGGTCTCACTACATAGCCTCAGCTGACCTCAAACTGGCCATCCTCTTATGTTATATAGATGTACTCTGAATTCAAACTTTTCCTCTTAGAGAGGAAAGGATCTTCATAAGATTCACGGAAAGTTACAAGATTCCTGAGGGAGGCTCCTCCCCAGGTCATGTAAGTAACTGATTGTCAAGGGTCAGAAGGGCATGCCAGTGAAACCCCCTGCCAAGTCACTCGTGCTATAAGAAACCAAATAAGTTCATTTCTTCAGCAAACTAGACTTGGGTAGATATGTTTCTGTGGTCAGTGATCAGTGTCCTATTTGAAGTGAATACAGGTTTGTTCATCTCCCCAGGGAAAAGTCATACCACATCCTTGCTCGGGCTTGAGTACTGAGATTACAGGTGTGGGTCATATGTGTGCCTCAAACTGGTCAATTCCACCTTTCTCTGGCAGTCTAGGCATTGTAGACTTTACAATCTAGACACTGTTTCCATGGCTCGGCTCTTCTCTCTGAGTGGAGACCAGAGGAAATTAGACAGGGGATTTTCACTCGGAGTCACTTTCTGAACGGTCTCCCTTCATCTGGAATGGTGGCTCCTAGAAGCATAACAAAGAAGGAAGCTGACACAGAGAAGTGCCTGGTTTTCTCCTTTCTGTGGCAAGTGCATCCAAGGAGGAGTTGCCCAGCCCAGATACAGGGATATTTGCCATTGGAGGAAAGTTTAAATCAAAACCAGAAGCCTCTTCCCTAATCATTTTCTCAGGTATGCTTGAGACCTTTCATGGACATAGTGGGGTGATCAGCCTAGAAGACCACTCACTAGAAAATCAACTTAGCTTTATTCCCTTAGCTGTGCTTGAAAGGAGCCTGCATGCTCCTCTCAAGGTCATTGCCATTTTGTACAGGTGTCGACCCCTGCATGCTGGAATAAAATGCTCTTTGTTCTTGAGAAGAGAGAGAGAGAGAGAGAGAGAGAAGAGAGAGAGAAGAGAGAGAAGAGAGAGAGAAAGGAAGGAAGGAAGAAAGAAAATCAACTTAGAAATCTGCTAAAGAGTGTAAACCATCCCGATGAGGAAAGTGTTGTTTTACCCTTGTAAAATCTAGCAGGTCTGAACAGTGGAAAAAATGACCCACTGTGCACAGAACTCAGGAGCTTCACACCCTTTATACCCACTGTCCACATAAAAGTTGCAATGAAATTCTCCAACACATGAATACCTTTTCTTTACTAAAACACTCTACACAAAATTAAAGTCACATTTGATCTCTACCCTTAATTCAAACCCCTGCATCCCATAACTTGAAAATACTCCTTTGAGTTTCTTGACACACTCTTTGTCTAGACATGAACATATGTTGGATTTTAAAATAATTTCTACTACTTATGGTAAAATAGCATGTTGCTCATTTTAATCAGTTTACATTAAAATCCTAAACCATGAGGATAACTGCAGCTCCTAACACCTGTTCCTCCCAGAACCTTCAATGAAGACATCAAATAGACTGACTTCTTAGAGGCAATCAGTTCCCTTGAAAAATGAAGAAACCAGAAGGGTAACATGCTGTAATGAAGTTGTATAGCATTTGAATTCACCAGACCCTCCCTTTCTTTGCCCAAACTTGGGCATACCAAAAGGAACAGAAGGCAGCTGCGTCCAGAGTTAAGTAAACCAGGACTGTGTCACTACCTCCAGACCTCATGACTTCAAGTGGATTCTCACTGCCAATCTTGACGATTTCAAGACAGAGATGTTTAGAACCACTGCTTCAGAAGGTTCCTGGGAGTATCATCATTACATGCCACTGTGGACTTAAGATAAAGGAGAAATCAGAAAGGATGATGGGGAAATCAGGAAGAAGTTCCAGGTGAGCTCAAGTAAGTCTTTAAAGAGGCTGAATGGGTGAGTGGGTAGTGAGTTGGTAGGTGAAAATGGTTGTTATATGATGGATGGGTGGATGGAGGATGGCTGGGTGGGTGGATGGTGGATGGATGGATGATGGAGGATGGATGGAGGATGGAGGATGGATGGATGGATGGATAATGGATGAATTGGTTGATAGATGGATAGTAGATTACTAGTAGATGGATAGATGAATGAACAGCTATGTAGGTACTGGGAAGGTGAGCAGATAGGTGGTGGGTAGATACATAGACAGGTAGATGAATAAGTAGGTAGAAATGGATGGATGTTGGATAATGAGTGTGGAGCGATAGGTGGATATGTATGTGGTGAGTGTGTGGATGGATAAGTAGATATATGAATGGGTGGATAAATGGATGGGTAGATGGGTGTATAGATGTGCAGATGGGTGTATAGATGTGTGAATATGTAGATACAAGGATGGATGGATAGGTGTACATGTGGATAAATAGACTGGTAACTGGATTTAAAGGAAGCAAACATACTAGAAAAGCATCTACTCAATAAGTATTAACTGAGTCCCTGTATGTAATTAATTGAAAGGTCAAATATCAATAGGCAGAGAACCCTACTTCTGTAAAAGAGATAAAATTCTTACAAAGATATTAATTACAAAATTGGTGAGATCTACAAAGGGAGGAAAAAGTATAATGAGAGATTCTGGCAGGTTGATTTTTTTAAGTGGGGAAGGGGGAGTCAGAGAAGTGAAAATTTGGTATTCAAAAACCTAGACCAGTAGTTCTCAACCTTCCTAATGCTGCAATCCTTTAATACAGCTCTTCATGTGGTGACCCCAACCATAAAATTATTTTCATTGCTACTTCATAACTATAATTTTACTACTGTTGTGAATCATAATGTAAATATCTGATATGCAGGATATCTGAAAAGCAACTCCTGTGAAAGGGACATAAACCCCCAAAGGGGTCATAACCACAGGTTGAGAGCCACTATTCTAGATTAATGAACGCTCCCAGTAGGGATAAGAAATCAACCTTCACAGGGTCAAGGCGGAAGGGCATGTGTTGGACACCTGAAGAGGCCCAGTGAGGTGTTGCAGGACAGGTAACAGGGGCTTTAGGGTGGGAAGGAGTCAGGGGAATATATGGCTTTTATCCTCGGAGAAGACACAGATAAAGAGGCAGCTACTGTGAGACCTCCCTCCACCACAGACCCTCCATTTACAAGCTTGGAGACTCAAGGGTAAGAAAACAAAAGACAAAGGGGAGTCCTTCTGTGGTTTGTTTACTGCACTCTGAGGCCCTGGAGCTAATTAGAGATGTTAGGTTGTCAAAAGAACAGAAAACCCTGCCTTGGGGGCTATGCTCTGCGTTTGAAGAGGAAAGGTCAATATGGTAAGCTCTGGCTTTAGAGCTTGGAGTAACACTCATTGATTTATGAGATCATCAGAACTGGAGACTTTTCCACCTCCCTTGATCATCCACATCAGCCTGAGATTTACCTTTTTAGCACCTGCTGTCATTGGAGACAGACACTTAATGGTTCAGATCTCAGTTTCAACCCTCAGTAGTTGATAAAGTGTGGCAAGAGTGAAGAGATAGTAATCATGGTCATTGAAAGAATGTCCTCACATAGATGTTGTGTATTTGTTCATTAAAATTTAAACATTCCTTTCTGGCTTTCTGGTATGAGGCTCCTTAAAACTCAGAAAATAAAAGAAACCTACAAGGGTCTGAAAGTGAACAAAACTCACAAGTCTCAGAAAGATTCTGAAATTTACAAGTCATGAGGCCCTTCCCCCAAGGTTATACAAGCAATAAAAGAACTGCAGAAGAAAGAAAGACTGTCAACCCTGCTGAATTACATACACATCAAGTGGGGAATTCTGGGGATACATGTTTCGTGAGTAACCCTCCATGCTGGGGTGGGGTTCTCAGTGACACCGTTGCTCTGAGTTGTCCATGTTCTTGAAAGTTAACTCCTCACCCATATTTCTGTAATAACCCTCAAAAAATTTAACTGTTCACCCAGCTAGACTTGGGCGGAATCATTCCTTCTGTGTATTTTCAGTACCTTATCTGGGTTAAGTAGTTATTTGTTCATGTCTCCCCCGAAGAAGTCAGACCACAGAACCCCTGTTGCAATCCCCAAACCTGCCAATAGCAATGGGGAATTCAGGTTGACTCAACAACAGGAATATTTGCTGGATTACCAAGGGAGACAAATCTAACTATTGCTGTCTGAAACTGTGGGAGAGACACAGAGAAATAAGGGAATATGGGGTGAGACTCCCTTGACCTCCTATTTGGGCTTTCAGGTTAGAGAAAGAGGTCAGGAGCCTAGCAGAGCAGGTGAGGTCTAGAATCTAGAGAAGTTATGAAGTAGACCCCATCCAAACCTCCCCAAGGAAAAGTGCTCTATCTTATCCTTTTAACCTAAGGAGACATCCCTAAGACAATGACCTCTAGACCCCTAAGGGAACAAATCACATTAGTTTAAGCCACTGAGATTGTGCACATTTGTTATAGTAGCTATGGGAAGCTGATACAGTGTTATGTTTTCTTTGTGCAAAGTGCATGATGCTCTGAGTCTTCAATGATCATCTTCACTCATTTATGTAAACTGCCCAATTTGAAGCTGACAATGTTTTCACCTGCCCTACCAAGTGACTAATTGATCCCTGCATCTTCATCAGTGTGCCCCACCCCAATAACAGACACTTGGCCCAGCCCTCAAGTGTCTGTCAAAAAACAGAAAATCCTAGCTAAGGAGACTCAAGTTCCTCCCAGGAATATATATAAACTAAAATACAATCATACTGGGTCACTCTGCATAACATCTTCAAGTTGTTCAAAGTTCCTCATAGATTGTAAAAGATAATGGAAGGAATGGATGGGAGGATGGAAAGATACATCAATAGATGAAGGAATACATGAATGATGGAGGAAGGATGGGGAACTGAGGGATAGCATAGATTATGGAAGGATGTAGAACGGATAGATGAAGGAATATGTGGTGTGAATACATCGTGCATGGATGAATGGATAGATGAAGAGATGCATGGATTCGTGGATAGTTGGATAAAGTGAAGGATGGATGGACACTGAATAGAGAAGCAAATGATTAATGTGTTTATGTATCACTAGAAAAACTCATCTAGAAAATTTCTGCTAAGAGACAAAGGAAGATTACTAAGGCACACCAGAGAGGAGGATTAATCACTCTGCTCTCAATAATCAACATGTGTGCTACAGAAAGGCGTCTGTGCAGAGCCCTTATTGACAGCATGTTCCATATTGTTCTAGAGTTGCTGCAGTGTTCCTGAGGAAAACAGGCACGAACCATCTGATGCAACCAGGCTGAAAAGAGGAAAAAACAAAATAACTAGGAGGTAAATTTTCTGCTTGAGTGAGTCAGAGGAAGAGATTTTTATGATCATTTTTTATAGATAATGAGCTTGAATTCCTAAGATTATATACTTCTTAAGTCTACTCTATGAAATTTTGTTACAGCTGGTCCAGAAGTGTTGAAAAGCAGTGGATACAAGCTGAACACATAGATATTTGTGTGAGTAACCACTGAAATACCCAACAAAGAAGCAGCTCTGTGGTATGGAACACTGTGTAATTATCCAAATGGTATCCAAAATACTATTGTTTAGAACAGTTATGGTATGAAGAAATATATGTATATCTATATCTATATCTATTATTATCTATCCATATATATATATGTAATATATACATACATATATATATATATATATATATATATATATATATATATGAGACACCTTCTGAGGGAACCCAGAGAGGTATGTTTGAAAGGGTGTAACTCTTTGGCCCAGGCTAGCCTGCCTGGTTCTCACTACCTAGCCTAAAGCTGACTCCAAACTCCAGACAGTCTTCCTGCCTCAGCTGATGGAATGCTAGGATCATAAACATATAATTCACCATGTCCAGCTTATGCTGTCTTCAACAAATACAGGGTAAAGTGATGAAAACTTTCCTAATATGAATGCATACACAGATGTCAAAGTTACCTCTGAAGTTTGAGCTTTTCACTGTGGCTGTATCTTGTGTGCACACATAGACAGGATATAGGCCACACCTAGATGAAATGCAGTGTAAATAATAATGGTGGCAGGAGGTGACCATACACACATACAGTGGGTGGGTCCTGTTTTAATTCTTGCCTTCTCATCCGATGGAAATTTCCTAAAAAATGTGTTCCTTACCAAGTGGTAGTTCCAAGGTCCTCATAGGTGGGGAAATCGAACCCTCCTCATCTTGTCTTTTCCTCTCATAATCCAATTTGCTGACAGATCCCGCCCAATTTGCTCTGTTTCTCCTGGGGCAAGCCTCTCTCATTTCTGCCCCCACACCTTCCCCTTTCTGCAATCGTCTTTTGAAGCAAACCTCCCAGGGGTTGGGAGGCTTAACTCACATGATTGCTGTTATACATTTGTTTCGCAGGTCTCAGCTCTGTATTTTCTGGGCCTTCTACCCATTCCTTCTGTAACAACAGAGCGCTCCTCATGTGAGAGGATGGAAGGCAGAAGACGCCATGATGTACTGCCGCTTTTTTATCCACAGAACCCGGTGTACCCTAGAGAAGGGTGGCCACTTGGGTTGGGGAGATAGCTCAGCTGGCAAGTTCCTGTTATAGAAGCACGAAGGCCTGTTCCACCCTCAGAACTCAGGAAAAAGAAAATACTGGACACGGCACGCCACACTTATAATCCTCCACACTGGAGGATCCCCGGGGCTCACTGGCAGTCAATCACGGCTACTTGGTGAGCTCCAGGCCAATGAGAGAACCTGCCAAACAAAGGGCACCACAGGCTGTTCTTTCAACCCCACAGGTATACACACACACACACACACACACACACACACACACACACACACACACATTCATTCAAGAGGGGAAGCTCTCTGATTAAACATAACTTGGTTTAGCTTGACAAACATCTGCTCATGCTCAAAGTAATAAAATAGAGTTTAGAGTTAGATCAGGGCATGTTGGCAAACATCTTTAATCCCAGCACTCTTGAGGCAGAGGCAGAGGAATCTCTGCAACTTCAAGGTCTAGAAATACAGAGTGAGTTCCAGGACAGCCAGGGCTACACAGACAAACCCTGTCTCAAAAAACAAAAATAAATAAATAAGTAGATTAGGTCCATTACAAGACCTAACTAAAATAGGTATTCTTCCAACTCCACCTCTTACTGGCAAACAATAATAAATGACTTCACTGACAATGACTTCGGATATAACAAAAACAGCTATTTCCACCTTACCGCATTTCACTACAACTAACAAGGACTTCAGCAGGGTCAACATCACGGCTGTAAGCTCTGTGCTTTACAGGAACCAAGGATTTTACACACATTTGTTGCATGAATCTTTAAAAGTTCTTATTAATAAAATCAAACCCGAAGCCAGGTATTGGGGTGAAGCTCAAGATCAGAGAAGCAGAACAAGTCACAGCTTCTTCACCTCTCCAGTTCCTCAGCTGGTCTGTTTCCTCAGACTGGAAGCTTCTATGTCCGTCATCCAAATGGATCTCAGCTGAACTGTTGCTCAAAAGCCTGAAAGCTTAACCTGCCTAGTTCCTGGTCCAAACGCCTTATATACCTTTTTGCTTCTGCCATCACTTCCTGGGATTAAAGGCTCACTTTCTAGGGATTAAAGGCGTGAGTCACCATGCCTGGCTGTTTCCAGTATGGCTTTAAACTCACAGAGATCCAGATGAATCTCTGCCTCCCAAGTGATAGGATTAAAGGCGCACAATTTTCTGGCCTCTGTATCTAGTGGCTGTTCTGTTCTCTGACCCCAGATAAGTTTATTAGGTGCACAATATTTTGGGGAACACAATATCACACACCCATTCTTGGTTTGTGCTTTAGCAGAAATCCCAAAGAGTACTTGGTCCTCAATTAACAAGAATGCTGTTATTGTGAGAAGTATCAGAGGTTCCTTTGCATATCAGCCCGAGTATTCAATCAAACCAATAGGATGGTCTGGATAGTAGCGGTCTTGCATAAACACTCTTCAGTAGAGGATTCATAGGCAGTGTGATCAATAATAACAAAGCAACAGCGTAGAACACATGCTACTCAAGTGACAGAGCAGCCCACTTCCAAATATTCTGCAAAATCGAGTGCAAAGGAGAGGTCCTGGAGCTGAAGGTTAGAAGGGGTAGAATATAGATGGCAAAGAGATACCAACCCCAGAGATAGAGTGTCTGTCCATGTGTCCAGATCCCAGCACTGTGCCTGAAATTAGATGAACGTATGAGTGAATGAATGCAGAGATCGAGCTGAGGACCAGGGTAGATTTGGGCAAATTGATCGGGAAAGAAAACCACTTCTGCAAATGAGTTCTGATTACTATCTAGCTCCCACACACACTGTTTTCATAAGGAAACTGAGATACCATCTCAGAGGCTAGTTATCCAGCCATTAACCACTTCAGTCAAATAAATAGGTCAAGGTCAAAATGAATTAGTCATTCAAGATCTCAGACTCTGCAACAGTAGAGTTTCAAGATGCTCCTCCTGAGGAGTGAAAAATGCTGAAACCTTCTACTCCATGCAGAGGTGGGTCCTTCTGATATTTCCAAGTGTGTGACCTTAGTACTGACCTCAGAATCCCAGTATCAAGACAGAAGAAGAGAGGGGTAGGGGAGAGAACAATCAGAGGCCCTGCGACCATGCCACTAACTCATTTCTCAGGAGCTATGAGGCTAACTGAGAAGATGCTTGATCTTTGACAGCTGGCATACTCAGATTTAGGAAATGACGGTAACTGGGAGGGTTTAGTGAAAACTGGAAAGTCCTGTGCACTGTGCAAATACACTCAGCAAAAAGGCGTCTCAGTGATGACACTCCCAGGAGAGCTAACAGCATACTCAGAAGACAGAGTGGTCCAATGTCAGGATGTGGTCAGAGCCAGGGCCAGGTCGTTTAAGTGAACACACCAACCCTTCGATCACTTTCTAAAGTTGAACATCATAACTGAATAGGGAATTTTTTTAATGCACCAAACAGCTTGGTTTGTTTCTCTTCCACTCTTCCTCCAAATAAGTTCACAGGTTCCTATAAAGCCAGCTGTTCTCAAGGAAGCCAGTATTCACTGGGGTAGAGAGGATGGGAACAGGTAGAAAGTCCTCTGGGTTAGGGATGCGAATCAGAGAGCAGAAGAAAGAGTAGCAGATGGCTGCAGCAGTAGTTCTTGCCTGGCAAACTCAGGGACCTGAGTTTTGCTCCTTTAAAATCAGTGTTTAAAAGCCAGGCAGAGTGGTGTGTGCTTATAGTTCCAGAGCTGGGGGGGCATAAATTGGGGGAGCCCTGGGGATCACTAGCCAGCCAGCCCATTCTGCTTAGTGAGCTCCAAGTTTAGTGAGAAAGTATTGCTCCCGCTGCCACACTCCAAAATGACCATCAACTGAATAACAGCATTTGAGGTTGTCCTCTGGCCCCACATACTGTACATATGCATGTACATTCACACACACACACACACACACACACACACACACACACACGTACACACATACATATACATACAATAAAAAGGAGAGATAAAAGGAAAAAGACCTGACCACCGATCACAAGAAAGACTCTAACTGAAACCTATTGGTCTAGGAGCAGCTGCTCCAGTGTAGCAGAACCTCTGCCTCCCATGAAGCCCACTGTTCCCACCAAAGCTTGGCCACGAGTCACACACCACTGTGTACCACAGTCTTACCTCTTCCCTTAGCATGTGACTCACTTCAGAATGTGGCTGGATGAATAGCATCACCCTAAGGTAGGGCAATCTTCAGAGAACTGCCTTAGACCAGGCTATGCATAAAGCGTCTTCTAGAATAGCTGTTTCCTTGGATCTGAATGTAAGGAGAAGGCCTTTGATTTGGACTGTATGAGAATATGACACCTGGAGCTGTGGCAGCCTTCTTCTACCATGACAGGAGGGGTCTGCAAGCCTGTGTAGGAAACAGGGTGGTAAGGTATGACTCAATGTGATTCTCAGCAGTACTCCTGCATTGGCAAATCAAAATATCCCTGTGGCCATTTACCATGAAGAAGCATGACAGAAGACAATGCCCCTTATGGTGAAGTCTCTTTTAGTAAGTTTTCCATTGTTTGCAGCTCCAAAAACAACAAAAAAAATACAAAATAAACAAACCAAGCAGAAACATCTTCCAAATGCTATACCAACCCTGTATTGGAATGCTTAACCTTTCAATTATAACATTCTTGTATTTAAATACAACTTTCTTGTGTATTAAACATACAACAACCTCTCTTCTCTGTCTCTGTCTCTCTCTCTCTCTCTCTCACACACACACACACACACAACACACACACACCACACACACACCATGTAGTGTGGGAGTCAGTGGACATCTCATAGGAGTTGCTTCTCTCCTTCCATATGTGGGACCCAGGGATCCAACTCAGGCTGCCAGGGTTAGTAGCAAGTGCCTTTGAGTCATCTTTCTGCCCCTCAACTTTTCTAGTTATAACATGGGTTCTCTTGGAGAGTGACTCACAAGCATGTGGTAAAGACTGAAAAAGACCAAGGACAGACATGCTGTGCACAGTGTCATCATGTGATTCTTCTCATCCAAACCTGGAATCTCACAGATACTGGGGGGGGGGGGAGCGCGGCTAAGTGATGTTTTTAAGTCACACTGATGCTAAGAGTTGAGGCTTCTAGTTGGAGAAATAGTCTAACTCCATGTGATAGTGTTGTCAACCTGCCAGACTAGAGTCATCCTGGAGATGGGCCTCTGAGCTCACTTGTGGGGATTACCTTACTAAGTTAAGGTGAGAAGACTGGCCTTCAGTGGGTGGTGTCATTCCTGCAGGGATCCTGGGCTATATAAATGGAGAAGGGAAGCTGAGCAGCTGGTGAGTTCACTGTTCACTACTTCTGGCTGTGGATAGTTTGTGGAAAACAGTTGACCAGCTGCTTCAAGCTTCCACCTAAGATGATGCCTTGAAGTGTAAGCGTTCTTCGCCTGAGTTACTTTGACAGAGTGTTTTTCCAGAGACAGACAAAGAAACCAAGAACACCTGAACTCAGAACACTCTCCAATTCACTGTACCCTACATCTCCTCGACCTGTGCAAGCTCAGGTTCTAGTCAAGACTTGGACAATGGAAATCAGAGGAATATCTGCATAAACTGAAGGTAAACCTGACCACTGGAACTCCACAGCAGAACCCAGCAAACAGGAGTGCGGGTCGCAACTTCTTCCTCTCCTTTGGGTTCTCCCGTGTCCAAGAGCCTGCTGGACATCCCTGTCTCTGTTGCTGCGGTCCCTGTTAGCTCAACTCCTCATTTAAAAGCCAGTGTCACTGGCCAGTCACAGCCAGGCACCCAATGTCCTCCTTCCTGAAGACCTTCATTCACTGTTATTTTAAGAATTGCCTTCAGAGGAAACCCAGCTGTTCTCTAGTCAAGCAGGCAACAGGGGCAGCAAGAGAACAAAAACATCTAGGACCCCTAAAATATACCTAAAGGGTTAGAGAAAAAAATAACAACCAACAGCCTTTGATCGACCCCCTGAGTAAAAATACGCCTACTGCATGGTGAGCAGATTCACAGTTCAGACACAGAGAAACATATAAAAATAGTGACAGAGACTGAACTCTGAACATTTAGTCTGTGGTGACATTAGCGCTGTGGGGGCCGTGGGAGGTAGTTGCTTAGCTAGTCCCTGGGAACCTGGTGGAACTTAGGGGTGGCCCTTGGATGATAAACTGAAAAGGAGGGGGTGAGCACGGATCTCAGTCCAAACTCACTTGGTTGACTTCATTTCTCAGATTTAACCATGCTGGTGAACTGCCTTCTTCAGTCCAACTACAGTGCTCTGAGACCACGAGGAAGGAGCATTTCCGTCTCTATATTTTAAACACCCAAGACAAAGGTGAACACATGCTCTAATTTCACTGGAAACAACTCCTGGGACTGAGGACAGTGCTCCTTTGGGTAAGTGCTTTGCCCACAAACATGCGATATCCAGATTTAGGTCCTGACACTAACATAAAAACCTGGATATGCAGAAACACTTGTGTATTCTACCGAAGCTGGGGAAGCAAAGGCAGGCAATTACGCCAGTCAGCTTGCTGGCCTGGTCAAGCCAGCTGTACTTGAGAGAAAAATTTGGTCAGTGCAGCAACCTTCAAAACCTCAATTGTACAGGCAGGCAGGTGGTCGACACCTTGTAATCCCAGACACTCAGTCAGAAGGCAGATTCTTGTGGTCGCAGGCCAGCCTGGCTATAAGTGAGTTCCCAGGAAAGGCGCCAACGTTATCATCAAGAAAACCCTTGTCAAGAGAACAAAAAACAAAAACAAGCAAACAAACAAAGAAGTAAAAATCAAAGTGTAGATGTGGATGAGAAGAACACTTATTGCTTTTGCCACAACACACACACACACACACACACACACACACACGATCCCTTACTGACACAGACTACACACCAGTTTTAAGCTTTTGGCTTTAATGCTGTCTCTGACACAGCTAGATGTATTGAAGCATGGAAGCCTCAGGTCAGTAGTTCTCATTGTGGCTTGGATTTGAGGCCTATGGTGCTTCACAATGGAGACTGGGGCATGGTTGTCTTCCTGGCTTTATAGCTAATTGACTCAGAAAAACTAAAACAAAACAAACAAAAACAGCCTGTCAGAAGGAACTGGCCAGTTCCAAAAGTCTGTTCATAACCCTCAACTATTATTTGCCTAAAATAGCTGCATCTTTCTTGATTGTTATACTATAAATTCAGTTTTAGCTTTCTCCTTTTGTGATGGGCACATATTTGCAGATGTTTTTTTTCACAGAAAAGCAGTCATAACCATCCTTTCCTAGGTGAACCACATTCAGACCCACCCATAGCTGCTTCACCTGCTGTGTTATCTCAAAGAATTATCTCATTCCCACCCCCCTAGAATATTGTCTTCTGTTGTCTTCTGAATTCATGGTGTTTCTTTGGGAGCTCTCCCTGGACTTGAAGCCCCTGTGTGCTGGTGATGGTGCTGCATATACAGCTCAACATCAAACCAAATCAATGCATCTAAGGACAGAGTGGTCCCATGGGCGGGAGAGGACACACTGGCAGTGGGGACACAGGGTCCCATGGGCAGGAGAGACACACTGGCAGTGGGACACATTGGGTCCCATGGGCCGGAGAGGACACACTGGCAGTGGGGACACAGTGGTCCCATGGGCGGGAGAGGACACACTGGCAGTGGGGACACCGTGGTCCCATTGAACTAGAGAGGACATCCTGGCAGTGGGACACAGTCCCATTGGACAAGAGGACACCCGGCAATGGAGAAGGGCTCACAAGACTAAGAGCCAGCAAGGAAGAAGCACCTGGGCCCCATGACTCAGGGAAAGCAGGAACCATGGTGGGGACAATCTCACACAGTAGCCACCCACAGAAGGTCAGGATCAGGAGAGAGATGATGGAGAAGAAGAAGAAGCAGAGCCATGTGCGGCAAGGACTTTGCTCCTGCAGCCTGACTTCCCCTCTGTCCTCTCATGTGCACTGAGGGGAACTTATTCAAAAAAGAGCACACCCACCAATAACATTTCTGCACTGGTGTCTTCCCTACGGCTAAGATGACTGCAGTGTGGCTTTGGGTTTTTGTGTTTGTTTTATTCAATGCTGATGATCAAGAAGTGGATTATATGCACAGCAGCCAAGAACCTGACCAACTGGGCTACTGTACTAGTTTCATTTCTGTGCTGTGAGAAAATACTCTGAAAAAAACAACTTGAGAGGGAAAAAAAAATAAGGGTTTATTTTAGCTTCTGATTGCAAGTTACAGTCTGTCACTGTAGGGAGGTCAGGGTGGGTGGAAGGTAAAGCAGCTGTTCACATCACAGCCACAGCCAACAGCAGAGAGGATGGATGCATGCTTCCTGTGCTCAGCTCCACTCTTATGCAGTCCAGAACCCAGACTAAGGAGTGGCACCCCCCACGGTGGGGCTGCTGCTGCTTCTCTTCTGTCAGTGAACATAATCAAGACAATCCCCCCAGATGTCCACAGGCCTGCCCGTTCTAGACATCTAGACAGCACCTCATTGAGACCTCTCTCTTACCAAGGGATTCCAGATCATGTCAAAGTTGACAAAGACAACTACCATAGCTACCAACTGTAGTATACCTTTGTTCCCCCAACATGTATTAGCAGGCTACACACAGAGACATAGAACAACCTTCTAGTGGTAGGTAACATCAGTATCTTATAGTAATTTCATAATGATCCAAGTATATCTAGGTTTTTGAGCTAGCTGTGCCCAACAAGAGCAATGTCTCCCTCCTAAAGCCATGACAGACACGGCCTTTCACTTGTTCAGGACGCTATATGAAAACATCAGAGTCGGGGCAATTTACACACAATAGAAACAGATTGCTCAGAGTCCTAGATGTTTGGAAGTCCCAGATGAAACTGTCTACGGATTCAGTGTGCGGTGAGGACCTGTTCTCCAGAAATGATGCCGTCTATCTGCTGTCCCACAGCAGAAAGAGTCAGAGCATCTTCTGAGGACACTATCTGTAAATAAGAGAGCAGTCACTATAACATCACCACCTCCTGTGGGAGCTGCTTTTCTCACTGCTGTGACAAAATACATGACCAAAGCAACTTGAGGCAGAGGGGAGGGAGGGCTTGTGCTGGCTCACAGTTTGAGGACACAGTCTGACATAACAGGGAAGAAGGATGGCAGCAATGGCTGCTCACATTACAGCCATAGTCAGGAAGCAGAGAGATGAATTTGGGTGATCAGCTCACTTTGTTTTTTTATTCAGACCCCAGACCATGGATGGCACCACCCACATTCCTCGGTTAGACCTGGAAACACTCTCATGGCCACATCCAGAGGTATGTGTATATGATGATTTAAAATCCTGTCAAGTTCGTGACTAACCATTATATTCCCTAGAGGCCGCCTCTCTGGATTCTAGTAAATGTGACTAACTCCCCATGCATGTGGATTTGGGGATGAGAGGCCAAGAAACAGTACAAAGCATCATTCATCCTAAATGCAGTTCAGTGAGAGGAGGAAGAGAGAAAATGAAGGATGAAACATGCAAGCAAACATGGGTATGAGCGCTCCTTTCCCGGGGGGATGCACACAGCATGGAGGGTTGCCCGCTGCGGCACCGCAGGTCATTTTGCTTCTCATTCTGCACTCCCAGCACTCTGCAATGAGGCCATAGGACTTCTCTAATTCCAAGAATAACGAACCAGCTCACCCCAGCCCTTGTGTTTCCATGCTCACATAGTTAGTCCCAACCACATTGACCTTTTAAAGATGTGATTTGTTTTTTTAACACCTTGAGCAATAAACGCTGTGTATGTGAGCTCATACCTGGCCCAGTTGCCATGTCAACTGCAGCACCACGGTGGCCCCAGCCATCTCCAAAAGGCCAGCAGAGAACAGAGGCGGTGCCAGATGCACAATGTGTGACAAGAAGCTGAACTTCAGGACCTCAAGGCTGGCGAGGCCTGAGAAGATCTTAGCACAGTTGAACCTGCAGGGGGCCCATAAAAAGACACTGCTGAGAGTTAGCAACCCAGGCTTGCCAAGCTGTGACTGAGACACTGCGACGAACCTTGCTGAGGTCTATGATCTTGGGAAAGCTTGACATCAGATGTTGCTTTCCCAGGATGGTGACCTCCTGAATACTACCTTGTGATCTAGCCATCCTCAGTCCCCTGTCCACTGTGTCCCACCTTTGGACAGAGCCCCATGACTGCATTCTTGGAACACTGATCTTCTCTTGTTTCCTGGCTTGGGCCTGCTTATTCTGTTCTTAAACCTTTCACTGGGAATGTTTCAGATGACCTCATCTGATCACTCTGTGGAGGTCAGGAACTTGACAGTGAGCTTGTCCATCTGTTGGCTCTCAGAGGGGGACTTTGTGTCTTAGGTGGGGGAAGAAAGGCTGTGTTCTACCTATAACGAAGATGGGTATATTTTTTCTTTATCCAGAAGTATGTGTGTGTGTGTGTGTGTGTCTGTGTGTCTGTTTATGTGCACACCCATGCTTGATTTCAGTCAATCTACTCACCATAAAGTTGAGTAATCTGCTTGTGTAATGTGTTGTGTGTGTGTGTATGTGTGTGTGTGTGTGTGTGTGTGTGTGTGTGTGTACATGCTCATGTTTTGTTATGTGCATGTAGAGGCAGAGGTCAATTTCTTGTTATCTTCCTCGGGATCTCAGATTATCTTCTTCAATCCTTCTCCACCTTATTTTTTTAAGACAAGGTCTCTCAATGGGCCTGGATCTCACTAACTCTGCTACTGGGGGGGTCAAAGCCTTCGGATGTGCTTGTCTCTGCCTCCTAAGTCCTGGGATTATAGACAGACACCATTACACCCAGCTTCTCACATGGTACTGGGGACAGAATTCAAGACCCAGCCCCCATAACACAGGACTCTGAAGCACTTCCCATGATGAGAATCCAAGACAGGACAGAAGCCCCAGCTTCTCCATCTGTGACGTGAGTTAACAGCCAATGGTACCAACACAACAAGTTTGTCCTGAGGATTCCGAGAAACACCACAATAAACTGTTAGCTGCCCAGTGCCCAGCCAGGAGCTTTGTCAGAACACGTCTAGTCACCAGTGTGTCCCCTGGCATGGCTGGTGTGTGAGTCAACTTTTATCTCTGTCACAAGAACTACAATAGAAGCATTTTGAGGAAAGAAGGCCACTCTAGGAGAAGAACTTGGGGAAGGCTCAGCTGGTAAGGTGCTTGCCTAAGAAGCACAAAGACCCAGAAGTCACTTAGGACGAAGCTGGGAGTGGTGGTGTGAACTTATAATCCCCAGGCTGGAGAGACAGACAGGAGCATCTCCAGGGCAGGCTGGCTGGCCGGTGAGAAGCCTTGTCCCACATCCAGGTAAATGATACTGGGGAACAACAGGTAAGGTTGTCTCTGGCTTCCATGTCCATGTACACATGCTTATAAATGCTTGCACATATATACAACTGGTAGTGTACACACACACACACACACACACACACACACACACACACACACAGATGACTCAACTTTATGGTGAGTAGATTGGACTGAAATCACAAACATGTGATTTACATTACAAATAAAAATGTGTGTGGGGAGGTGTTCCCCATCAATGCTACAAATCATTTTTAAAGTCTCCTCCAGTTGAGGAGTTATTGTCATTTCTTAGCTGCAGGGAGAGGAAGGGAGGTCAGGTTAGTTTTCTCTCATAGTGTAGCCCCTGAGAAGTCAGTCAGCCATGCTCCAATAGAAAACCACATATCCAAGAATTGGCAGCACAAATCAGCCTTGATGAGGAAAAACAAACAAACAATGTTGGTATTAAGGGAGTCAGGTGGATTTGGAAAAAGTTGGAGAAAGGAGGGTGAATATGATCAAAATACATTGCATGCAAATCTCAAGGAATAATCTTAACTTTTAAACATTTGTTTATGTATGTCCATAAATGTGTTTGTGTGAATATGTGGAGCTGTGAATATATCCTGCAGAAGACAGAATACAGCATCAGATCTTTTGGAACTGGAGTTACAACCAGCTCTGAGTCTCCCAACATTGGTGCTGAGGGCCGAAGTCAGATCTTTTGTAAGAGCAGTACATGCTCTTAACTGCTGAGACCACAAGGATGTAAATCTTATCCTGTAATTACGGATCACAAAAATGGACCAATGATGTAGCTCAGTGGCAGACTTGCCTAACATGCACAAGGCCCTGCACTCCACCACCAACACCACATACCACACGTAAAAATAGCAATCTCAGCAGCTCTCTGTGGGTCCTCTAATGTTGAGGACATCACTCAATGTAGGCAACACTAAACATGTATTAAAAAGATAAACTAATGCTTCTGTGTTTATACCTCTGAAACCTTGGTGAAAATTTGGATATCCTACTTCTCAAAGCCAATTGAAGCATGTACATCTGTGTGGACATTAGGAAGGATTAATTTTAATTTTTATGTTTATTTTCCTTTTTTAAATTTATATGTAGGTATGCCTATGTCTGTTTGTGGGTACGTGCATGTGGGTGCAGCTGCCTGTGGAGGCCAGAAGAGGGCGTCAGTTCCCCTGGAGATGGAGTTAAGAGGTGGTTGTGAGCAGTCCTACTAGGGTTCCAGGAACTGAACTTGGGTCATCTGCAAGAGCAATATATTTCTGTTAAGCACTGAGCCCTCTCTGCAGCCCCAAGGAAAACCTGCTTTTAAATGACCCTTTGCATCAGTTAGCTTCTCCCGCTGTGTGTCTGTCACCTGTGTGTTTTGTTTGGATGAGATCACGTCTCCAAATCTCACTTGAAGCAATCCTCACCATGGCCCCAGATGCTTGTTCATGCTTGTCCACGGAGCTCCATCTCTTCTGGGGGGCACACATTGGGAGGGATGAATGAAGTCTCTGCTCCTGCTTTGCCACTCAAGAGACTCTTCTGAATCCTCTTCCCCAGGTGTGCTGGCTAGTTGGGGTTTTTTGGGGGGGGGCAGGGATGGAGGGGGGCTAGTTTTGTTCATTGTTTTGTTTGTTGTTTGTTTGTTTGGTTTTGTCAACGTGATACAAGCTACAGTTATTTGGAAAAAGAGAGCTTCAGTTGAGAAAATGTCCCCATCAGATTGTTGTCAATTCTGTGAGGCATTTTCTTGATTAATGATTGATGTGGGTGGACCCAGATCACTGTGGGAGGGGCCTCCCCTGGGCAGGTGGTCCTGGGTTCTATAAAAAATTAGGCTTATAAAGCCAGTGCCAGTCAGCACCAGTCCTTCTCTCTGCTCCAGGTCTGCCCTGACTTCCTGCAATGATGGACTGTGATGACCAAGTGTAATCAACTCTTTCTTCCCCAAGTTGCTTTGGGTCATGATGCTTTGTCACAGCAATAGACACTCCTAATAGGACACATGACACCCACCACTCAGGTTTCACTGTGTCAGCAAGGGCCCTCTTAGATCAGGTTAGCTGAGCCACCCTCATGGATGATGCTTCTCTTAGTCATTTTCAACCATGACACTGCCCACCATCTGCTCCCTGGCTGGGAAATCCACTTTTCCTGGTGTATTTAGAGTTGAGTCTGATGCCTCTATTCAACTGCCAAACCCACTGCAGTGCCCTACACCCTGTTAAAGAGGCTCTCCCCCTGAATAAGTTCCCCAGCTACCCTCACCAATGTCAAGAGCAGCTATTTTTTCTTTAAAGGACTATTATGTTCTAGCAGAATCAATTCATGATAGCAAACCAACCCACAAGATGACCCATGACTGACTCCCAGTTGCATCCCAGACATTTCCTGACCTTTCCGATGCGTTCTAGAGCAGCAGAGGGAGTGAAATGTTTGCATGTGGGATTTTTAAGTTAAATGAGCATCATGCTTATATCGTACATAAAGTCCCTGCAACTATGCAAGGCACTGAAAAGGAGGGAGAGAAAGAAGTGAGGGGGAGAAGAGGGCGGGGGGAAGAAGAGACAACCTGATCACAACAATTGAGCGGCTCATTACAGCTGTACCTGAAGCCTGTTTCCTATAACGTGACACCCTCACCCTCTCCGTTTCTGACACTAATTCTATTCTATTTAACCTTGTTGGATTGAGGTTCTGTCCCTTACAATAAAAAACCCTAACAAATAAAAATGCGTCTATTTCATGGAGCTGATTTCCTGGGTCTGTCCATTCCCAGTGGCGCGCTGTATTACAGCGGATTCACCAGAGGAGATTGGAGGTGACACTCACAGTGCTTCAGAACATCCTGGGCATTCAGCAGAGTCTACCTATTTATCTGCTTAGAGTAGTGAAATGCAGTCTGGGCTAATGTTTCCATGAGAAGTGTTTCCCAGTTCACTTATGAAAAACCTGGTCTCCAGCAGGTGGCACTATTGAGAGGTAATTGGAACAGCGGGGTGCTGGCTTCACCTAGGATGAACCAAGGGACAGTTCTTAGCCATTAGGAAGTGGGGCCTGGTTCTAGAAGGTGGGTCTTGGAGGTAAGCCTCTGTAGAGTGCATCTGTGTGTATATAAAGTCTCTCACGGGTCTGGATCTCAGCCAGTGTGCTGGGCTGGATGGCCAGTGAGGCCCAGGGATCCAGCTGACTCCTCTTTCCCAACACTGGTGCTACAAACGCACTGCACCTACCTTACTTATGTGGGTGCTGAAATCAGGTCTTCATGTTCTTGATTCAAGTACTTTATCAACTGGGCTATCTCCTCAGCCCTGAAGGATCTCTCTCTCTCTCTCTCTCTCTCTCTCTCTCTCTCTCTCTCTCTCTCTCTCTCTCTCCTCCATGTGTGTGTGTGTGTGTGTGTATGTGTGTGTCCCCTCCCTCCTCTCTCTCTCTACTCTCTACCCTTCCAGCTACCCTGACGACCACACCTTCTCTGTCATGATGCCCTTCCCCACCTCAGGCCAAAGAAACAGAATCAGACAGCCAGGGGCTGAAAGCCCTGCACTTATGGCTAGAATAAACCTTCCCTCCTTTAAAATGATGTTCTCGGGTATTTTGTCCCAGCCATGGAGAAGCTGAGTAGCATCTCCCAGATCCCAGGTTAGTAGGTGATATGGAGGTGAAGGCTCAGAAGTAGCCAGCCCTCTCAAGGCTTGTCACTGTCCCTGAGAACTGAGAACACACTGGCAAGATCGAAGCTACTTCAACATCTGATTCAGTGGGCAAAGCATAAAACTTGACTAAAAACTCTTCGTAAGTAAGCTAGCCTTTTGAGAAGAGCAGTCAGGCCAGTGAGATGAGAAAGTGTTTGCTGATAAGTCTGTCCACCCAAGTTCAATTCCCAGAGTCCACATAGCAAAATGAAAGAACAGGTTCTCCCATGTTACACACACACACACACACACACACACACACACACACACACACACACACCACATACCATGGCACATACACAAATAAATATATAAATTTGAAAACTAGAGACGGGCAATAAGAAGCTCTAGTGGACACCTCAGCTATGCCCCACTGATTGGTTCAGGACCCCTACTGTCCAGCATGGCTTCTGTAAGGGTGGCTTGAATGTGGAATGTTCTCCACAGGTTCATGTGCTTAATCATTTGGTTTAAGTGCACAACACTGTTTAGGAAAGTTGTGGAACCTTTAGGAGGTAGAGCTAAGGAGAGGAAGTGGGTCACTCGGGCAAGCCTTGAGGTTTCATAACCTAGCTCCATTTCCTGGCTCCTCTCTACTTCCTGGCAGCAGTATGGTACAAAACCGGCCCCTCCTGTCCCTGCTGCCTTGCCTGACATCAAGGACCGCACGCCCAGAACTGTAAGCAGAATAAACGCTTCCTCCTTTAGCTTATTTCTTGCTAGGGATTTGGTCATAGAAACTAGAAAATGACCTGATACAGCACCTGGATTCAACAACCCTGCATTGTACACTTAAAAATGTGCTAATAGTTTTTTAAATAGACTAGGTTTCCTATCTGGTAACAGCATCTATTCTGGCTGACATATCAAAAAAGCACTTGTTCATTTTTATAGAAATCAAATCTTTTTCATAAAAAGTCTTTCCTGTCCCTTCCATGTCAAGGTTACATTTCATTTCAGCACACACACAAAAAAAAATCTGTGACCCTCTTCAATTTAGTGAGTAGGATGTAGAAAATGCTGGATAATCAAAATCAAAGGAACAAGATGAAAACCTGACAAATAATTCAATTTGATGGCATGCTTTACTCTAAGCATTAGATGAAAAAATATTAAATTATACGCCCACTACAGAGGATGCTTCCCAAAGAAGTTATGGAGATACTGCATGTGCAGGCATTATTTTATTGTGTTATTTTATTACTTAGGTGAAAACTTCTTAGGATGACTGGTTGTGGGAAAATGAATTTCCCTGAACTCTGATGTCAAATAAAAGGTCAAGGTTGTCGGCTATACGATTTATGACCAAACTTTCCCATGAATCTGCCTCCCCAAAAGCTAGCTGCTTCTCTAGGTTCCTTTGTGACATTCCATGTGGATGAATTTGAACTAAATTAATCAAAAACAAAGGACATTTCTGACATGACTCTATTGTAATGGGGGCATTTTGGTGTTGTCCTAGAACTCTCGACATTGTGGTTTAGGATTCTCCTCACATAAATGGCCAAATTTCATGAGCTACATTCATCTGTGCTGTCAAAGAGCAGGCACCCCACTGCATGTGAATAATACATGTATTTGCTGGGAATGTTTTTTTTTTTTTAAGTTCCCAATACCAAGTGATGGTAACAAGCCCAATTTTTGACCTTCATGCCATGTCTTCCTTAGAAGTGATTGCTTTTCTGATGGGTTTGGAAACTGGCAGTAAAGCAAGAATAGATTCTTCAATCAAATTCTTTCCAGGAATGAGGGTATCTCCATCAAACAGTTTTGTTTCTGAGTTTAGCAATGCGAAGTTCATTGCTTTTTTTTTTTTTTTTTTTTTTTTGGTTTTTCGAGACAGGGTTTCTCTGTGTAGCTTTGCGCCTTTCCTGGAACTCACTTGGTAACTTGGTAGCCCAGGCTGGCCTCGAACTCAGAGTCCTGCCTCCCGAGTGCTGGGATTAAAGGCGTGCGCAACCGCCGCCCGGCAGGTTCATTGCTTTTTAATATTTTTTACTTTTTAAGATTTATTTTTTAAAGTGTGTGTGTGTGTGTGTGTGTGTGTGTGTGTGTGTGTGTTTGTCTGCTTATGAGTCTGTTCATGTATATGTTGGTTCCTACAGAGGCCAGAAGAGGGTGTCAGACATCCTAGAATTGGCATTACAGGCAGATATGAGTGCTAAGAACCAAACTGGATCCTTGAGAAATATGATGCATGCTCTTAACCACTAAGCCATCCTTCTAGCCCACAAACCTTCCATTTTTTTAGAAACAAAGAAGGGAAAATTTTGCTAAAACAGTATGATAGGATTAAAAACAGGTAAAATCCTTCCATTGATAGTGAGCTATAAAAAAAAAGATTGCCTTCTTAATTGTTTAATGTATAATTATAACTATAGCCTCATTACTGCACAGACCTTTTCTATAACTTCCAAAAATAACTAAGTTTCAAGGGAGTTTATGTGGCCTTGAAATTCCACAGACATAAGAACCTGAAGGTCCATTACCAACAAGGAATGCCAAATGATCTGATCCCTTTCTTTAAGAGAGATAATGCGTCAGCACACAGTGATGTGAAGGGATCCACTTTCTTCAAACAAGGATGTTTTCCCCTCTTCCTCCCCTCAACCATTTCTTCACATTGTCCTCTTCTTCCCTCTACCCCTTACCATCCTTTCATACATGTTCATTGAGTGTGTAGTTTGGACCAGACATTGTGGCAGGCATAGAGTAAGCATCCAATCCTTCCACGGGCAGAGTAAGGCTAAAGTCCGCTGGAGGCGCCATTGCTGAGCCACCTGGAAGATGGCGCTATGTTTTAGTGCTTCCTGCAATACCCACACTTAGAGGGGAAGCAGGTATCCTGGGTCCTAACTTGACTGGACCAGGAAGATTAGTAAAGAGCAGACCTCTGGGTGTGTCTGGGACTGCAATCCAGATAGCATTAACCAAATGGGGAAGATGTCCCGGTTCTGAATGTAGGGGGCAGGATCCATAGGCTGACGGCCCAC
Organism: Peromyscus leucopus; assembly: GCF_004664715.2. Classification (NCBI taxonomy): domain Eukaryota; kingdom Metazoa; phylum Chordata; class Mammalia; order Rodentia; family Cricetidae; genus Peromyscus; species Peromyscus leucopus. The sequence continues at coordinate 210,585 of NW_023505170.1, read as the reverse complement.
ATGCGATAAAAAGGGGAGGAGGAAAGTGATCAAATGCAGCTGTCCGTGTTCATGTGTATATTCAATTTTTATTTCATTCATTCACTGATTTTGTGTGTATATGTGGGCACCCATGGAATACTCGAGGAGTCAGAGGACAACTTGCAGGAGTTGGTTCTCTCCTTTTGCCATGTGAGTTCCGGGGATGGAAGCCATATTTATATTCTCAGCCCTCTCTCTCTCTCCTTTCTGCTGGGCCATGCCATCCCTTCACAACAGGCTAGTGGCCCCTGAATGCAACATAAATCTTTCCTCTCTTCCGTTTCTGTAAGATGTTTCGTCACTGGCTGGAAGCCCTGACTCATAACAAGGTGAAAACAGAGAAAACTGCCTCCCATTCATACAGAGCAGTCTCCACATCAAGATTACTACTGAAAGAAGCAGTGTCTGAAAAAGGAACGTTATAAAGGGCTAAGAAACCCCGCAACACTGATGGACAGACTCCTGTTTCCTACAAGAAGTCGCTCACACAAAAGCTGGGTTGGTGCTCACTGATGTTCACTGTCCTCAACTTCCCCTAAACGAAGCAATCTCACTGACACTCACACCAAATGACTGGAAAACCTGGTTTTAATGTTTCTTGGACAATTAAGCATTTACTATCAGTGCCTTATCCCTAAAACAGTCTACATAATAAGATTTTAATTTTCTTTTCATTTTCTTCCTATATAAGAATCAAACTCTTCCATCTTCCGATAGTGAGTGTCTTGTCACAGACATGGTCCTCAGTTCTCCACGCTTTGAATACAATCCCAGTTGTGGAGAAGGGTTTCTCCAGGGACGTCGAGGTTATAGCTCCAGGTGAAAAGAAAAAAAAAACAAAAACAGGAAATCTCTCCCAATGTATTCTGTCAAAATAGCTCAGATACTGTGTCTAATATGAAGCCTTGTAAAATCCACATCACAGACTCATACAATTAGTGCTGGTGATTTATTTCTAGTGTAAGTTCAGATTCTCATCTAGGTGCCCTCTTAATTTTCAGGTGTTTCTTTTCTTTCCCTTCCCCCACCCCCCACTCTTGCTGCTGACAAAATGAAGCTATAACAGACAGCAGTTGTCTTTGGGAATAAAAAAGTGATTGGCTATAGAGAGCAGAGGCTGGAATGAAGAGGCAGGATGAAAGCCGGCTTAGCTTATCTGTGTCCACTCTGGGCACTGGTCTGTCTGGGCAAGGATGATGGATAGAAGGAGTCCACTTTACTGCCTGCTTTAGAGAGGCTGTAAGCACTTCACAGTGCACAGCATGGGTGATGCATTCCATTTTATAACACAAGGGAGACGCAAGTGGAGAATGGTTTTTCCTTTCCATTTTCCACAAAATCTCAGACCACTTGGAAATTACAGACTGACATCTCAAAGGTGTAATGTAGATCATTCAGGCACTACCTGCTCCTCCTCTCTTCCCTCCTCCTACTGCCAGAGAGCACAGGTCAATGATCCATCTTAGGACGTACTCCGAGTGATTAGACCAGGGTCAAGCCTGACCCATGTAGTATGAAGTAATTACTTTCTCTAGCTGATAAAGCAATGTCCCTATCTCCATCTCTGAGAGGAGGGCAGAGGGATCAGAGAATCTGAGTAGCATCTGGGAAGCTTCAACTTGTATCCTTGGCATCTGGGCAATACCAGGTCCAAGCTAAGGCCAGGCACCATATACCTACAATCACTTTCATCCAAACATGCATCTATTTCCAGACAAGCACCTGCTCTTTCTATTGCTTGGGTGGCACGACCACCCAAGTAGGACATGATGGGTTCCTGCAGTGGGAAACCATGAGTTCTATTTACAGTTCCAGAATGATGCATTAAAATGACATCAGATACTCAATCATGTTCCAACAGTGCCAAACAACAGTACTGAGAGGCATCTTACCATAATGCTTCATTTCCAGCAGTGTCTGTAGAGTTAAAGTTGGATGTATGCATTTTCTCCACTCCCGGAGACATTGGCCAATATTCTGAATACTTAGACATCAGAATGGAAGGTGTTAAAAGCAAAAGTGAAAGAAACATAGTAGAGGAGAGGAATGGTTTGGGATGTACAGTAGGTACAACATTAGCTTGTGAGAGACCAGAGGTTGCCAAACAGTAACCATTCAGTCAGCTGTGCTGGGGAATGTCTGTGTTGTGCACACAGAAAAAAATTAACACTGAATAGATCTTAGTGAGGGAGCTACATGGAAGCTAGACAAGTGAAGGATGCTAAGACCTCATAAATGGAAGGACTCAAAGACACAGCTGGAGTCCTCCCAAGAGGGAAGGAAATATCTTCTCAACTAGAGAGGTGATGGACACGCTAGACTCTTGGTTGCCCTGGTGACCAGAGTACTCTTCACAATCTAATGGCCTAGAAATGAATACAATCACTTGGACATGAAATAAATAGTGAGTTTTAGAGTGATAGGGAGCCCGTTGTGAGAGCTCTGCACAGGGAAGGTGAGGATGGAGTTTGCGTGGAGGCCATTAGTCAACAGTGCTGAGAAGGAGAAATATGACAAGCCTAACAGGTGAGGGGTGGGCTAATGATAGCTAATGCCTTGGACAAGCAATATGTCTGCCATTTCTCCTTCTGGCATGCTCTAGCTTAGGAAGCTTAAATTAAGTGTTAATGAACCCATATTGATCACCCTGTTCCCTTCTGCCCTCAGCATGGGGAAGGCAGGCTGGCTGGGGAGACGCAGTTGGAACTCAGTCTTAGGGAGTAGGCATCTCGCTGGGTGATCATGGCCACCTCTGCCTTCCCTCCTGCTGTTCATACCAGACAAAGTTCATGGAGATAAACTCAAAAGCTCTGCTGCTCAGCACTCAGTGTGAATTGCCTGGGAGAGAGCATCCAGGTACCTCAACACGAATCTGCAGGATTACAGTGAACACATTTCATAGACCTATGAACTCTTGACATAAGCATGCAATCTACATGAGTGAAGATGAGCCTGGTCTCATTAGTTGAAGGCCTTTACAGCAAAGATGGATTTCCCAGAGATAAAGGAATGTTGTCCTCATATGATATCAGAGAAATTCCACCAGCTTCCTGCCAGCTGGTTTTCTATAATCCACTTCCAGACTTGCCAGACCTCAGAATCACAAGAGACGGTTCCTAAAAATAAATCTTCCCAAGATTGATAAAGAAATAAGTGCCTTTGGATCTAGACAGAGAACGAATATATATATATATATATATATATATATATATATATATCCATATGGCTGGGGTATAGTGTCTTATAATATGAAATATCTATTTGGTCTTTGTACCAGCTTCTTGACACACAATTGTCCTAACCTGGATTGTCTTCAAATGATGTGTTTTTTCATGTGCTAGTGACTGAATGATGCCCTGATACCCAGGGGTTCCTAGTAGCCTCAGAAAAGGGCTTCTTGCCAAAAGGAATTCCATGTGATTAAAAGGTTAGAATTTTGAGTCTTTCCTTAACACACACCACTGAGGAAGGAAGAAAGGCTGGAAGTAGTGTTGGTCATCAGTGGCCAATGATGTCATCAGTTGTGCATATATAATGAGGTCTCTGTTAAAAGCAGAAGGCCTTCCAGAAAGCTGAACTCCTAATCATACTTGCAGGGGAAGCAGGGAAGACTCCATGCCCTCTCCACATGGCCTCATACCTGTCTGCATCTGAGGCTCATCCCTAACCTTCATAGTATTGTGTGTTCATATGCACATGTATGAGCAAATTCATGTTTATCTTTTATATCAGTATGTGCCATACACATGCATGTACATATGGAGGCTAAAGGTCAGTGCCAGGTATCTTCCTCTATTGCTGTGCATGCACCTTATTTTTTGAGACAGGATCTCTCACTGATTCAGGCCACAGTTGAGACCTGGCATGCCTCATTTTGGCTGGACAGGCTGGCCAACGAACCCTAGGGATCCACCTGTCCCTGCCTGAAAGCATGTGAACCATTCCTGGCTTTTACATGGAAGCTGCTAATGGGAATTCAGCTTTTGGGGTGCATGGCAAGTACTCTATTGACTGAGCCATCTCCTTAGTCCTGAATCCTTTATATTACATAGACAAACATAGGTCATGTTTTTCTGAGTTCCCTGAAACCTTGTCAAATTTACCAAACTCAAGGACGGAGTTGCAGGAATCCTGCTTTACAGTGGTGGGTCTGAAGTGTTTGTGATTGGCAGTTAAAGTGAGAACAGTCTCAGGAGATGACCTTCAATCCATAGACTCTGATTCTTACTACAGGTGGTTAGTTTCAGAATTGAAATACCCTATGAGACATCCATGCGATGTCTACTAAATAACTGGTTGTTAATGTGGAAAATCCCATGTTCTGTGCTGTGTGAAGCATAAAAATACAGACAAGCTGTGCATTTTAAATTATTTTTAATATTACTTTTTAATTTTTATTAAGTATGTGTATACCTGTGTGTGAGTGTATGCACATAAATGCAGGTGTCCCAGAGGCCAGACATGTCAGATCTCCTGTAGCTGGAGTTACAGGCAGTCTAAGCCACCCAGTGTGGGTGCTGGGATTCAATTTTGGGTCCTCTGCAAAAGTATAAGATGATCTTAACTGCTTAGCCATTTTTCCAGACTCCAAAAAAAGTGTATTTTTTTAGTTCATATTGTACATGTGTGTATATATGTTTATGTTATGCATCATAGAATTATATAACATATATAGTATGGATAAATATAGATATATCATATAGATATATAACAAAAACTAAGGTTTTTGAGACTTGAAATCTTATCACTTCTACCTACTAGCTTTTAGCCCCATCTTCTGATATCACCATAAGCAAACTCACTGAAGTCTGTAGTCTAATTATTTAGGAATACAGTATACTGGCTTGCAATTTATTTACCCATTAATCCATTATCAAGAGCATGATTGCCCTTAAAAAATTCCTTCTTCTGCTGTCTATTGCCAAGAGGGGCAGTCACCAGGTCCTCATTCTTCTAGACCCACTCAGCAGACAGACCATGTGTGACTCCAGAAAAAAGTGATGCCAACAGTCCTCACTACAGTAGCTATGGATAGGCACTGTGCTCATGATCAGTGTGGGGACCGGGGTGGAGCAGTCTTGTCTCTATGCCACCTAGAGGAATAAAGTCTACCAGGCAGAAGGTGGTGGCTAATTTTGACTATCACTTCATCTGACTTAAGGATGCATAGGATCAGGGAAGCATGTCTCTTGATGTGTCTGTGAGGATGTTCCCAGAGACAACCATGCCGCATGACAAAGATGACCTGATCACTGGATTCATTTTTTGATGGATTTGTAATACAGTGCCATTATTGGGAGGTGGAGACAGGCAGGAGCTGGAACTGAGTTAAAGCAGGTCACTGAGGGCTTCATCTTCTGTGAGGCAGGAGAATAGAAATTGGTGGAAGAGGTTCCAGAGATTAACACACAAAATGGAGTAGCAGCAGAAAGAATACAGTCCTTAGTCTACCTAAGACTCATTCAACCAAGAGAGTATGCTCTGAAGAGTCCTTAACTTTGGAGAGCCACATACTATGTTAAGGATGCACAAAAGGTCGCTAAATGTCGCTGCTGATCTCACTTTCCTCTTTCTCCCTTCTTCTCTTCCTGGGGCTGGGAAGCTGAGGCGTGGCACACCTCTACTTCCACCCACCCACCCACACATCTGCTTCCTAATAAACTACCTCCTTGCCTTTAACAATCTGTGAATCTGTACAATTCACTGTAAAGAGGCACAAAAACCTAGAAGCTTCATTATCTGCCCTCAGAACTCAGACCTGTACCGGGGATACTCGGGTTTGTATCCCACCTGTGCCAATTCCTCTATTTCTTCCTTTCCCTGCTTCTGTCTGTCAAGAAGTGAATAGCCTCCCTCAACTCCTTCCTCTCTGATGTTCTCACACACGTGGGGCTAAGTGAACATGGACTCAACTAGGGAAGCTGTGAACCTACACAAGCCCTTTTTCCCTTGGGTTGTTTCTCTTAGCTATTTTGGTTTCAGTGCCAACCGAACCTGCTACACTCCTGCATGGAGAACAGCAAATGCCAAGGCTCCCTGCGAAGACAGAGTGGAAGCTTCCACACATCTTCTGTTTCCTGGTTTCAGTCTCTCATTGAGAACTGATTGAACTTGAGATCTGTGGTTGAAGTCTATACCCCTGAGTGTGGGAGACAGATCTGGATCTTTGGTAGAGATAGTTTGTCTTCAGATAAACAGTGGGGTTGAAGTTATTCCCAACCCCACGATCATGCCTGATGTTGATTCAGGTTGCCTGGCAACACAAGCAGCTATAGGACTCCTGCAAGCACAGCACAGAGCAAGTACCAAAGGGTCTGAAGCTGCCCAGTTAAGGAGCAACCTAAAGGAGGTGTAGGAGAGACATCAGAAGAAATGCAAGACCAGGGAATGGCTTCAGGGAACTTGACTCCACAGGGGATTGGGTTTGTCACTGTCACAGAATACCTGAACAAATCCAATGAAAGGGAGGGAAGTCTATTTTGGCTCATGGTTTCAGAGATGCTGTAGGATGGCCTTTTCCTCCAGGCATGACATGGTCATCCCAGGGCCATTTTGAAGATTACCTTTGGTATCCATGACAACTAAAGGACCAACACTGAGATAGCCAGGTCTGTAGTAATGGCAATGGAGCTCACAACACTCTCAGTTAAAAGGGGGAAGGAACCTCTCCTGGGATTCCATCCATGACCAAGACCTTCCCCTTCCCAGCTGCAAGTGATCATGGGTGATGCTAGAGTACATAAGAAGTGAAAGGTTAGCTGAAAGTGAACTCCATGATGCTGCTTCATGAGGCCAACATCCTCGAGGCACCATGAGACTATGCAAGCGATGTAGCTGTTTTGCAGTTGCCCATAATGTTTTAAGTAACCTTCCTCCTGCCCTTTTGTGAGAAAGCCCATAGCCCATGGATGTACTAAACTGGATTTCAGAGGTTTGTCCTTTGATGCCCTATCTGAGATGAATAGACCTATCCTTGTCTCATCAGGAAAAATTAACTCTGTATCAAAATGTTTCAATCGAAGCGTACTACTTTTAGATCTTTTGCAGGGTAGATACAGTATGGCAGAAAAATATGGCAAAGGGAAGCAGCAGCTGGCGTGGGGGAGGAGACTGAGAGACCTGGTACAAGATAGAAGCTTCAAGTTCAAGCCTCCACAAGGCATTCCCTCCACTGGGCCCTACCTCCTGTTTCCCACCACTTCCCAATGTCACAGATTTTGACCCATGATGGATTAATCCATTCATGAGATCAGAGCCCTCATGATGCAATTACTTTCCCAAATCCCACCTCTAACCACAGCCCTGAGGACAATCCTTCAACACATAAGAAATTTTTATGGTAGGAGGAGGGCACTTCATACTCAAAGCCAAAAAAAAAAAAATAGATCTATAACAAATACAGGAATAGTGGGAATAAGCAGCTGACAATTTGGAGTGTTTGCCATTCTCTAGGCACTCTTCTGAGTGCCTTACATCAATTGCCTCATCTAACCCTTGCTTAGATACCTATGCCTTAAGTTACCTGCAGCCCCATAGTTCCCTAATACTGGTGCTAATTCTGCATTGCCTAGCAACACAACAAAGCTTGGGACTCTAGCTTACAGAATCCTAAGTAATCAGGCATGGTTTGCTTCTCACTTTACAGTCTCAGCCTGGAAGACTGATGAAGACATGGAAGCTATCCACCAGTCAAACTTTGTACTGCACAGCAAGAAGGCCTTCTTCCCAATCAGTAAACAAGATGTTTTTCTGTTCTTCATATGTATGTATTTTATATATATATATATATATGAAGCCTAATCCCAATTTTAGGTCCTATATGAAGCCAATTATCTATTTGTTATATTGAAAGTGTCCTATATCTGTTTCCAAGACAACAAACATAGCAGGAAAATGTGGCATCCAATCACTTCAGTGAGAGATTTGGAAAATCTTTTCCCCTTCTCAAGCCAGAACGCCCTTCATCTGTAAACATGGGGGAAAGATGGCGTAATTTTACTCTTGCTGCATAACAGATAGTCCTTTATTCCCTCATCAAGTCGTTGTGGGTCTCAGGATGTATTTTCTATTCCTGGAATCCTGGCAAAATGCTCTTTAAGTGGTGAAAAGTGATCTCTAAGTGGGCTTAAGTTGTGGAATGTACATTATCTGAATGGTGAATTTGGCTGAAATAGATAAACAGATGGCAGTGGCCCTGATTCAGCTACTGAAAGTAAAGGGAAGTGGAAAAGGAGAAGGAAGAATCAGGGCCCATGAAACTGAGAGATGCTCACTTTGAACTACCTCAAGCATAGATCCATTTACATACACACTCTCCTCCCCATGAGCAAAATGGCTTTAGAAGATTTCTCTTTTAAAGCACATGCTTTCACTTACAAAATATAATTAAAGGGTGGGGTAGGTAGTGTAAACCAAAAATAATGTGGATTTAATAATATGCAATAGTTGCCGGGCGGTGGTGGCGCACGCCTTTAATCCCAGCACTCGGGAGGCAGAGGCAGGCGGATCTCTGTGAGTTCGAGGCCAGCCTGGGCTACCAAGTGAGCTCCAGGAAAGGCGCAAAGCTACACAGAGAAACCCTGTCTCGAAAAAACCAAAAAAAAAAAAAAAAAAAAATGCAATAGCACTTGATTGGGCCTTCTCCAGAAGAACTACCCTGTTCTAGATGCTAGAATGAGATGAGCCATACATCCCTTCCAATACTTCAAGATTTAACTCATTTTCATAACTCCTGTTTCAGGCATCAAAGAGCACCACTCACCTTGGGTTTGGACTATCGTCCATAGCCACTGTGATCTCCAACAGACATCTTGAGTTCAAGATGTCACTTAGGGTTCAGATGATTCATTCACTTGTGACACTTTTCCTTTTCCTAAACCTGGACTCATAATGCAAACTGTGACTTCTACAAGGAGAATGGGAAAGGGGGGATTGGTATAATAATCAGGAGAGTACTTGTTGCTTCCTCTCACAGAGATGCACCTTTACTTACAGTCATTATCATTCCTCAGCTAGAGTCTGAGAGACTCGCCTCTGTTTCACTGACAGAATGCTGGAGGGAAGTGATAATACAAATTGATGCTGTTGCTTTTAGTTTAACAGGGTGGGGTTGGATGGGTGGATGTGTTGATGGGTGAAGGGGTGGATGAATGAATGGATGAGTGAGAGATTATTAGGTGGGTAAGCAGGCGAGTGGATGAGTTAAAACATTTGAGTGAATGAAGGTAAGTGGATGAATTTGTGGGTAGATGGGTGAGTAGATGAATGAATATTAGGTAAGTGGAAAACAGGTCGGTAGGTAGATAGATGAGATGGATGATGCATGTGTGGTTAAGTGGGTGAGTGGGTGGGTGGATGAGTGGATGGATAGATGACAGATGAGTGGATGAATAGATAAGTGGATGTGTACAGAAATGAATGGGTAGATGAGAAAATAGATGAGTGGAAAAGTAGAAGATGAATGGTTTAGTTGAAGGATGGGTAGGGGAATGAAGGAGTAATACTGATGAATGAGTTAATTTATAAGGGAATGTTATACAGATGGATAGATGGAGAGATGAATTAGGGGATAGGTGGGAGAATGGAGGAATAGATAATGGATGGATGGATGGATGGATGGATGGATGGATGGATGAGGGATGAATAAATAGACAGCTATATAAAGTTTATCTCTGAATTTTCTGGACAATACTGCCTAGTTAACACGCATGTAAAAATTCTCCATGAATCCTTAAGCCAGCACAAGCTATAACATAACCCAGAAAATGGTTTGATGCCAGTACAAGAAGTGGACAGAGGCTGAGCCTGTGGTACATCCAGACACTGGGTAAAGGAGGGTGGGAAGAGAGGAAACAGAGAAGGAAAGGGCTCAGAGATGCACGCACAGCAGCACACACTCCTATTTCTGACAAGCATGCTATTCATGCTAAAACCTGTGATTAAAGGGGCCTTGACTGGAATTTCTCTGTTCCAAGCCCATCAAGTCATCTAACATAACACTTCAAATGTGTTCCCTGCACAGCCTCTGTGACGTCTGCCTCTCTTCCTCTTCTCCAGCCCTTTGAAATCAGGCTGCCTTTCAAGTGTGAAAAGCACGGCCAGGCCTCTGTCTAAAGGGAAGCCTGCAGTCTCTTTTCCTTTCTGGAGATTCTCCCTCATCTTTGACCTCTCCATCAGCAAGGCCCAGTGTCCTGCATCGGGCTACATGCTGGCAGTTGCTTACTGCAGGCAACTGGAACCCAGGGATGCTGACTACAGAGGGGTCCAGCAAAACCTTCTCAGCCATGGAGGAGCAAGGTACATCACTACAATACCTCAGCAATGCCAACAAGTTCTGTACAAGGAGAAAATGCCAGGACATTTCCCCTTAGCCCCCAAGAGATCACCCTTGCACTCTAACAGGGCCAGTGTTTCCAAATTCTCCCCACAACTCTGCTCTCTCTCTCTCTCTCCAAGTCATGAAGTCATCAAGCAAGAGAAGCAGTCATCATCTTAAACTCCTGGTCACATTCTGAACCTGACACCTTGCCTTCTTTCTGGTCCCTTTAGGCCTGTCCCCATTTGCAGGCACACTGAGTCTGTCTTGTTTCAACACTGTATTCCCATAAGCCTAACCCAGGCCTATCACATCAGGGGCCCTTGATAAATATTAGTTGAATAAATGAATGGATGAGGCATATGCAGTGGGGAGAAGAATGAATCTTATTAAATTTAGTCTGATATTAGAATAGGATTAGAAAAATCCTTTGGGGTTTACATCTTATTAATAAACAGTTGCATGATATTAAACTATGAAGACAGCGAAGAAAAAAGCCTTCTCATTATTCTGATATTTCCCCCATAACAGACAACCAATGAATAAGCTCCATTTAGAGGAGGCAGATAATATATTTAAGCACTGTAAATATCAACATTAGTACTCAGCCCCCATGCAATCTAATTTAGTTGCTAACACAATCCATCATAAGTGAAGTATGGCTTTGCTTATAGGGAACATAAAATCTCTCCTGATTGATTGCTCTCTTTTTCCTTTCTCCCTCCCCTGCTCCTGTGTTCTCTGGGGGTGAAAATCAGTTACACACAAATCTCTTTCTTCTGGGACAAAAAGACCCTTGTCACCAGGGCATTTATAAACACAAATTTACTTTTCACTGTGCAGCAAAGGTATCATAAAACGGGGGGTTAATCAATTGCCACAGCAGTCCTTGGGTTATTTGTCTGCACTTGGTTTTTATGTTTTCAGCATGCAACTCACTTCCAGACTCTACAAACAAGGTCTTAATTCTTCATCAGAATGGTTGTTCAGGCAGCCATGGACTCTGATGTTTATTTCTGGTGGTTTGTAGGAACAGTCAATGGGAACATGGGAGATGTGATTTCATACTTATATTTACATTTTTATGGCACTGACTGCAACCAAGACTCAAAAACCTAGGCTCTGGAGCACAGTTTCACTGCTGTGGCCAGTGGTCATGCCAGCCTCCTCCCCTAAGATAGCCAGGGACAAAGCAGGACATGGGGGAAGGAAAGCAGAGCACATGAATAATGGGATGCAAACTTTCTCTTTCTTGTGATATCCTAAAGGCACACAAAAGGAACCCATGCTTCAAATACAAAGAGAGAAAGAGGAGAAAGCAGAGGTGAGAGGAGGGTGCTGAGAACCATAAAGAGGGGAGTGGAGGAGAGCGAAAAGCAAAGGAGATGGGAAGAGGAGGAAGACATGGGAGAGAGGCAAGAGAGGAGAGTGAGGACAGAGAGAGAGGATGGGTGAGAGAGGAGGAGAGAAGGAAGCTGGAGTCCTGGGAGGAAAAGGAGGGAAGACAGGGAGGAAGGAGGGGAGGAGGAGATCAGAGAATCAATGTCCTCTCAGTCCCTTAAGATGACAGAGAGGGGTTGAGAAGAGTAAGGGGAGAGAGACCAGGAGAGGGGAACAAAGCAGGAATCTTTCAGCCTTTAAGAAGAGAGAGAGAAAGGAGAACAGGAGGAGCAGGCACACTAAGGCAGGTGTCTACTCCTTCACTGATTCCCATGCTTGGAAATACCTGTGCAGAAGATTCAGAGCTCAGCCTTGATCATCATCCTCCATCACTGATGTTACAGACATGGATCCATTATATGAAATTGCAATAATTATTCTGTCTCTGAGTGTTTTACATTATGCTTTCTGACACACTTAGTACAAACCAAAGTAAGAAAATGAAAGATAGCATTCCAGAAGTTCAACTCAAGCCATTCTACCACCCCAAACTGTCAGTTTCTTTAGCCACAGAAACCTGAAAGGTGTGACTACAAGAACTTGAGAGCAAGGCATGAACCAGGATGCTGGAAAAACCACCTCTGTCTGAAGGTCCCATACAGAAGAAAAAGGAAAAATTAAACTAAGAAAAAAATGCCCAGTTAAACATGTTTCTCTGGGAGACTGTGCAGTGTGGATATTGATCTCATACAGGGTGATGTTTTCTTCTGGCGGTTTATTGGCTTTGGCAAGTCTTTGGCTGACTCCATCATACCCAAGGGAATCACTTCACTTGTGGAAATTCAGCCGCTGTGGCTACAGCCTCACCTGGGCTCAGCCTTGCTCTTCCCCCGTTTTGCTCATCCAGCTGGCCCTCTGAAATCTTCTGTAGCTGACTGTCCTTTAAGCCCTATCTGGGTGGCTTCACCCACTCTGCTCCCTTCTGCTCTTTTGAAGTCACTCTGTCTCTCTCCAAGATACCTTTTGGTGCCAGACAGTAATACTGCTTTGTTTCCTGTTTCTTGTTGAGGGGCAGAGATGTGGCTCAGTGGCAGAGTATTTGGTCTAGCATGCAGGAGGCCCTGGGTTTCGTCCCCAGCACGCAAAACAGACACAAACAAAAACTATTATTTCCAATTGAGAAGCGAGATGCATCCAGGACTACATTGGAACTCATGCAGAATTCTTGTTCCATCTGTGATATTAAAACATTGGAAATAGTGACTAAGGGTGCATCATGGGTAAGACACTGTTCAGGAACCAGAGTTTAAAAAATCCAAACTGGCTATTGGATGAATGAAGGCTTTATCTTGAGGAATGTTTCTAATATTGAAGGATTTCAAGACAGCTAGGCAGAGAGAGAGAGAATATGAATGACCTATGGAGGCCAGAAGAGTGTGTTGGATCTCTGCAGCTGGAATATCCAACAACTGTGAGCTATCCAACATGGCTGCTGGAAACCAAGTCATTTAGAAGAGCAATAAGTGCTCTTAACCATTGAGTCCTATTCATTACTTTTTTTTTTTGTGATGAAAAACCAACTTAAGAAAGGAGGGCCGGTTGTGGTGGCGCGCACCGGTAGGATTTGCTGAAGGAGGCAGAGGCAGGAGGAATCTTGAGTTCGAGGCCAGCCTGGACTACACATTTTGGGCCGGGCGGTGGTGGCGCACGCCTTTAATCCCAGCACTCGGGAGGCAGAGCCAGGCGGATCTCTGTGAGTTCGAGGCTAGCCTGGGCTACCAAGTGAGCTCCAGGAAAGGCGCAAAGCTACGCAGAGAAACCTGTCTCGAAAACAAAAAAAAACAAAAAAAAAAAAAAAAAAAGAAAGGAGGGGAACTAGTCTAGATGTCTGTCATCTGATGAACAGATACAAAGCAGGAGGTACCCGTCCCAGTGGAATTTCATTCAGCCAAGAATGAAATTGTGTTATTGGCTGGAGATCATTAAAATGAGACAAGACAGATTCAGAAACACAAATGACATGTTTTCTCTCTGCCACTCAACCGAAGAATGGATAAGGAAAATGTGTACATTTACACAATGGAGTATAACTCAGCTGTAAAAACCAATGACCTCATGAAATTTGCAGGCAAATGGATGGAACTAGGAAAAAAAATCATTCTGAGTGAGGTAACCCAGACCAGAAAGACAAACATGGTATGCACTCACTCATAAGTGGCTATTAGGAGTGAAGTACAGGATAACCAACCTGCAATCCACAGCCCCTAAGAGACTAGGTAACAAATAGGGGTGAATGGCTTTCCCTGGGAGGGGAAACTGGGTGCAGGGTGGGGGTTGGGGAATGGGAACTTGAGGGAACTTGTTGGGTGGGCTGGGTGCAGGAGGTGGCTTGGGGTGGGATGGAGGAGAGTAACAAAGAGATATCTTGATAGGGAGCCTTTTGGGGTAGGGAGAAACTGGTGCCAGGGAAAATCCCAGGAATCCACAAGGATGACCCTAGCTAAGACTCCTAGCAATAGTGGAGAGGGTGCCTGAACTGCCATCTACTACAATCAGATTGGGGATTACCCAATTGTCATCAGAGACTTTTATCCAGTACTGATGGAAAGCAGATGCAGAGATCCACAGCCAAGCACTGGGCTGAGCTCCGGAAGTCCTCCAGAAAACAAGGCAGAGAGATTGTAACAAGCCAGGGGGAATCAAGGTCATGATGGGGAACCCACAGAGAGCCAACCTGAGTTTGTGGGAGCTCATGGACTCTGAACCAACAGTTAGGGAGCCTGTATGGGACAACCTAGGTCCTCTTTCACGTGTGTGACAGTTGTATAGCTTGGTCTGATTGTAGGGCTCCTAGCAGTGAGATCAGGGCCTCTTGCTTGCACTTAGCTGGCTTTTGGGAACCTATCCTGGTGCTAGATTACCTCACCAGCCTTGATGTAGGGGGAGGAGCTTGGTCCTACTCAACTTGAATATGTCATGCTTATTCAAGCCATGGGAGGCCTGCTCCTTTCTGAATGGAGAGGAGTGAATGGGGAGAGGGGTAGATGGGAGTGGGGGTGAGACAGGAGGAGAGGAGGGAGGGGAAACTAATCAATATGTAAGATAATGAAAAAGTTAATTAATAAAATTAAATTTTAAAAAACATGTTTTCTCTCAGATGTGGAATCCACACTCAACATCACACACACACACACACACACACACACACACACACACCACACACACACACATGTTGAGGGACCATTTATGAGGAAAGGGAAATAACTGGGGGAGGGGAGACAAGAGAGTGAATACAATCAAAATGAATGATACGCATGTATTGAAATTTCACAAAGAAAACCTACTATTTTGTACAATTTGGCCATGAACTGAAACTGCTTTGAAAAATGAAAATTATATTTTAAGATGGAAACAAGCAAGCTTGCATGCTAGAAAATCGTGTATATAATGATTTCATAGACAAAAAACAATGAATCATTAAATAATCTTCAGTAACTAAGAAGACATTAGAGATGATCTCTCACATTGTGGAGATTACAAACTCTTTGAGACACTGTTATCTGTTGTCTGCAAAAAGTAGCCTGGGATTGCCTAGCAAGTCATCAGTTCAGACTGGGGGTGAGACAGCTGAGCCTCGCCAGGAGGGCTGCCGACCTGGTGGAGTGGTTCTACACTGGTTCTGTCTTCAGTCACTCTACTTCTGTGTGCACTGTAAGCCTCACATTTGAACGTAATTTAAGACTCACAGAAATGGAGTTGTGATAGTGTCTCAGGTAGTAAAGAAGCATGAGGACCTGTGTTCATAGCTCTGGAATCCACCTAAAAGCCAGACACATTGTCCTGTGTATCTGTAACCCTAATGCTAGAGGAGGAATAGAGAGACAGGGGACCCCTGGAGCTCCCTGACCAACCAGTCTAGTGCTCTGAGATCAGTGAGACATCCTGTCTCAAGAGACATGATAGAAGCAATAGTGGAAGACACCCACATTGACCTCTGGCCTCTGCACACGCATGTGCACACATATAGTACACATGTGTACAAGCAAATATCACCAACACACATGCGATAAGAGAGAGAGCAGCCACAAAAGTAGAGACAAGATGTGTATTTGAAGCTGAAATGTCCACAAAGGCTCATGTGTGGAAGGCTCAGTCTCTGGTGCTACTGGGAAGTAGTGGAAACCTTAGGAAGTGGGATGGACTTTGTCTTAGTCACTGTTTCCAATTTCTGTGAAGAGAACCATGACACAGCAACTCTTATAAAGGAAAACGTTTAATTGGGGCTGCTTAACAGTTCAAAGGTTTAGTCCATTATGTCATGATGTCATGGTGTCATGCAGGCAGACATGGTGCTAGAGAGGTAGCTACATCTGATACACAGGCAGCAGGAAAAGGGAGAGACACTGGGTCTGGCTTGAGCTTTTGAAACCCCAAAGTCCACCCCAGTGACACACTTTCTCCAACAAGGCCATACATCCTTCCTCCAAGGCCCTACCTCCTAATCTCTCTCAACCAGCACCACTCCCTAATGACCAAGCATTCCAATATCTGAGCCTAAGGGGGTGGGGGGTGTTCTTATTCAAACCACCACAGACTTAGAGGAAGCAAGTCACTGGGGTTGTGTCCTTACAGAGCCAATTTTGTCCTCAGTCCCTCTCTCCCTCCCTCCGTCCCTTTCCTCCCTTTTCCTCCTCCAGCTTGCAGCTCTCTCCTTCCCATGCTCTGTGAGGCATGAGGTGCGCAGTTTTGTTCCACCGTAAACCCCCTGCCAGGATGCTCTCTCTGCCTCATCACTTACCTAAAACAATGTGAGTGAATGGCCCCAACCTCTGAAGCTTTGTCAAACGAACCTTTCCACCTCTGATTATCTCAGACATTTTGTCATGGCAGCAGAAAACTGACTGGTACATAAAGTATTCTACACATGCTAGTCACGCATGCAGCACTGTTCCCAGCACCCAGCCCTTACAGTAACCAATGTCTAAAAGGAGTGAATATTCACACTGGCCCAGGAAACTCACAGGCAAGATCTTGAGAAATTGTCATGGGCTGATCAGACAGGAAGATGAGATGAATCCCAAGTCCAAGCGAAAACCACCACTAGTAGTGATGGAGACTCACCTCTACCTCTTCCAGGTGTTCACAACCTGAAGCTGTCATAACGCCCCTCTCAACTTCTCTAAGGTAGCCCAAATGCAGTGAATGATCAGGGTCACCAAAGGTCACATAATATTAAAAGTGAGTTGCATTTTAAAACTTTATGGCAGAGTTCATTATGCTCCAGCAAGGTTCCAGAGTTACTTGTGGTATTTAATGCAGCCTTTAAAAAAAATCATGCTTACTTGTGTGTGTGTGTGTGGTGTGTGTGTGTGTGTGTGTGTGTGTGTGTCCTGCACACACAAAAATACATGCCAAGGCTCACATGTAGAGGTCAGAGGATAACTTGAAGGAGTTGGATCGCCCCATCCTCAGGCTTAGAGGTGAGCACCTTTATCCACGATCCATCTCTCTGGCCCTCAAAGCTGTACTCATTAATAGTAACCTTTCTTGGGTGCAGCAGGTGAACAGGCCTGCACTGTAACCCCAGTCTGGGGGGGGAGATGGCTAAGCTGGCAAAGTGCTTACTGCAAGCAAGAGGACCTGAGTTCAGATCCCCAGCATCCAGAGACAGCAGTGTGGACCTGTGTCTCAGCGCTGGGTCAGAGACAGTCAGATCTGGGGGCTTGCTGGCTAGCCAGTCTAGGCAAAAAAAAACTAAGTTCCAGGCTAGGTGCTGGATCCCGTCTCAAATAAAATAAATAAAAATAAATAAATAAATAAATAAATAATAACAAACAAGATGAAGAGGCTAGAAGATTGGCTCTGGGGTTGAGTGCAAGCTGTTCTTGCAGAGGACCCAACTTCAGTTCCCATCACCAGGAAAGCTCACATCCACCTTTAACTCTAGCTCCAGGGGATATGACACTCTCTTCTAGCCTCTATGAACTCCTACACACACACACACACACACACACACACACACACACACACACACACACCTCAAACTCAAACCAAACCAACAAATCTAATGTATGTGTGTTCTTCTTGCTGAGACCCTTCAGCAGTGCAGTCCAGGCAGCAGTTTAGGACATCACATTTAGGCTAGCAGTGTGCAGGCAATGGAGAAGAGCGCAAGAGGTTTGGGGTAGCTCTAAAGCATGGTTCCTTGGAAAGAAATCTGCACTTTCTAGAAGAAAATCTCTATCAGTTTCTTTGCTGTGGCTGTGATACAATACTATGACCGGAAGGAACTTCAAGAAGAAAGACTATATTTTGACTTCAGGTTCTAAAGGGAGAGACAGTCATGGTGGGGAGGCATGGCTGCACATGACCTGAGCAGGAAGCTAGATTATTACCTTTTGTGCACATACAGGAAACAGAGAGAACATGGAGGAAATAAGGCATGGCTATAAATCCTCAGAGCCCCTACCCGTGAGGCTCTACCCCCAAAGTTTCCAGAGCCTCCCTAAACAACAGCACCACTCACTGGAAACTGGGTGGTCAAATGCCTGAACCCACAGGGGACACTTGTCATTCAGGCTGCCACACTTCCCTTGACTTTATGTACAGCTACGTCTATTCTAAGGCACACAGATCCTGCAGATGTTCAGGGGCCCCATGCTCTCTGGGTTTGGGAGGGAAAACGAAGACCCAGCCACTTACAACTCAGGAGCACTGAACAGTGGTTTAAGGTGTGTACGTCAGAGAACAGAGATTAGCATCTCAGCTCAGCTGCTCAGAGCCGCTTGGCCTCAGCCCATGAACTCTTCAGCCAACTTCCTCCGATGTGACAGATAATGACTCTTCCCTGGAGCCGTAAAAGAGATTCAATCAAACCAGATACGGCAATGTCACCATAAAATTCGGGCATACATTAACAAAGCTGTGTTTATATTAAATTAAAACTCTGAAAATTCTAGCAGAACCAGGCCTGAAAGTGCAGGCTTGTCATCTGAGCTACTCAGGAGGCTGAGGCAGGAGGATTGCAACTACAAGACCTAGGCTACCTAGGAGGTAAGTTCAAGTTCTGCCTAGGCAACATAGTGGGACTGCCTTGGAATGAGAAGGAAGAGCGTTGGAGATGCCGTTCAGTGGGAAAGGGCCCGCCTGGCACACGGGAGGCCCTGGGTGTATACACAGCACTGCTAAATAGTAAATGAGGGCTTGGCCTCGGTTACCCTGTCTGTCTGTCTGTCTATCTGTCCATCTGCCTGTCTCTTTCTCTTCCGCATGGGCTCTGTGGAATTGAACTCAGGTCTTCACTCTCGCGCTGCAAGCTCCTTTCCCTCTAAGCCATCCCTCTGGCCTTTCTCTCCCGCTCTCTGGCTAATCCTCCCCCTTCCTTCTCCCTGTATCCATTCCTCTTCCCTCGCTCTCTATTAAGTGAGCATTTGAGCATTTCCTCTATCGTGTAGCAAAATAGGTTCTCAGTGTAGCTGTCTGAGTTCCAATTCCAGATTCCAATCTTTTCCTGGCTGTGAAACCCCGGGGAAATTGTTTCATCTCCCCGGATATTTCTTTTTTCATGTATCAAGTGGGCACGGCAAGAAGCCCACCCCACCTCCCTGCTTCTGCACCGTGGCAGAGTTAAGCAATTCCACAGACCTAAAAGCAAAGCCTTGAAAACAAAACAGAATGCTGTGAATATTCTACTCAGGAAATACCACAGCACCCACGATGGCCTCACAGCCACCTCAGTCCCTTCCTCCCTGGAGGCTCTGTGGAAGGTGACTTCGCTCACCCCAAACCGCTCCATTTGGGATTAAACACTCCCTCCTGCGAGGAAGCAGCCTGGACCCCTCACTTCCTTTGCTGTCTCTGCCTCCCCCTGCTCCCCGCTGGCCCTGCCCTTGTTGCAGATGGAAGGCAGCCAGGCTCTGCACGCTCATCACCCCCAAAGCCTGGAGTTTTCTAAAGCTCCGGTCATGTGGCATCTGGCCTCTTTCCTCAGGAACACAATTCAAAGGGGTGAGCCTTTCAGAGAAATCTCATCTCTCATCAGCTGCCAGGAACAACCACAGGGAGAGGGATCTAAAAGCTGTCCTCCCTCCTGATGTGAGGGAGCCTGCCTTTGAGGTAGTCACAGGGCAGGAGAGCCGCCCATGTTTCAGCATCTGTGTGGGGTTAGAATAAGAAGGCTGACCTAGGCAAAAAACACACACCCAAACACATGCTCACTTAATTGTAAATAACATTTGAGGGTCTGGAGAGATGGTTCAGTGGTTAAGAGCACTTGCTATTCTTCCAGAGAATCGGGATTCAATTCCCAATACCCCCACAGTGGTTCACAACAGTCTCTAATTCCAGTTCCAGGGGAACCAATGCCCTTTTCTGATCTCTGTGGGCACCAGGCACTCAAGTGGTGCCCACATATATGCAGGCAAACACTCATATACATGAAATCTTTTTTATTATTATTATAAAAGAACATTTGAGGGGACTAGGAAGATACAGCAGGGCTAGGATCTGAGTTTGATTCCAGAGCTCACATAAAAGGCCAGGTGTGGTGGCATGCACTTGCAATCCCAGCACTGGGGTATTGGATATAGGTGGGATCCATGGCTAGCTAGCCTCACCTAGTTGGTGAGCCCCAGCCCCCACTGAGAAAACAAGGTGCACAGCTCCTGATGACACTTGAGGCTGACCTCCTGCCTCCACATGCATGTATACACAGTCACATACACCTGCATGCACACACACAGGAAACCACACACAAACTCAGCCTTCCTTTGTCACTCAGGATGCATTAGCATCGACTGTGGTTCCTCCTTGGACCCAGGAATCCTTCTCCATCGAATTTCTGACAGCAGGCGTCCTTCATTGGCAACCTTGCCCAGCTTTGAGGAGGAAATGCCGGCCCCACGCGTGTCTCCCGTCCCCACAGCCATTAACAGCACTCACCGCACATTAGACATCTGCCAGTGAAGCGGCCTGCTCATTCCCCGCCCTCCATCATCAACCGGCAGAATATCTGCTTCCTCACAATTTGTCCCTCGGAGAGAGACACTGAGATAAAGCTGACATCATTTCCAATTACACTGACTCTGGCCAGATGTCCTATGTCTGGGAAATATTTGCTAAAGTTTGCATTTGTGTTATTACTGAAATTGCTGCAGAGGTTACCTTGAGTCTAAGGTTTGGAGATCTTGACCAGAATAGGGTTGGAGTGGGGGGCTCCCTTACTTTGGGCCAGCTTTCCTTCAGAGCCCTGTAGGTAGGAACAGCCTCCCTTTCCTGTATGCTCTGTATATACTCTCTCCTTTTGCAAACTGAGGCTAAGGCAGGAGGGTGGCAGGTTCAAGGCCAGCCTGGGCAACTTGGTGAAACTCTGCCTTAAAATAAAAAGTTTTTTTTAAAAAGGCTGAGGTATAGCACAATGGCAGAGCACTTGTCTAGCATGTGTGAAGTCCTGGGTTTAATACATAGTACTAATATGTGTGTGTGTATATATATATGGTATGTGTACATACGCATATTACATGTATGTGTGTGCACTCAGGCACATGTGGATACCACAGGTCAACCTTGGGTATTTCTCCTCAGGTGCTACCCACTTTTGCTTGTTGAAACAGGATCTCTAATGGATCTAGAGCTCATTCACCAACTAGGCTAGGTTGGCTGGCCAGTGAGACATCTGGACTCTAGCTTCCCGGTATTGCATATATGATTTTTAATATTAGGAGACAGCTAGCCCTCAAGCTCCAGATCATGAACCCGACTTCCTCCTGGGATCTAAACTAGGGACTATAACTGTACTCTTCAGGATGCAGGGAAAAGCTTGAAGGGCATCCAACTCTGGTTCCTACTGTAGCTAGCTCTTCCAACTGACCATGTTCTACACACAAGTTCTCCTGGGGGTGTCCTGCATACACGAGAATCTCTACTGTGTACGCACGGACCAGAAATTAGCCTGCCTCCTTTGCCACTCTAAACTGCATCCCCAGCCTGCTTTCCTCCTTCTGTTTTGAAACAAGATCTCACTAAGTTGCTCAGGTTGGCCTTCAACTCACTTCCTAGCCCAGGCAGGTTTTGAACTCTTGATCTCCTGCTTCAGCCTCCCCAGCGGCTCACTGTCCTCTGTAAACTACCAGCCACACAGCAACCAAAGCAGTGGCTGTGATGAAGGAACCACAATCTGGCTCTTTCTTACGTGGAATCCGCCTCTGGCTTTCTTTGGTCCTCCCTATCTCATGCATAATCTGTGCCCTGCCTCTCTAGACAGCTCTCCTCTTTCCTCCGCACACCAAGGCTGCACTGACCCCTACGTTCCCTCAATCAATCAAGCCCTTTCCTGCCTCAGGACATTGGCCCCTGATCTGCTCTTTCCGGGAATGAGGGTCCCAGGGGTCTTTGCATTCCCACTGTCATCCTTCATGTCTGAGCTAAAATGTCATCTCTTCTGAGAAACTTCTCTGACTTCCCTCCTCCCACTCACTGTGAGCTGCTACTGTGGAAACTCTAAACCCACATCATCGTCATGAGGAGACCCCCTGACACACTAAGTTCTGGAGGTACAGAAGAACTGCTGGCACCCCTCTTGTTGAGGAATATTTCCTAGGTGTACTCCCCACCCTCCTCATTCCAATATCAGGGAAGAGAGCATTTCTTGGTGTCACTGATCTGTCCTGACCAAATGATGCTTGGTATACCACAGAGCATGTCCGAAGGGGCAGTACCAGCAGTGCTGGAGGCTGGATGAGCTCCAGTTCAGAGCCTGGGGCCCCCACCCAGTAGCCCCAGTTAGCTTCTCAACAGGACTCTCTGGTGGTCTGCCCACACATGAAAATGGAGAAACCCCACCCTAGCTACAGGTCATGAACCTTGGATGCATCAGAGAAGCCACCAAACCCAACCAGCTCATCAGTCTCTGGGGCCATGATCCTGGCACATGGGCTTTCTTTTTTCTTTCTTTCTTTCTTTTTTTTTTTCAAAACTCAAACTTTATTCTAAGGTATTTGAGGCAAAAGGAAAAGGTGGAAAATGATGGGGACTTGGTAAAGGAAAGGAGCACCCTCCCCTGGAGTCTGGCTAAAGCTATTCAGTTAAAAAGTCAAAAATTCCAACACCAGTAGGCAGTCACCCTAAAGTTAAGGCCTTTTTTTTTTCTTCCTAGTTGTAGGAATCTCACGTTGTGCAACACTAATGCTCCTGTTTTGTTTTGTTATGATTGTAGTTCCACAGATATCACCTCTGGAGCTACCCCATAACCTCAATTATGGAAACAGGGATAGAGACTGAGGAGGGGAATGCACCTTAGAAACTGGCTGAGTAATGAACTTTCTAAGCTTCCAGAATCCTATGTAAAGCAGCCAGCAGACCACAACAGCCTGGCTCTTCTTTGAGAAGGCCACACGCAAGCTTTCAGGTGTGCTTTCCTCTCTCCCTGAGTGGCTTTCTGTTTTATTTAAGATTTGTCTATTTATTTTAACTTAGGTGTATATATGTGTGCGCGTGTGCTTGAGTGCATGCATGGGCACCATGGGGGTACAGTGCTCCCAGAGGTCAGAAGAGGGCATCAGATCCCCTGGAACTGGAGTTGCAAGGAAAGGTGAGGCACCACCTAGGTGCTGAAAGCTGACATTGCGCAACTCTCCAGCCCTTTTCATTTCTGTTTTTAATAAACCCAAACTCTGCTTTGCACAAGCCATCCTGAATTCCTATGTTCTGAAGCCCAGAATTCAGTTTTTCAGTGCCTAAGTTGAGGTCCCTACAGTAGTAAGGAAACTTATGAGGATGCCAAGGACAGCCGTGTGGAGCTCTACTTCTGTACCCTATCTCTCAGAAGTGCTAAAGCAAAACATGTACACAGCTGAGCAAACATCTTCCCAACTCTGTGGACATGCAGAGGAAGCAGCAGCTATGGTATAAAAACAAGACACAAAGCCAGAGCAGAAGGGAAGGATGGCCAGGCAGCTACCTCCCTATTCACACCAAGCTCTGCCCCTGAAGAGCAAGACAACTCAAGGGTTCATAGCCTGACTCACACCAGGAAGGGACTCAGCACACACTGTTTAGCTGTCACAGCCCTCCTAGCAAAAGGCATGGAGACATTTGAGCAAGCTTCCATCAAATCAAAGGAAGAGAGGAAAGGAACCACCTAAAGACGACATCCCGTCTCTTCACACCTTTCGGAAATTTCACACCTTAATTCAAGGCAGATGCTATTTACTTGTGCAGTGCCAGTGTTTAGAAACCACTATCTGTAATTGGCTCATTAGCTCACCTGTGCAATTGTTTGCAGAATATTATATATATATTATATATATATATATATATATATATATATATATATACAATTTTTGGTGATTATAATTACATCTTTTCACTTTCCTTTCCTCTCTCCAAAGCCTCCTATATACACCCCTTGCTGTCTTTCAAATTCATGGCCTCCTTTTCATTGACTGTTGTTTCATATATTTTCCTAAATATGTAAATATACCATGCTAAGTCTGTGTAATGCTATTTGCATGTATAGTTTCAAGGCTGGCCATTTGGTATTGAATAACCAATTGGTGTGCTCTTCTTTGGGGAAGACTGTTTCTTCCACTCTCAGCCATCCTTAGTTGTCTGTAATTCTTAGTGCAGGGTTGAGGCCTCATGGACTTTCCCCACCAGTTGTCATGTCTATTGGAGTTGTCCTTGTTAAGCTCATGTTCAGGCAGTCATGGTGGTGAGCATCCTGACACAACCTCACAGCGAACTCCTTGGTTCTCTGGCTCTCACAGCCTCTGCACCCCCACTTCTGCACTGTTCCCTGAGCCTTGGGTGCTGGACTTGTTTAATGCATGTAACCACTGGGGCTGGGCTTCCCAAGTCTACATTTTAAATAGTGTGGTTTTCTGTAATGGTCTCCATCTATTGCAAAGAAAAGTTTCCTTGATGATGGGTGAGGACTACACTTCTCTGTACATAAGGACAATTATCTACAATGTAGTTAGGGATACGCTTGTTCAGTGAAGTGGTAATTGCAAGTCCTCCTCCAAAATACACGACTTGACTAGCCCTGGGTATTAGGCCAGGTTTCCAGTACCAGGCATGGTCTCCCTTGTTGAGCAGGTCTTAAATCCTCTTAGAGAGATGTTGGTTACCATGAAGCTACGCCTGCCACTACTGCACCATGAGGGTCATTGTGCCTCGCTAGTCATTGTTATGGTCCATAAACGTCATAGCTGGGTAGGATTGTTGGATGTTCCCCTTCACTGGAAGCTTGCAAGGCACATTCTGGGTCATGAAAGCTAGTCCTCAGGGAGGAAGCTTTCGGGTCAGTTCCAGCTCAGTGGCCTCTGGGCCCTGCATCTGAAGTGCACGGTGTCCTCGGCAATAGGGACTTACTTCTACCTCTCTGGTTAACCAAGGGTAATAGCAGTAGCTTATACTGTTTGCAGAGTCTCTTAGACAACCTTGACCAACGACTCAAAAGAGCGCTTTTTATGCCAGGTGTTGGGGTTGGTAGATGATCTTTTATTCTTGAACGATTTTTTTAAAAAAATAGAAACAGGAAAATTCCCAAACTCAGTCTATGAAGCCAGTACCACTGTAATTCTAAAACCATGTAAAGATATAACAACAACAACAAACAACTTATTGTCCATGAGTATAGCAGAATATCATTAGATATCATTACATTGACTTTTTTTTCTCTCAATTGTGTTGGTTCTAGCCTAGGTCTCTGGGCCGTCAGCCTCTGGGTCCTGGCACCGCAGGCAGTGTCAGGGGTGGGCTCACTCTCATGGCATGGGTCTCAGGCTGGACCAGTCATTTGTTGGCCACTCCCACAATCTTTGTGCCACCCTTGCCCCGCACATTCCATAGGCCAGATAGACTGTTAAGTCAAAGGTAATTGTTTGGTGTCCCAATCCCTCCACTGGAAGTGTCCAGTTCAGGCTGAGTATCCTCTATTGTTGGGAGTCTTAGCTGGGGTCATCTTCCAGATTCCCTTGCACCAGGTTTCTATCTGACCCTGAAGTGCACCCCCTTTCCGGTCATCTCTTTCAGTACTCTCCCCTTCCAACAACCCCCTAATCTAATCCCTCTAGCCCAATAGTCATCAGAGAGGCTTCATCCAGAAACTGGTGGAAACAGACGCAGAGACCCACAGTCAAACATTAGGCTGAGCTCAGGATATCCAGTGGAAAAAGAGAGGAAGGATTGTAGGAACCAGGAGGTCAAGGATATCACAAGAAAACCCACAGAATCAACTAACCTGGCTCACAGGAGCTCATAGAGACTGAGCTGACAACCAGGGAGTCTGCATGGGATTGACTAGGCTCTCTGCATACATGTGACAGTTGTGTAGTTTGATCTTCTCAAGGAGACAGACTATGGGGCTGTCTCTGACTTTTAGGCTGGCTTTTGGGACCCTTTCCTCATACTGGGTTGCCTTGTCCAGCTTTAATACAAGGGGAGGTGCTTAGTCTTACTACAACTTGATACACTATGTTTTTCCATATCCATGGGAGGTCTGTCCTTTTCTGAGTAGAAAAAGAAGAGGAATGGAATGGTGGGGAGGCAGAAGAGAGGTGGGGGTGGGACTGGGAGGAGGGGAGGTCAGGATGTAAAATTAATTAATTAATTAATTAATTAAGAAAAAGGAATCCTACAGGCCAATATCCCTGATGAACATAGATTCAAAATGCTCAATAAAATATTTACAAACAGAATACACACATAGATTTAAAAAAGGATTACATAACATAGTCAAGATGGCTTTATCCCTAAAATGCAGGCATGGTTCAACATATGAAAGTCAATACATTGAATAAACCACATTAATGGATTTAAAGTCAAAAATCACATGATCATCTCAGTAGATTCATAAAAAAGCTTTTGTCAAAATCCAAAACGCCTTCATGATAAAAGTCCTAGAGAACACAGAACTAGAGGGAACAAGCCTCAGCATAATAAAAGCTACATATGAGAAACCCATAGCAAATGTCATCATAAATAGAGAAAAACTTGAAGTAATCCCACTAAAATCAGTAATGATACAGGGTTGTTCACTATCTCTACTCATTTTCAACATTGTATTCAAAGTACTAGCTGGAGCAAGAAGGAGCAAAAGAATGAAATTAAAGGGATACAAATAGGAAAAGGGGAACTCAAAATGTCCCTACTTGCAGATGACATGATACTATATATTAATGGTCCTAAAAATTCTATGAGAAAACTTCTATAAACAGTGAACAAATTCAGCAATGTGGCAGGATGCAGAACTGACTTGCACAAATCAACAACTTTTCCATACATCAACAGCTATCACACTGAGAAAGAAATTATGGACACACTCTCATTCATAATTGCCTAAAAGAAAAGAAAACATCTAGGAACAAACGCAGCCAAGACCTCTACACTGAAAACATTAAAGCCCTGAAGAAAGAAAGAAAAAGGACAGTAGAAATTGAGAAGGTATCCCATGCTCATGGATTGGTAGTTAATATTGTAAAAAATAACCATTTTACCACAAGCTATTTAGAGATTTGGTGCAATCACAATAAAAAAAAATCCCATCTTATTCTTCACAGAAATATAAATAAAAACTATCATGAAGTTTATATGGAGTCACAAAGACCCCAGAGAGCCCAAACAATCCTGAGCAAAAGGGACAATGCTGGGATCACCATTCTAGAGTTTAAGATACAATACAACGCCATAGTAATAAATTCATATGGCGCAGGTACAAAAAACAGACATGGCCGGGCGGTGGTGGCACACGCCTTTAATCCAGTACTCGGGAGGCAGAGCCAGGCAGATCTCTGTGAGTTCAAGGCCAGCCTGGGCTACCAAGTGAGTTCCAGGAAAAGGCACAAAGCTACACAGAAAAACCTGTCTTGAAAACCAAAAAAAACAAACAAACAAAAAAACCCAGACATGACAGCCAATGGAACAAAATTAAAAACCTAAACATGAGTACACATAGCTTCATCCATTTAATATTTGACAAAGATGCCAAAAAACATACACTGGAGAAAAGAAAGCATCTCTAAATAAATGACCCTGGGAAAACTGGATGTCTTCATTTAGAAGAATGAAATTAGACCTGTGTCTAGCACTTTGCACAAAAACTAGCTCAAAATGGATCAAAGATGTAAATGTGAACCCTGAAACTGCTAGAAGAAAACATAGATAGCACCCTACAGGACATTGGTGTAGGAAAGGACTTACGAATATGACTCCATTTGCCCAAGAACTAAGGCCAACAATTGACAAGCAGAACTTCATAAAAGTAAAAAGCTTCTGCATAGAAGCAACTGGGTGAAGAGGAAGCCCAGAGAATGGGGAAGCATCTTTGCCAGCTGCACACAGGACAGAGGAATAATATCCAGAATATATAAAGAACTGAAAGAACAAACAACACATCCAAAAAACAAAATGGGCTTGGGACCTAAGCAGAGAATTCTCAGAAGAAGAAAAAAATGGCTAAAAGTATCTCAGAACCTGTTCATTGTCCCTAATAATTAGGGCAATGCAAATCAAATCAAATCAACTTGGAGATTTCGTCTCACCCAGTCAGAAGGGCAAAGGTCAACAAATCAACAGACAATAGATACTGGAAAGAGCGCGCCCCCCCCCCCCCCCCCCCCCCCGCGAGGGGCCTCATTCACTGTCAGTAGGGTTGCACACTGGTCCAGCCGCTTTGGAAATCAGTGTGGAGAGTTCTCAAAAAGCTAAAAATAAATCTACCACACGATCCAGCTACACCACTCCTTGGCATATGCCCAAAGGAATCAGCATCAGCATCGTACTTCACAGATACTTGCTCAGTCATGTTCATTACTGCTCTGGTCACAATAGCTAGGAGATTGAAATAAGTGTCCTTTAACCAGTGGACAGATAATGAAAATGTCATACATATACACTATGGAATATTATTCAGCTGTAAAGAAAAATGAAAACATGAACTTTGCAGGTAAATGGGTGGAACTAGAAAAGAACATATTGAGTGAAGTAATCCAGACCCATAGAGACAAAAGCCATAAATTCTTTCATTGGAGGCTCCTAGCTCCAACTCTTCAGATGTGAGTACATATTCCTGGAGTAATTGTAGAAATCAGGAAAGTAGAGAATAACAATAATGTGGCTTGGGATAGGAGGAGCAGGGAGGTCAGTAGCAGGATGCAGGTGATCTTATTAGGGAAATGGGCAAACATGTAGGGGCTGTAATTAGGGAGGGGAAAGTAAACAGATACAGAAGAAGGAGAGAGGAGGAAAAAATAACAGTAAGGATGACTGAAACAGTCATAAGGAATCATAATATTAATTACTTCAAAAAACTATAAACACAGATAAGTCTTGTGTAAATATACACACATAGTTTAAATGAAACTCCCTTATATATGTAGATTTTACATTCATCAGTTCTTGTAGGAACAAAATAACAACACCCTACACGAGGAGGTTCTCTTGGACTCCTTCCCTTTTACACCACAGGAAGAAGTGAGTAAAAGTGAGACTATCCCATCTCCTCAAGGAATCCTTGATTAAGATGTCCATAAAGAAGGGCTTGCTGTGGGAGTCAACTTCAAGTATAAGACCCATGCAACAACCAGGTGTGTGGAGTCATGTGAATGTCTCTGATAAATGAGGTGGGTGTTATGTAAGAGTCAGTGTTCTTTAATTTGAGACAAACCTCTTTTAACTTTAAATATGAATTGCTTAGTCATCAGACATCCCCGTGAGAAGCAAATAGTATATTTAGGGATCTCACTTACAGAAGTCAATTTTCAGAGGGAAGACAAGGGAACCACACAGGGCAGGAAAATCAGACTGAATTAGACACAACATGGTTGTTTTCCTCCACAGCCCCAAACTGCTTCCAGCAAGGAGGAGCCAATGTAGGGTCCCAGGAGGAAGGAGGTCCCTTGGTGAAGACTGGCAGCATCCTGGGTATGAGATGTACTGCCTGCCACCCGAGGAGGGCACCAAGACTCCATCAACCCCTCTACTCTCTACCCAGAAATGACTGCAATCTTAACTTACTCAAGCAACATGATGCCTTCTTCAAGCATCCACTTCCATAGAAGAACTCAGAATGGAGCAGAGGACTCAGGAAAACACCTTCTCAAAGAAGCCTGCCTCCGAAGCACAGCACCTGGGGCTACCAGGGCTGTGGGTAATGTCTGCAAACTATGTTTCCACATGAATTCGATTGTTAATCTGTTGGCATTAAGAGAGCACTTACATGGGTATGGTATAAACCTCAGCCCTGGGGATGCTGAGGCAGGAGAATGGTGTGGAGCTTGAGGCTACTCTGGGCTACACAGTGAGTTCTAGCCTAGTCTGGTCAATGTAACAGAGTAAGAGCTTGTCTCAGGGAGAGAGGGAAGGAGGGATATTTTTAATTATTCAAGTGGGCTCAAAATAGTCCCAAGGTCCCCAGAAGGGAAAGAGAAGACTCCTTCAGAGCCAGGGAGGTACCTAAGGCAGGATGGTGGAAACATGGGAGCTATAGGCAATGGGGAGAGGGAGGGGACTCCTTCCATGCCTCCCAGCTGCCCACGGAAGCTGGAAAGAATCAAAGAAAGATCCCATGTCTGGAGACACCAGAAAAGAAGGTGCTGCTGCTGCCGTCAGCCTAACCTCCTGCAGCCCCAGCTACATGTCAGCCAGCAGCATCCTGCTGTGACCTAGCTCAGCCGCTTGTGTTTCCTGGGTACAGAAAGGACATTCTGTCCTTTTATGCTGGACTGCAAACTGGGACTCATCTGCTATGTAGTAATACACACTAACATACTAACCAAAAAGGTTTTTGTTTTTTTAAACTTCAGAAGTAATGACAGTGGCTGGGGAGATGGCCCAGTGGGTGCAGTTATTTGTCGTGCAAGCATCAAGATCTGAATGCTAGGGAGACAGAGACATGCGGGTCGCTGGAGCTTCCTAGCCAGTCATTCTATTCTAATAGGAAAGCCCCAGGGCCAGAGCGAGACCCTGTCTGCAAAAATGAGGTGGATTGTTCTTGATGAACAACACTTGAGTTTGATGGGCAGGTCACACACACACACACACACACACACACACACACACACACACACCACAGTCACATATGGATACCTGCATACATGAACATATTCTCTCACATATGCCACACATACATGTGTACACAAACTAATGATTTCAAGGAGTGGACTGACAGATCTGTATGTTTCCTCAAAATAACTGAACAGACTCACTGCCAATCAAGGGTTAGGAATGGAGGTCACAGAGCTGGTGACAGGTGCTATGCATAATCATTTAGTGGTGATTAAAGATTTCCTCTTTAATGAGGAAATAAATTTTCCTTTGTGATCCAAGCCCTTCCAAAGTCTGAGTGCTGCTCCTAAGATTTACATCTAAATATCACATCTTCTGACTTCTATATAGATGCCACCACGGTACACATGTGCCTGGACACACACCTACACAGAGACACAAATATAAATATGAATGCACATATGTATATATGTGAGTAAACAATATATATATATATATATATATGCATATTTGGCTGTTAGAGTCACTGTGATGGAAATGAGAATTTGTCCAGCATAATGACCACGTGAGCCAGCCTCTGGCCTCTGTTCACCAGCCTGTTCCAGCATAACATATGATGCTGATGCACACAGACCCAGAGCATCCTTGCCACGGGCCATTAGCTGAATAAAAAACTCAAGTCTCTGTGTCCTCATCATGCATGATTGAAATGTCATCTACCAATGGATGCTTTCATTACTTACCAAAAACAATCCATCCAGCGCTGGCATTCTGAGTCAGTGGCACTGAAACTCAACACGGGTTATGAGAAAAGTCAGCTGAGGCCTATAATTAAATGGAAATATTCACCTGCAAAGAACTGCAGCCTATGATATCATTGTTGCTTTTGTTCTAGCATTGCACTGTAATTTTGGCAAATTTCTAAGTTAGTGGACTGTAAGACACAGAGAGATTCTGTTGCAAATGAAGGCCACATGCTCTTATTGATAGAGCCCTGTGTGCCCCCCCCTTAAAATACAGTGCACACTAGTTATTTTTCTATTGTTTTGATTAGAAACATGACCAAAAGCAACTTAGGGAAGAGTTTATTTTGTCTTGGCTTCCATCCCTGCAGAGGGTATGTATGGGAGAGGAGGCAGCAAGCGGGAGACACTGTGTCAGAACCAGGAGGCTGAGAACATGCACCTTAGCCACAAGCACCAAGAAGAGAGAGCTAACTGGAGGTGGGACTAGGCTAAGAGCACTCAAACCTCTCTCCAGCTATACACTTTCCAGTGAGGCTTCACCTCCTAAACCTCTCCAAACAGCACCACCAGCTGGGGAACAAGTGTCCAGATACCTGAGCCATGGGGACATTTCAAACTGCTGCACCATGTCACCATGACCCTTCATGGACAGGACCATCCCAGCCATGCAGACCTCACAGGGAGTTAAAACGGTGGCAGCCCCTGGGTTCTCACTGGGTCACTAGAAAAGAACATGAAAGCCATTGTTTTTGGCCAGGCGAATACTTCAAAAATCCCCGTTCTACTTCTCTCCCTTTGTTTCTTTCTATCCGTCCATGATCCCAGGGGCTGAACCCAGGGGCTTGCATTCTACTCAAGTGCTCTATTGCTGAGCTACATTCCTGGCCTTCTCGCTGTGAATATATATAAAATTTCTATTTCTCACTGAGATACCTAGGTTGGACTTGAATTCCCTCTGTATGGCAGACAGATCTTGAACTTGGGACCTCCTGTCTTAGCCTCCCCAGTAACTGGAAGTACAGGCCTATGCCATCAGGTTTTTGTTGTTGTTTACTATCTACTAGATCCTAGGCTGGCCTGTAAAGGTCTGTGTAGCTGAACATGGGTAATCTTGATCTTGAATTTCAGATCCTCTTGCTCTTACCTTCCAAGGGCTGGGATTACAGGCAGGCCCCCACTACACCTAGATTATGTGGTGGACTGTGCCTGGATTGTGCCAAGGCTCTGTGCATGCGGGGCAATCACTCTACAATGGAGCCACATCGTGCACTGAGAATCCCATTCTGAAAAGAGAAAAGCCACAGGCTTATCATCCTGATACAAACAGTTATTTGTATCTTTCTGAATATGGTTTGAAGAAACCCCTGCAGGTCATCATGTCTCCTTGCCATGTCCCATTTGTCTTTCCCACACAACTAAACTGTCTCAAAGTAGAGAAAGAAGATGTTTCCGTGGGCCCCAAAGAAGGAAGGTGCCACACTGGTCCATGGACTTTCCTCCCCATACTGCTGCTGTCTTGTTTATGTCTTTTCTTCTTCTCATTTTGATGGTTTCATGGGGTGTTTGGAATCAAACTTTGTACATGTGAAGCGAACACTCTACTATGGAGCTATCTCTGGCTGCCTGCTTTCTGAGGACCAGACATAGTGCAAGAGATTAAGAAGATTTCGAGGGAGGTGCCTACACGTGCATCAGCCAGGTTGCCAACAGTTAAATGAAAATTCTCCTATGCCCTCTTCAAATCAAAGAAAACCCAAATACCATGCTATTATGCATAGTTATGAGCAGATACCTAACAACATTTTAAAATCTGTTTATCTTTTGGTGAGTGTGTTTGAGACTGCAGTGTGTGTATGGGGGCGGGGTGGCGCATGTGTACTTACGAGTGCAGGTGCAGGAGCTGACAATCAGAAGCCTGAGGAGGACGCCAGCCTTATTCTGTCAACTCGCTGCTTTATTGCTTTATTACCTTAGACTGGGTCTCTCACTGAGCCAGAAGCTAGACGGGTAGCCAGCAAACTCTAGAGACCTGTCTCTGCCCACCATAGCCTGGTTGTAGTTACTCCCAGTTTTAATGTGGGTGCTGGGGATTTCAACCCAGGTCCTCAGGTTTGCACAGCAGGCCCTGTTACCCAGTGAGCCACCTCCCCAGCCTCTGATATAGGGCTTTGGAAAATTGTCGTCTTGATTGTATACATCTATGGGTCCAAGGTGATATAGGTCAACAGATGGATCTCTTGGCATTAATCAATCAGGGTTGTGAATGTTTCCTCCTTATCGCTGCGGTGTGTTCAAGTGTTCAGCTTGGGCTCCTGTTCCACAGCAGCTGGAGCTGGGGCTCCTACAGCTCTCTCTGAGGCCCAGCTTCTGCCCTCTTTTAGCTACCCCCATACACCTCATAACTAGTATTAGAATTCCTGCCATGTCCTCTGCTGAAGGACTCTCCACGCATCCCACTGCCTCCAAGCATTTCTTTAATTTTTCATTACATCTCTTTAATTATTTGTGTGCGTGGGGGCCCATGGGTGGCACGGTATGACTGTGGAAGTCAGGGGACAGCTTCCCAGAGCTGGTTCTCTCCATCCGTTGTATGAGTTTCAACCATGAGCTCAGGGTTTCAGACTTGGTAGCAAGCAGCTCCACCCTTTGAACCCTCTTGCTCCCCTCCTGAAGAGCGTTCGACTCACCCCAGGTTTCGGCCTCACCACACATTGTGCCAAGTCCCCCCAGTCAGCACAGCAATCGTCAAAAACTCTGGCAGCAAATGCTGGCAAGGATGTAGGAAGAGGACCCCTTCTTACTGTTGGGGTACGTAAAAACTAGTCCAGCTATCACAGAAACCACTGTGGAGAGTTCTCAAAAATATTAAAAAGAGATTTTCATAAAACTCAAATATTCCATTCCCTGGTAGATACCCAAAGGACCTATATCCTAGCACAGAGATACCTGTTCCTCCATGTTTATTGCTGCTCTATTCACAATAGCCAGCAAATGGCATCAGCCTAGACGTCCATCAACAGGAAAGTGGATAATAAAAATGTAGCATGTATGCCCAGTGGAATCTTAGGCAGCTGTAAAGAGAAATGAAGTTATGAAATTTGCAGGGAAATAGATGCATCTGGAAAGTGTTTATATTAAATGAGGTAACTGTGACCTAGAAAGACAAAAACTACATCTCTTCTCCTCCCCTCCCTCCTTTCCCTCCTCTTCTCTTCTACCCCTTTCTCTCCCCCTTCCTTCCTTCTATCCCTCTCTCTTTGTCTCTCTTGTAATTCTTTGATAATTTTATACATTTTTATCGTATTCATCACCTTCCCCAACTCTTCCCAGATCCACCCCATTCCCTGCCCACTCAAATCTGTGATATTTTATCTTTTAGACATATCCAGTCCAATTTGTGCTGCCCATTTATTCTTGCATATGCAGCCTTCTACTGGAGTGTAGTTGACATACCAGGGACCACACACTTAAAACAAACAAACAAAAACAGGTTTGCCCTGTCCCTGTTGCTTGTAGCCCTCTTCACATTGGGATTTGGTCTGGCTCGAGTTTATGCAGGTCTTCTGCACTCCTTCACAACCACTGTGAGTTCCTACATGTGACTGCCTCACTGTGTCTGGAAGGTACTAGTTATCTGAAGTCATCCACTACTTCTGGCTCTTACAATCTTTCCACTCCCTCTTCAACAATGATCCCTGGCCTTGGGCGGAGGGGATGTGCTGTAGATGCCCCATAGGGATGAGCATTCTGCAGTTTCATTCTCTACACCTTAATCAGTTATAAGTATCTGTGTTAATCCATGCAAACAGAAGCTTCGCCATTGAAGGTCAAGAGATGCACTCATCTATGGGTACAGTGATAGCAGTGATAGCCATTAGGAGTCAGTTTAATACTGTGTCCATTTATCAGGATAATAGTAGGAGGGTCTCCACTAGGGCCTATGACTTGCCTAGCCACAGGTTCTTGACCCTGACAATGGTGCCGGGTATAGGTGCCATCTTTTGGAGTGAGCCTTGAATCCAATCAGAAAGCAGTTTGTTACTCCTATGCCATTCATGCTATTGTAGTGTCAGCGGGCACATCTTGCCAGGCCAGTCGTTATTTTAGCTCACAGCATTCACATCTGGGTAAGACCTTCTCCTCTGGTAATGTGCATAGCACCTTCCAGCACTGTGAAAGCTATCCAGCAAGGATGGGGCTCCCAGATGAGTACCCGTTAGATTTGTACCTGTTGTTTGACACAAGTGTGATGTCTTCAGCAAGAGGGTCTTACCATCAGGTTCTGGAGAGAAACCAAAAGTAGCAGCAATAGTCTCTGGTCATTTGAGCCCTGCGGCTGCTCTCCAGGGACTGTCTCCTCCTCTGGACCCCCTCCCTTTGGGACTTGTACATACTATGTATGTGTGTCATGTAAACAATTACAGAAAAAGAGGCCAGGAGTTGAAAACAAGGGGTACATGGGAGAGGCTGCAGGGAGGAAAGGAAAGGGGGAAATAATAGTATTATATAATAATCTAAATTTTTTTCATTTATTTTAGAAAATAAAGAAATCTTAACAAATTACAGATTTATGCAACTGTATCGGCACCATTACTATTATGAAATAAAGAAAAATAATTTACTATATTCACTTTTTCAAAAGTAAGGTTTTTTTTAATGTTAAATTAATCCCTTTATTTCAGCAAACCTAAAAGTTGGGCTTAACTTTATACAAAATATGGCCTTTGAGCCTCAGATTCTTAAGAAATAAAGGAGGAGGAGAGTCATTTGCAGCAGGGGAGGGGACACCGTGACCAGAAAACGATGTGTAAAAAGGCAGCACATGCTAAACCATACCTCCATCGCAATCACATCCCTCAATTACTGCTATCAAATAGGATATCAATTCTCCATGCCTTAGAAAGAGGTATTTATTCCCATCTATCAAGTACATTTCTCAGGCTAGCCAAAAGATAATCATATATAAATCAAAAAATACAAAAAAAAAATAAACAAAACCCGCCTCCTTGGAAGATAGAAGCCTTCCTTGTAAGATGCACCAAGTCATACAGATGGTAAAGCATTTAATTTCCCAACGCAGCCCCAACTAGTTGATGGTGGATGCCTGAGGTAACATGCTGGACATTTGGAAGAAGCATCAGTGATGAGGTAGAAGGAATTGATTATTAATGTCTGCCATGAGAAAGGGAAGGTAAGCTTGCAAGCCACTTGGATGCCTAGTGTTTCTGAACGCCAAAAGGAGATCCAAATGAGCAAATCTGTGTCTTTCCTAAGCTGAGCTACCATTGAGAACATGCTTTTTAAAGTCTATTTTTATCAGACAATTTGTCACCTAAGACAAAGTCCAGTTGGGGGTGGAGTGCCACTGGGATGGAGCAGAACTTGAGTGAATATGGCTCCCAAAGCATACTGGGTCCTCTGGATGGGTGTCTGGCAAGGCCAGGCCATCTGCTCAACCCTGGGGCAGGGATCCTGTGAATGTCTCTCATGTGGGACAGATGAATGGAGGGTGCCCTGGCATCAGTGACATGTCTCTTCAAATATCTGCCTTTGCTATTTGTGCCTGTGTGCTCAGGGCACACTGCTCTGTGTGAGGCAGCAGTCTCCAACCAGGACCGCTCCTCCCCAGGTACCTCAGAGGAAAACATCTGTAGGATCTATGGTTATCTCACTAGAGGAAGGAAGGGCTGCTGTCACCTTCTGGAGAGAAGCTGGGAACACAATGTTCTCTTACAGGTGTGTCAGGTAGCCTTCACACACACACACACACACACACACACACACACACACACAGATCTGCCCCAAATGTCAATCCATGCAAACACATTAAGGTCAAAGGTCCCAGGCTCTACTGCTCAAGCCGCCACCTCCCAGCAGGACTACTATGCAGAAAGCAGGCCAGGGACCCTCGATGTGATGGTTAATGTCAACTGCCAGCTTGACTAGACCTAGAGCCACCAAGGAGACAAGCCTTGGGGCAGGTCCGTGAGCAGTTTCTAGGTTAGATTAATTGAGGAGGGAAGATCCACCCTGGATGTGGCCATTGCCATGCCACAGTCTGGGGCCCAGCATTGGTAAACAGAAGACAGAGAGGTGAGGATCAGCATCCATCTCTCCTTGTCTCCTGGCTGTGGCCACAGAATGACCAGATGCCTCACGCTCCTACCACCATGGCTTCTACCACAATAAACTATTCTCCCAAACTCTGAGCCAAATAAACCCTTCCTTCCTTGACTTGCTTTTCTTGGGTATTTTCATCATAGCAATAAGAAAAGTAACTAAGACATTCTGTATGCATCCTGTCCTGTCTGTCTTATGACCAAAAGCAAGAAGTCAGCCACGCCAAGCAGGAGTCAGCCACACCAAGCAGGAAGTCAGCCCACATCAAGCAGGAAGTCAGTCCACATCAAGTAGGAAGTCAGCCCACACCAAACAGGAAGTCAGCCCACACCAAACAGGAAGTCAGCCCAGTCCATAGCTCTGAACCAAGGATGTAAACATTATCCACTGGTACAGACAGTTCTGCAGAAAGTGATGGCCAGAGGAACTACAAGTCTTAGCAAATCCTTTGGCAGGTGGGGAGTGTCAGCATGAAAACAGCAGAGGCCAAAACTAAAACACATTCCAACAGGGAATGGATGCCTGGCAGCCACTCGTGGGGGCTGTCATGACCCATC
Source organism: Peromyscus leucopus (assembly GCF_004664715.2). Lineage (NCBI taxonomy): Eukaryota > Metazoa > Chordata > Mammalia > Rodentia > Cricetidae > Peromyscus > Peromyscus leucopus. Next base: position 172,441 of record NW_023505170.1, on the reverse strand, counting down.
AGAGCTTAGGCAGCTCACAAATTAATCTTGCTCTAAATACGATTCCCTACCACATGAGAGGGGGTGACTTCAGTCACACATAAAATTCAGCAGGACTGTATGAAGACATACATCCTTGGATGCAGCAAAGTCACTCCTAGGAAATCCTGTGGATGGACTCACATGACTGGGAAAGTGGGAAGGACCAGGGATGGCTCACAGCCCAGCAAGATGAGACAATGGCAAGTTTGGAAAAAAGAGCAATCAATTTAATAACAGCATGAACATGTAAAATGGAATGCTATATGCCCATTAACAAATGGAACTGGAAGGTATAGACTGATATAGGAGGTTCCTAAAGGAAATTTACAAAGTTAACTCATGAAGAAAAAGCAAAGAATCGTTCTTCAGTGCTAGCCTGTGCTGTGTGAGTTTCTTTTTGTTGTTGTTGTTGTTGTTAGTTTTTTTGTTTGGTTGGTTGGTGTTTTTTTCGTCTGGTTTGATTTTTTGAGATAGCGTTTCTCTATGTAACAGCTCTGGTTGTCCTGGAACTTGCTTTGTAGACCAGGGTGGCCTCAAACTCACAAAGATCCACCTGCCTCTGCCTCCTAAATGCTGGGATTAAAGGCATGTGCCACCACCACTTGGCCTAATTCATTTTTTTGAGGGGGAGAAGGGGGCATGATCTCTCTAAGTCCAAGATGGCCTCAAATTCTAGACCAGTGATTCTCAACCTGTGGGCTGTGGACCCTTTGAGGTCATATATCAGATATATAGCATATCAGATATTTACATTATGATTCATAACAGCATCAAAATTAGTTATGAAATAGAAATGAAACAATTCTATGGTTGGGGGTCACCACAACATGAGAAACTGTGTTAAAGGACCACAGCATTAGGAAGGTTGAGAACCACTGTCCTAGACCTCCTGCCTCGACCTCCTCAATGCTGGGATCATAAGTAGGCACCTTCTGTGTCCTGTGGGGTAACCTTCTGTAAGTGTGGGTCCATGAACACTGTACTTGTGACAGGATCCATGAGAAGCATCAGTATTAACTGATGAGTGACAGGCAAGGACAAGGGAGTTGCTGTTCTTTGTCTCCTCTTGTAGTGTTGGTGGACTGTTCCATTTTAATCTCGACTATTAAATAAACCAAGCAGCTATCTCACGCACCTTCCAGCACATTGCTCCCTGACCACTTGCACGCTTGACATTGGCATATGCTGCCAAGTCACCCCTGCTTAAAGTAGTCCTGTTCGACACCTTCAGTGAAGTCTGCCCTCCCTGAGGCCTCCTACACCAAAGCTGAGCAATGCTCAAGCCAGGCCAAATGAGGAGTGCATCTTACTCTGCCCCCAGCAAAAGAGATGGCAAGGAGTCCACCCAGAGCTCAGGACACTCCTCGAGGCTGCACCTACCCTCCTCCGCTGCTTGCCTCTCTGCTTTCAAATCAAGTCCTGTCAATTAGCAGAGCCTGCCAAACACCTGAGCTGGATCCTGGACTATTATTCAGCTCTAAGCAAAGACTAAGGCAGAGCAGAGGGGAGGGAGAGGGCAACATAGGGAGGAAAGAGGAAGTAAAGGAGGAAAAGAAAGAAACTTAACCTGAGCTTTCAAATGTGAGACCAAGCCATAGCAAGATGAAATCAATCCTGTGACCTCCTGAGGTATTCAAGGGCTTTGCCTGATGCAATGAGCTCTTCTGGCCCTCCCCTCAATCTGGAAAACTCAATCTTACAGCATCTTCATTTCCAGCTGAAGGGGGACACAACCGCATCCTTTGGCTACTGAACATAATGAACGTTGCTTTATAAAAGTTTCGAGGGGACTAGCTTAGATGACAAAGCCACACTGACACCTGCTGGCACTCCTAAGCTTCTCTTTCCAGGAGGGCTGGCCTCCTTGTCCTGCTGTTTCCTGACACACTGAGGCCTGTGTGGCCAGCTGACACTAATAGTCCTCAGTTTGTGCCTGATGGACGGAGGGAGGAGAGCGCAAGAGCCTCTGAGTCCCTGTGGCCACTGCCTCTTCCTTTCCTCAAACCTCACAAGCCCTAGCTATGCAGATAAATGGGTTAAGTCTTCCTAAATACAAGGGCAAATTCTATCCTGGGAGCCATCTTCTGGAGCTGATTCTCTCTCTCTCTCTCTCTCTCTCTCTCTCTCTCTCTCTCTCTCTCTCTCTCTCTCTCTCTCTCTCTCTCTCTCCTTGTTGGTAATGTTGGGGATTGAACCCAGGGCCTCCTATATGCTAGGCAAGAGCTCTACCTCTGAGCTACGTGCCCAGCCCTTTTTACTTATTGTTTTTGGACAGCTTACTAAGTAGCCCAGGTTGGCCTTGAACTTGTGTTCCTCCTGTCTTAGCCTCCTGAGGGCTAGAGTAAGAAAACTGTGATGCCAGGCTTGACCACTGGCTTCTTTTTCCCAGAAATGCATGTCTGGAAAGAGAACAGAGCTGAGACACAAGTGACAGCCCTGTCTCTGAGGAGGACAAGAAAACTCCATGCTTTTGTTTTCAGGGTCAGCAAGAGAGGATCTGGGAGACCAGGCCACCGTACCACCGAGAGATGTGGACAAAGAACTGGAGCTTAAACTTTCCTGTTCCCTAGGGGGCAAGGCAGGTACCCTGGCAGTCACGTGCCTCAAAAACGGAGTTCAAATAAGGCAGCCCGCAGCCTGTCCCGGAGTTGTGGCTCCCACTGTGACATGAGATGGAAGTGAGGGCAGTGAAGCGGCGGCTGAAGGAAAAGCCCAGTCTTGCTTCCTCACCAAGCGACGAGCAAAGAGAAGACGCTCTTCTAAAGCCCAACCCCTTGCCTCAGTAGGGATGGCTGTCAAACCAAAACCATGGAGGGGCATAGGGGAATGGCTCAGCGCAGATGCAGAAGGCTACCCAGACCTGCACTGGAGACATAGCAAAGGGGAAGGTTGGCCACGTCACTCCCTGTTCCAAAGGATACCAAGGTCTTCAGTCGTCCAGCATGACACTGTCCCTTGCTCCTTTTCCTCAAATAAAACATGAGTGTGTATATACACAAGCATTCATGAACATGTGCACATACATGTATACACATGTACACATGTATCTGAACCTAGACATGCAGCCACAGACACAGCATGAATGCACACCTATGCCCTATGCACCTTATGAATGTATGCATGTAGCCTTTATATGTGAGGTATGTGAGTATGTTGGTACATACACATGTTCCCACATGTGTGTGCATATACCACCTTCCAAAAGTACCCCAGTCTCTCATACAGAACTGGGAAGCTGCATGTGAAGACCTGGAGGAATAGGTTCCCAGGCACCCTGCCCATCTCCTCCCCTCATGCTAGCACTGCCCAGGCTAGCCTGCTACCCTCCTCGCCACCTCTCTGGGAACAGCTCGGCTCTTCTCCTTTCTAGGCCTGTCTCAGTGTGTCCAGACGAGTCCTCCCCTGACCTCCCTTCCTCTAGTGATCATCTACCCTTTTGATAAGCATGTTCTATCCTGAATCCATCATAGCTCTTGTCCTCATTGGCACCAACACACCTGTCCCATTCACATGGCTTTCACAGGCCTCTCGCCCTGTGGGCTTCACGAGGCAGAGAACACAGAGCCCAGATGACATCCTCCTCCAGTACAGCACAGCCCAGAGCATGGGTTCAAAATAGTCACTGAACCCTGGGAAAAAAGCCAAAAAAATGATGCTCGCCCACTCAAAACAATAACAACAGCAAAAAACCCTATGTAGTCTAACTAATGCTCCAGGGGAAAATGAGAGGAATGAGGAAGCTTCCCTTCTTTCTAGAGACTCAAAATTATATTCCTTTCCCTCTTGTTCAGATCTAAAATTCCACGCACTGGCCTGAGACCTATGCTTTTGGCTTTCTGGTATGTTGGGTTGCACTGAATCATGCCTTCTGACTCCTACCTATCCTCATACCTCGGTGTTGTCTGTCCATTTGATATTTGAACATTCTCATTTTAGAAACTACCAGATTTTTGATGTGATGTGCATGTAGCATGTATGTACTCCTGTGTGTTCACACTTGGGTGCTGTCCTTAATCTGTCTCCACCTTACTTTTGAGACAGGGTCTGTCACTGAACCAGCAGTTTGGTGATTAAGCTAGACCTGCTGGTTGATGCACCCTAGGCATCTCCTGTCTCCGTCTTCGCATTGCTGTTATGTATATGCATCACTGTGTCAGGTTTTTGTTTTTGTGGCTGCTGTGTATTTGAACTTGGGTCCTTGACTGGACTATCTCCCCACCTTACAGAGATTTTTTTTAATTGCATACAGTAAACATAAATTTCAATAAAGGGTGAGAACTAAACTAAACCTAGGGAAAGGAGGTAAAATGGAGCTGACATTGAAATGACACACAAACTGTCCCACGGAACCCTATGCAATGTGGAGACTGGATAATAATTTAGCAGGAGCTTCCTGGCAGCCTTTGTGAAAGGGAACACAGTCAGCTCCTACACTCAGAGTTTCTGATATAAACACTATCAAGAGTTTCATGAAAAAATAACATCTTCCTGAACCTGAGAGCAGGGGCCATACACAAATGGCCTCAGACATCTCATCACAGCACACAGGAGCAGGAAGTATGCATCCCTAGTAACCTAACTCTCCCCTGAGTTCCAATTTCTCCCCAATAACATTCTGTTTTATTTTGCTCTGTGTGTAACATCTGGCTCCAGCAGTTCCCACATGTGAGTCTGAACGACCTGGGCTCTGACTGTAGATACACCTTTGGAAACTTTGGAGTGACATGTCTTTCTTCAATGTTCCTCCTCATGAATAATAACTTTACCATGTGAAGCACATGGCTCCTCATTATGCTCTGAAGAGGTGGATTCAACTTCACACAGACTTGCATGCTTCAGATGGGAAATGGACAGCAGTCACTACCTCAAACAACCACAGATATGCTAACTGCCCTCAGAGTACCACAAAGTAAATACACAGACAAGGAGCCAATCGAACAGCTGCTCAGCCTCCCTCACTATCCCGGAACGCTCTGAGGACATCTGTCTTTGGAGTGGTAGGCAGACTCATCCATCTATAACAGAAATGGAAATGGAGGCTCAGAGAGTCGCTATAACTTTCACAAGGTCACACAGCCACAGAGTGGCAGGATCTGCACTCCCCATTGGGTCTACTTGGCTCCAAAGCCTTTGTCCTCCCCCCATCTCTGCTCCTAGTCAGTCTTCCTGCCCTCTTGAAGCTTTTCCAAGTCCAAAATAACTCCATTAGCCCAGGTCAATGTGCCAACACCTTCGAACGCCAGTGCTTTCTCCTTGCACTCCATCGGCCAGTGTCACTGAACTTCTGTAGAAGCCTAAAATCCTCCAGCAGAGCCTCGTGGTTTTGGTTTTGATCTCCAGAGACACAATCTCGCTATGCAACTCAGGCTAGCATGAAACTCACTATGTAGCCCAGGCCAGGCTGGCTTCAGGCTACACTCCCTCACCATCCTCCTGCCTCCGCTACCTGAGCTCTAGAATTATAGCTGTGCTCCGCCAGACAAACCTCGCTGGCTGCATGTTCTTTAAGAGAGATGTCAAGAACATCATGAAATCTGCACAGCCTGTGCACTGTGTTTACTGTCCCTCCGGGAAGGTCTGTGAGCACCCTTTCCCTTAGTGTTCATCCTTCACACGCACAGCAGCCTGGGCCAGGCCCAGTCCCTGATGACCTGAGGTGTAAAGCCATGGCTGTGGTGAGCCAAGTGCGCCTTGGAGCCTCTGAGATGCTCTAGGACTCAGGCAACAGCCCTGGAGTCATGAAGTGGCCTGTCTAGAGAGGAACAGCTCCCACCCAGTTCTGCCAGGGCTGGCAGTGCTGAGTCAGCTCCCTCCACACCCTGCTGTCACGTTTTCATAACGAGTCGAATGAACGAGCATTTCTCTCTGCTGATCAATCAGAGCCGTGCATATGGCCGCTGTCAGCATCCTCAGCAGGCAGAGCTCCTTGGTGAGATCCAGGCTGTCGGCTCCTTCCTTGGGCATCTGCAGCAACGCTGGGCTCTTCCCCTTCACCCTTAATCCATCAGCTCAGTTACAAGCAAAAAAAATGTAAGCCTTGTGTCAGGACTGAGATGCTGTGGAGAGAACTGGTCAGATTCCTGTAGAACTTCACCCTTTAGAAGCCCATGCTGACCGAACTAGGGGTGAGAGACTAGGAGGAGTCTCCTGGTTCTGGGGTGTGAACCATTGCCCTGCCCAGTCGCCTTCCTCAAACATGGCAGCTCTCATTCCAACACTTGGGGGTTGAGTCAGCAAGAATATTGCCGTGAGTTTGAGACTAGCCTATGCTACCTAGCAAGATCCTATTTCAAAAAGAAGAGATTTGTGAAAAAGAACTGATCAAAGACTCCTTGGGAGCTGGGGAGATGGTTTAGTGGGTAAGAACGCTTGCTGTACAAGCATGAGGGCAGTTTGAAACCCCAGCACCCATATCAAAGCTGGGCATGACTGCATGTGCTCAGAATCAGCACTGTGGAGGACAGAGGCATGAGGATCTCTGGGGCTTGCTGGCTGACAGCCTAGCTCTAGTTCAGTGAGACCCTATCTCAAGGAGGCAGAGACTAACTAATAGATCAGAATGCCCAAGATTCTCCTATGTCTCTACATGAGTGCACAGACACACACGTATACACTTGTATGCACATGTGCATGCACACACACACAACCACATGTGCACATAGACCTAGGTATACAGCACACACATAACACAACTCTCTTGACATTCTGGAGTGAAAGGAACCCCAACCAAGGACGGGTTCTGACAACGACACAGCCCCCGCCAATTAAGTTTCTGTATCTAATAACTCCTATTCTGAAGTCCACAGGAAAGAGGCACAGACATCTTGAAGAAAGACTGACTCAGCAAGAGAGAGGTGAGTCCTGTTAGGTCCATGCATTATGTGACCCCTGTTTGGGCTGCCAGAAGAAACAGAGACACAGCTGGTGTGGGTGGTGAGATGACACTGAGTGGGCAGCTGTGTGCACTCGGCACAGTCTGTGGTCAGCCAGGCAGCTCCAGCCTCGAGCATGTGATGACCAGCTACTGCCACAGACAGATGGGAGGCCCAGCCTGCCTGGGACATCAGAGTGGGGGCCGCGAGGAAGGCTGCAGTGAATGGGATCACGCCCCTGCTTCCCCTGCTCTGCGCCTAACTTTCCAGAGCAAGCAAAACCAAGCAGCAAGATCCCTGTCTTCATTAGGGTTTCTATTGTTGCAAATGAAACACAATGACCAAAACAATTTGGGGAGGAAAGGGTTTATTTGGTTTACACTTCTACAGCACTGCTCATCATCAAAGGAAGTCAGGACAGAACTCAAACAGGGTAGGAACCTGGAGGCAGGAGCTGATGCAGAGGCCGTGGAGGTGCTGCTTACTGGCTTGCAACCCATTGCTTGCTCAGCCTGCTTTATTATAGGACCCAGAACCACCAGCCCAGGCATGGCACCACCCACAATGGGCTGAGTCCTCCCCATCAATCATTAATTAAGAAAATGCCCTACAGGATTGCCTACAGCCCAACCTTATGGAGGCATTTTCTTAATTGAAGTTCCCTCCTCTCAGATGATTTCAGCTTGTGTCAATTTGACATAAAACTAGCCAGCTTAATTGACTCCTTGTCAACTTGACACACAAACACATCACTGTTAAGCCACAACCTTCCCTTTCTTGTTCATCCCCAAGATGACACATTAATATCAATATCATAATATAAAACATTTTACAAACTTAAAAAAGAGTCCCACAGTCTTTACAAATTCAAAACTTTAAAATTCAGTCTCTTTAAAATTCAAAGTCTCTTTTAAAACCTAAAATCTCTTTTAAAATTCAGTCTCTCAACTGTGGGCTCCTATAAAGTCAAAAATAAATACATCCTTACTTCAAGAGGGAAGAACCAGGGCACAGTCACAATCTGAACAAAGCAAAACCAGACTCCAACAGTGTAAATAACTCAATGTTCAAGATCTGGGTTTCACTCTTGTTCTTCGGGGCTCCTCTTGCAGGCTTACTCATAATCTTCTTGGGTCACTTCTCCAGCTCTGCCCTCTGCAACACACACAACTTGTCTTCTAGATTCCACTCCATAGCTGCTACTCTTTTGGTGGTCATCCCATGGCACTGACATCTCCAAATGATGGGATCTTGCTCCAACTGGGCTGCACTTTCACCAATAGCCTCTCCTGGGCTCTCTTCATGGACTCCAGCCCTCGAATACAGCGCCAAGCCTGAGGTGCTCACCATGAACCTTTCATGACTTCAAAACCAGTAAGATTTGGGTGACTCTTGCAATATCAAATTTGGCTGCCAGCACAAGGTACAACCTTGGCCACTTCAGAATATAGCTTTTGTGTGGTGACCCTGAAGAAACAATTCCCAAAAGTCTTCACTTCAGAGATGCTGGTTTCTTCTTTATTGCCACTAATTTCTTAGCTCTGGCTGAACTGCATCAATTGTTCCAGTAACACAACAGTTTCACTTCAATGATGCTGGCCTCTTGTTAATCATAGCTGACTCTTTGGCCTCAGCTAACCAGAATGATGGAATCTTAATTCCAAATAGCAATGGCCCTGATAGAGTCTAAACTTCACTCTAAAACTTCACAAGCCAGGCCTCCATCTTCTGCACTGCTCTCAACATTCTTATCTTCCAAGCTCTGCAGAACAGTTCACTGAGTTCCCAACACTCAATGGCTTTTTTAGTCCAAAGTTCCAAAGTCTTTCCATAATCCTCTCAAAAACATGGTCAGGTCTGTCACAGCAATACCCCACTTCTGCTACAACTGTCTTAGTTAGGTTCTATTGCTGTGATGAAACACCATGACCAAAGCAATTTTGGGAGCAAAGGGTTTATTTGACTTCCACTTTCTTTATCACTCACTGCTCATCATTGAAGGAAGTCAGGAACTCAAGGCAGGAAGCTGGAGCAGGAGCTGATGCAGAGGCCATGGAGGGGTGCTGCTTACTGCATGCAACCCATGCTTGCTCACCTGTCTTCTTATAGAATCCAGGACTACCAGCCCAGGGGTGGCATTACCCACAATGGGCTGGTCCCTCCCCCATCAGTCACTAATTTAAAAAATACCCTACAGGTTGCCTACATCCTGATCTTATGGAAGTCCTTTTTTTCAAATTGGTTCCCTCCTCTCAGATAACTCTATCTTGTGTCAATTTGACAGAAACTATCCAGCATAACCCCTAACACTGCACCACATGGCTCTACCTCACTTGAGGTTTAAACGACAGCAAAAAGACTCTGTGGATGGATGTCATCATCAGCTTCAAACTCCTGGATTCATAGCCCAGTTGCTCCAGCAGGCAATCGTGAACAAATTGCTTAAAGCCCACTCACAGCTCACTGTCAATCTCCAAAAAGGATTCGAAAAAGAATCTTGGGATTCAAAGAATAACCTTGGGCTGTGAGGAGGTTCAGTTGTAAAATGCTTGCTTCCAGGGCTTTAGGACTTGATTTCAAGGCTTAAAGCCATGTAAAAATTAGCCATGCATGGTAACACACCTTTGATCCCAACCCTGGAAAGGCAGAGCAGTAGGTAGGAGGATTGCTGGGGTTTCTTGGCCAGTCTAACGGAATCTGCAAGCTCCGGTAAACAGCCTTGTCTCAAAAAACAAACAATACAACAAAACAAGGTCGACGGCACCCAAGGAATGGCAGGTGGGTCTTTAGCATTCTCATGCACGCGCACGCACGGAGGGATGGAAAGAAGGAGGGAAGGAAGAGTGAATTCAACTTTAAAGTGGACTAGAAACACCAGCAGTTTTCAAGGTGCCGGGGACACAGCAAGATCTGGCAAGTGTGTGCTCAGCCCCCTGAAGTTTACCATCAGAAAGGGGAAGAAGAGAAGGGCCATCACTCAAGAACCCTAGAATGGCTACAATGAAAGGGAATCCATGCAGGGCACCCAGAAGAGTAGGGCCAGAGCCTTTGAAAAGAGTAGCGAGGCAAATGGTCGGGCAGTGAAGGCAACTGTGTGTCAGAAATCCCCTAAATGTGATGCAGTGGTGTAGGTAGTGTGCTCAGCACAGCTTGTGCCGTGTGGGAAGCATCCGGTGCAGGGACCTTTTGTTCCCCTCATTGCATAGGTAGTGACAGACATGGAGCCCAAGGCTGTGGATAAAGAGACAGGTTTGAAGTCAAGCTAGGGCTGAGGTAGATGGCTCCCAGGTCAAAGCCCACAGCAAAGCATATTCCACCTTCTAGGGTCAGTGAACCATGTTATCTGCATTCAGGGCTCTCTCCAGAGAACTGTTACATATTGCAAAGAACAGGCACCATCCTGCCCATATCAAACACTGAGCTATACAGGTACTGCACTTTGCAAGAGTCTACAAAGATAGTGGATGAGGAGCTTGGAACCATGGACCACTGTTCTCAGAGAACTCATGGGAGATGTCAACAGAAAGGACTTGTGTGTCTGATGGACAGCCATTAACCTAGTTTAAGAGAGGACTTCAAGAAATAACAGCTAAGTAGTAGAATGCAAACTTCCAAACCAGGGTTTCCTCTCTCACATAATAGACAATACTAGGAAATGAACTTCTTTTTTTCCTACAAACTGAGACAGACAGACAGGTAGGGTAGACAGATGATATATAGATAAGTAGACAGATAATAGATATATAGGTAGGTTGATAGATAGTGGTGATAGAACAATAGATAGATAGATAGATAGATAGATAGATAGATAGATAGATAGATAGATAGATAGACAGACAGACAGACATCTTTCTTTATCTTTTTCACATTGAGGTCATAACCAGGTGTCTCACACATGCTAGGCAACTTCTCTACTGCTAAACTACACTGAAATCTCAACCTCCATTCTTTCTTCTTTGATGGAAGACAATAAACCCCAATGGAAGGGAAATAATAAACAATCTAGTTCTTGAATGTTGCAGGCTTGCCTCTCCAAATGCCAATACTCAGAGGGACCAAATGTACTCAAAGGATAAGATAGGGTATAGAGCATAAACCAAGACAGACAGGATCTACATATTATGTGGCACTGTTTCCCATCTTGCCCAAGCACTCATATGTAATTGCTTTCCTCCTCATGAAAATTTCTGGGCGACTCCATTACAATGCTATGTAGACTCATTAGCAGGGCCTAGATAAGTGTAGCAGTTTGAATGAGAATGGTCCCCCATTGTCTTGGACACTTGAACACTTGGTCCCCATTTGGCAGCCCCATTTAGGAGATGTGGTCTTACTGGAGGAAGTATGTCACAGGTGTGGAAGAGAATCAGCTTCAAGAGCTCAAAGCCTTACCCTATTTCTAGTATGCTCTGTCTGCTTCTTGCTGTTAAGGAACTGCGACACCAGCTTCCACATGTGATGCCTGCTACCACATTTCCCTGTGATGATGGCTCTCTCTCCTCTGGAACTATAAGCCCACATAAACACTTTCTCCTCTAACTTTCCCTGTAATGGTGTTTTATCATATCAACATGAAAGTAACTAATACAATAAGTCAAATTTATTCACCAGACCCTATGTCCATTCATCAGACCCTTTGTTCATTCATTCTGACCCCTGGGCTTTGGCACTTGCTCTCCAAGCCTTTATCACACTGCTACACTGTAACTTTTGTAACCTCTGTCACTATGCTGACAAAAGTAGGTATCTCCACCTTCTATGGATTATCTGGCTTCCCTCATGACAACAGAAACTCTAAGATCACAAAGTTCCCATCTAACCTGCCAAGAAAGTGCCTGCTCCAACATGGGATGTGCTCTTAATAAACAGGCAGATATTGCATGGTTCTATCTCAGCTGTTGGAAAGACCACAGCCACCCACATCTTGTGTGCAATGACCAGTGACAAACTAGTCGGAGCAATAACAGATGTGAAATATGAAGCAGTAGTCTCACCTGTGACCTCATACATCATTATCAGCGCAACACCCCAGCCCTTCAGCCTAGTCTGTGCTCACCACTGACATCATCTTACTGTGCTGGGTCCCCTTGCTCTGAGGATCCATCACTGATTAATTCTTTAATTAAAGCTTTCATGTGTATGTGCCTTGGGGCAGTGTTTTAAATAATGAAGGTAGACAGTGGGGAGAACTTTTTGGCTCCTTTAAACAGCTCCACATTGGAAGGTAAACATCTCTGGCAAATTCCTGGATAAATCACAGAGAGTCACTGAGTCTGTATTAATTTGGGATCATGCTTGTTGTGTGATCCCCGTGTCAGGCACAGGCAAGGCAAGTTACCCAGTGACCTTCATTGCAAGTTTTTCAAATTTCCAGAGTCTCATGCCAGTGGGAGATTGCTGTGTCCCAAAAATGTTTTCTCTGTCAAACACAATCTCCCTCTTGGAATGTGCTCATTCCTGAATCCAGGAGCTTAAAGAATGTAAACAAAATGGTTGAGCTTTTGGAAAGGAGAAATGCTAGACATATGTCCAAGCAGACCTATGTTTTGAGGTATAAAACTAAAGATCAAAAAGGATTTTGATAAAGCATGATGGATTATTTGCTTTTATTTTATCTTATTATTTTTCAAGTTGCTTGTTTGTATTCTAATGAGAAAGAAAGAAAGGGTATGGATTAGGGTGTGTGAGGAAGTGGGGAGATCTGAAAGTTAGGGATGGGAAACTGTAGTCAGAATATATTGTATGAAAACAAATCTATTTTCAATTAAAAAGCAAAAGAAAACTCTAAAGAAAGAAATGGAAGCTAGCACTAAAAATGGAAAGACCTTCTATGTTCACTACGTAGCCCAGGCTGGCCTCAAAATTACAGTCATCTTTAGCATTTCCAGTGCCAACTTTAGCTATTCTTCATTATGCTGAATTCAGTACTTTTAATATGACCAAATTCATAGAAATGTTGTAATTAAATTCATCAAATTAGAACAAAACAATGGCTCTGGTGGCTAGAGCTGAAGGGACAAGCCTGTTTAAACCTGAAAAAGAGATGTCAGTGAGAAAGTAGAGACAACATGTGATCAAACCTTAGAGGGAAAAAATACACACACAGGTACGCACACACAGCCACACATGCACACACACATGCACACACACACACACACCATGTGGGACTATGACCAAGCTGGATAGGGCAGATGAGTGCCAGGAACACAGTGTGCTCAAAGCTTGGTCCAGGGCAGAAAACTCTGGAAGCACAGAGTGACTGGTAAAGACAGGATGAGCAAAGGAGACCAGGCTTTGATGGATGAATCACTGTCCCCAGACCCAACAAGCATCTTCCTGCTCCCTGCTCCCAGGGTGTGTGCTCCTAATGTCTCTTATTAGCCATGTGTGTCTTGGGTGAGATAGACTGGGAAAGGGCATCTTGCAGTTGACAATATGTGCAGTGCTCTGAAAACTCCATGAAGGAGAGCTCAATACACAGTTCTGCATCTCTGTGGTAGAGCATTGGGCTAGCCTAGAGTCCACTACTGGGTGGCTGAAAGTATGGCTCAGTACTAAAGTGCCTGCTTGGAATCCACCAATGAGGGACTGTGGGCATGTCTCATATGAGGAGGCCTTTCTAGAATCCTCTAGTGAGGGACTAGAGGTGTGGCTCAATATTCGAGCCTCTTTCTAGAAGCCTTCAGTGAGTGGCTAGGGTCATGGCTCAGGGATCCAGCAGTTGAACAACATGTATAGTGAATGCCTGGTTCCATTCCCAATACAAGGGAGTGGTGAGAAAAAAAATACTATGAACCCTACTTTATGCTCATATTACAATAAAATAAAATACTTCATTCTAAATACTCTGATTGCTTAATGTACCTTCTCCTCTATCCCTCCTTTTTGAGAATGAGGGATGACCATAATTATGTTGTTGAGATTAGATAATGTTACAAAATCCCTGATTTCAGTGTGGCAGGGTGTGAGTCACAGGATAAGTGCTGCAGAAAGCCACCTCTAATATTCCTTAATTCCTGTGTTTTCAAAATATTCCCTGTATCAGAGAAGTGAGTTTCCAATTAAAGAGGGTTTATGGAAGCACAAGGCATTCATCCCAAGAGGCAGAGAAGATGGTGGCCTTCTATCTGATGAGGCAGAGGCACACGTGCCACAGAACCCGACTTTAGGTCCAGGTGCCTGCGGAAGCCACAGGTCAAACCTCCAACCAACCACCCAGACAGCAGACAGCTGTCCCAACCCTAATCACAAAGCAGACGAGCGTAAGGAGAGATCAGGCAGTGGTAGGCCTAGAGTGCTCAGGCAACCCTCTCAGAGAATGCCTCTTGAATTTCCCGGAGTTGTCACATGTGTAAGTTTAAAAGGAATAGATGGATATACAACAAGCTAGTGGACTTCTAAAACCCACTGGATATGGTGAGGCTTGAAAAGGAAAACAATCTAGTTGAAAAAATAAAAAGAAAGGGACATGTCTACAATTCAGGCACTTGCCACACGCTAAGTCCCCCTCTAGGTCTTTCTTGCTCTATCTAATTCCCACCAGGACAGAACCAGCACTGAAGCTCCCCCTGTATAGGCAAATCAACACAGTCAGAGGTTAAATAACTTGCCCAAGGTCACAGAGTTGGCAGGAAACAGAGCAGGAGCATTGGGCTCCTCTGGACCACCATACTCTACTCTCTAGACCCCAGACATAGCTGGGCCCCTTTCCATCCCAACCCAACAGACATCATCTAAACTAACTTAGTGAAGACCCAAGGAACCCTTACCATCAGCTGTTCCAGAGATCAGGCTTGCCATCTGAATGTGGATCTGTGTACTGCTTCTAGCCCCTTTGCCCTTGAGAGGTGCCCAGGCTCTTACCTCTAAATAAAAATTAAAAAATAAAAAAGTCTTGGACCAAAATAAATCCACTAGTGCTCCAGCCAGGCCTCTGTGGTCACTTAAAAATTGAAGAGGACTGGCCTCTTTCATACCCCCCCCTTTTCCCTCTTTTGATAATGAAGATAAAGAACTTGGGAGGGTAGACCAACTAGGTTAGGGGTGGGAGAGGGCCTGCAGAGGGCGGTGCTCTCTGAACTTGTCAGGACCAGGCCAGGTCTGTTTCTTGCATGTGATTTCAAAGTAAAAACTAATATGATTATAAAGCACAATCCAAGACCCTCTCCCATTTTCAAATTCAAATGAGAAAAACCCTTGGTTGGGAGCCAGTTTCCCAGACTGCCTGATGAAGACCTCTAAGCTGGGTGGAAGCCGGGCCCAATCCCCCTCCATTAGCTCTGGGGCAGGCAGGCACACCCTGTACTGGAGCTTGTAAGGAAGTCCAGAGCCTCCTGTTGTGGTCTCTGACGGAGGAGATGACCAGTGGCCCTAGGGTGGGCTGGGACTGGGGTCTTCCCCTCCCTCGGCCAGCAGACATCTTCTGGGTGCTGTGAGACACCTGGTTTCTGAAGCCAGGACCTTGAGGTTCCAGCAGCTTCATGGCCAGGTGGCCAACTGGCTGGGCTCAGCCAGCTCTGCCTTTGCCTCCATCTCCATGGAACTGAGAGCCTGGGCAAGACTGGGGTCACCCCCCTGCCTGCTCTCCAAGGAGGCGCTGAGATCTGAGTTTGCTCCCTCACGAGGCACTCAAGGAACCAGGGGGCACAGCCAGAGTTCCCAACTCCAAGGTTTCCATGCTGGCCTCTTCTGGGGTCCAAGGCGGCCGGACATTAACCTGGCAATAAACACAGCTGTCCTCCCTCACCCAGCCTGCTCTTCCCCGCTCCCCGCCGGTGGTTTTGGCCCTTCCAAAGGCCCTCCCAGCCACCAAGGTGCCTCCTGCCTCTGACTTCAACAGGGCTGCAAGATTGGGAGGCAGCAAAGAACCAGGAGGTGCGCCCAGTGCCCTGGGTAGTCGACCCAGAAGACTGGCCCAAAGTGCGCAGGCTGCCTCTGCCGCTGCTGCCCCTGGGACACACTGGGAGGACAGAGGGGGCATCCTGGGAGGGATGCTCTGGGCAAGGAAGGATGTGAAGGGAGAAAAGACAATGCGCGGGGTGGGGTAGGGGCTCAAGGTCGGGTACCCCTGCAGGAATGTGCCAAGAGATCGCTCCTCTTGTCCTGCAAAAGTTCCCGGTCCAGCACACCCAGAGTCGCGCTGGGAGGAGGCCAGCTTTGGTGGAATCTGTTTTCCTTTCCTGGGACCCTATGGGTTGGGTCCTGATTAGGGAGCGCAGAAGCGACTCTGCTTGGACTTACCTAGAACTCCTGGGAGCCCGACAGTTGTCGCCTGCTCCTGGATACAGGACCCCCGGATTCCTCAGTGCTCTGTGCACCCCCAGCCACGCTCAGCATCCGCCAGAGGCAATGAACTGGGATGCTGGCTTCTCTCACGCCAGCTGGCCACAACTTCAGGGCAGGTCAGCCGCGCCCTGGATCTGGGCGCGGCGAAGGTCCGATCACCCTTAAGCGGCCCTGATGGCCGAGGCCACCCGGTCTAGAGTACAGGGTTCTCGGGATCTGGAGATGCACACGGTCGGTCCTCTCAGATCTGCCCTGAGCTGGGAGGACGCTCGGAGTTGTCTTCTCCGGACGCCGGGGCGGGGCGCGCGGCTGTCCCCTCCAGATGCAAGCTGCGCGACTCGCTGGTGGCTTCTCGGGTCCGCGAGGCGCACGCGTGGGTCCTGAAGCTGGCAGAGCGCCCCCACTCTTCCGCGGGTGCAGCCGAGTCTGGCGCGACGCAAAGAGGGAGGAATTCCCCCTCGGCTCTGAGTTCGGGCTCCCCTCCCCTCTACCCTGCGCGGACCCCTATCTGTGGTAGCAGCCGCGGCGACTGTCACTTCTGGGCTCCAGATGGAGGAGGGTGGCGGCGGTTCGGCTTGCAGGGGGAACTAGAAAGGAGGTGACCTTCAAACCCCGCGCTCCGGGAGGCCGGGAGGAGGGGACCGGGTGACGCTGATTTGGGGAGCAGCAGGCGTGCACCGGGTGGCCCGCGGGAGCTCTGGCAAGCGGGGCCAGAGGGAAGCTAAGAAGAGCGCAACCAACAAAATCTAGATTAGAAAATAAACAAAGGCGAACGAGGCAGAGCGCGAGAAAACGTGTGCATGTGTGTGCGTGTGCCTGTATGTGTGTGAGTGAGTGTGTGCGCGCGACAGGCAGCGAGCAGCCGGGCTGGAGAGCCAAAAATAATCCCGAGCACCAGGGAGCGCCCCCTCCCCCTTCCCTCCCTGGCGCTGCCGCCGCGGTCACGGTCACGCGTGCAGCCTTGGATCCCAGCAGCCACCCTGGACAAGGGATTCAGTGCCCCCAGGCTCTTCTTCCTAAAGCGCACAAGGGGTGAAAGTTGTCTTCCAGGGGGGTGGAGCAATGAGCAGACGTCCTTAGGGTGATGCCCCTGCCTTCCTCTTCCCAAAGTGGGTTTACTCACCCAGCACCTGAAACGTTCTCCATCCCGAGCTCCTCTCCCACCCCCCAGACTCCCCTCCCCAGTCAATGTAGGAAAAGGAATCTTGGGAAAGCTAAGAGGATGGAGCCCCCTTGCCACTTCTGTTCTAAGAAGTTTCTGGCGAATGCTCAAATCTCTCTACCTGGCAGCAAAAAAGTTAGAGCCATCTAGATGATCCCCACCTCTGAAAGTTAGACCTGGCCTGACCTGACCTACACCCTGAGTGGCTGCTTCTTGGTGAGAGAGTGCTTCTGTGTCCAGGGACTGGAGTTTCTCTCCTGAGCAGCTCGGTGACAGGCAGACCCTGGGTTCTGCCCAGGCCTTCCTATTACTCAGCTCACACTACCATGTGCTGCTTGTGCTCTTTGCACTGTGTCATCTCAACAACAGATGGAGCCGACGCCCTGAATCCGCCCATTTCAAACGTTGCAAAGTTGAGGGATAGGGAACCTAAAACAGGGCATCTCCTGGAGCCTTCCTTTGGCTCCCCAGCCAGAAATTCTATTTCACTTTTCCTTTTCGTTTTCTTGCTGTTCTCCTTCCTTCTGTCCTTTCTTCCTCCTCCCCTTTCTTTCCCATTCCCTCCCTCTTTTCTTTTTCCTTCTCCCCCTTTTCCCCTGTCTCCTCTTCCCCCATCTCCTCTTCCCCCGTCTCCTCTCTTCCCCTCTCTTTCTCCATTTCCCCTCGCTTCTCTTCCTCCCCCTCCTCCTTCCTTCTCTCTCCCTTCCCTTATTTCTTCCTTCCTTCTTTTTTCCCATCTGTCTTTTCCCCTTCTTTCCTTCCTCCTTTCTTCCCTCCTCCTCTTCTTCCTCTCCCCCCCCCCTCATTTACAGTCCATACAATTATGTTACACAATAAAGTCTTCCATGGAGCCAACTCTAACATTGGCTGAAGATGACCAAGTCCTCTGCCAGGATCCAGGATCCCCTGGGCAGGTCTACCTCATTTCCCAAGAAAGTCACTGCATCTACCCTGTTGCTGATGAGCAGATGCACTTGGGCAAGACCAGACTCCATTAATAGCCCTTGACCTGAGGCCTTTTTTCACTTCCTGGTTTCTGGGTTGACATTATGAAGCAAGGCCCATGCCCCTTGTGTTTTTCTGGGATGTCCCCAGAAAATGTCCCCAGGGCCCCATCAATGACAGACTCACAAGTCTCTAATACCACTACTACAACTATTATTATTTAGTCTACATTTCCTTCAACATCTAGGAAACATGGGGTTCTCCTACCCACAACCATCAATTTATTAAAGCCATGCAATTTGAAGTCATACTCATTTGAGAGAATAACCTTGCAAACCTCACAAAGCTGTCTCTCTTGCCCGCACCAGTTATTTGCAGTTTGGGTTGTGTTTGACCACGGGTTTTCTCAAAACTCTCTCCAATAATAATATATTGTATGTAAACAACTGTGTTTTCTTTTCTCATAGTCTCTTATCTTTCCCAGAAATCACAAAAAAGCCATAAATCTGGGTTAGTAACATCGTAATCATTTCCCCCAGAAACTGTTTGCATCAGGAGAGCCGCTGAATTTAAATGTAATTGTCTAGCCATGCAGGAGATGCCAGGGCTTATAAAAGAGGTATTCTCGACTTAAAGGCAAATTATCAATAATGGGAGAAGAAATAAATGGCAGCTAATGGGGAGTTCTGTTGAAGTGCTCCTCTGTTCTCCTGCACTGGGGTTCTGAGGGGAAGACACAGACATGAGCACTCAAGGCAAAGACACTGGCTGTTGGCTCATTAAATGGGTGATGGCTGAACCAATTTATTATTTCTAATCATAATTTTACAATAAGAAATGAAATAAAAAAACTATAAATAAAAAAATCGAGGTCAGTTTGAATCTGTTCTGATTATTTATTTATTTAGGAGTAGAAATAGGTTTTAATATATCAGTAATGAATGCCAGAGGTAACTGCCAATGCCTGTGTTGCTACCAGGCTTAAGAAAGCTTAACTGGAGCCAATTCATGGTGGTTCACATCTGAGGCAGAGGCAGAAAGTCTGAGGCCAGCCTGTTTAACACGGTGAGTTCTGGGCCATTCAGGTTTATATAGTGAGACTCTGTCTAAAGGAGGGAAGGATGAAGGGAGGGAAAGAAGGAAGGAAGGAAGGAAGGAAGGAAGGAAGGAAGGAAGGAAGGAAGGAAGGAAGGAAGGAAGGAAGGAAGGAAGAAGGGAGGGAGGGAGGGAGGGAAGGAGGGAGGGAGAAAAGGGAGGGAGGGAGGGAGAAAAGGGAGGGAGAGATGGGAGGGAAAAAGAGGGGAGACAGCCATTACAATTTAAAATAAGATTAGAGTCACCATCCCAGTGGCACACCATCATTCTACTTGTCTGGAAAGTACAGGCTGCTGCACTTCCTGCATTGACCTGTCTAGTTCCAGACAGATTATTTTAGTCACATCTGTGTTGAAACTGAATGGCCATGGGAGGTGCTGACTGGACAGCTCCTTGGACAACTTAGGGGACCAGTCCCCCTGCTACTGTTACAAAGAACAGGGCGACTCTGGCTCCTCCTACTGGCCATGGAAAGTACTGTCCGTTTGGTACCTTAGAAGCGTGATTTTAAAATGGTGTCCTTCACAAAGCTGAGAATAATTAACAATAATAGTAATAGCAGGGCAGGAAGTGGAAGAAAGAGGGGGAAGGAGGAGGAGAGGAGGGAAAGAGAGTAGAACAGCAGGGAGGAGGTGGGAAAGAAGGGGGAGGGGAGAGGAGTTGGGGGAGGGAAGAGAGGAGGAAAGAGGAGAGGGATTGGAGAGGGAGGTTGGAGAGAAAGAGGGAGGCAGGGGAGAGGGGGAGGGGAGGAATTTTCAGGCCCGCACAGGTTAATCTAGGTTGCAAATTTGATCTTCTCACACTTGAACTTTAAGTGGGCCTGTGGCTCCTCCTAGTCCTCCTGACAAAGTCTATAGTTCTCTACAAGGGTCCCTAGCCTCTGGGCTCCCTGGTTCTCTCTCTGGCTCTGTGATCCAGGTATGCTTTTCTCTGGCTGGCCTCTGATGCATTGCACAGGCTGGTCCTTCAGCCCGGAATATCCTGCAGACTCCTTCTGCCTCTTTTATCTTCTAAACATCTGTCAGAACACCATAGTCTGCCTGCCCCTCAGAATCCCCCACCATGCGAAGCCTTTCATCTCCTTTCAAACTCCTCCAGCACCTGCATTTAACTTGACCAGCCTATTGAAATAATGCTGTTTCCCCTCAGGAAACAGAAGGGCCCACAATGCCAAAGACTTATCGCCCAGAGTGAAGGGCCAGATGCATGTTAAGTTCAATAACTATTTCGTTGAGGCTTCCTTCTGCTCTGCAGTAGGTTATGTTTTTACCAGGCTCATCACTGAACCTGGGGCTCACCAGTTTGGCTAGACTGGCTGGCCAGAAAGCCACAGAAATCCTCTTTTCTCCTCTCTCTCTCTCTCTCTCTCTCTCTCTCTCTCTCTCTCTCTCTCTGTGTGTGTGTGTGTGTGTGTGTGTGTGTCTGTCTGTCTGTCTGTCTGTCTGTCTGTCACTTTCTCTCTCTTTAAAATACACAGGTTTCCATGCTGTTTGAAAAGGTCTTTGAGTTTCAGCAAAGTGGCTGAGCAGGTAAAGTCTCTTGCTGACAAGACTCATGAACTGAGCTCCATCTCCAACGCCCACAAGGGAAAAGAAGAGAACCAATGGCTGCCAAGTTGTCCTCTACACACACACACACACACACACACACACACACACACACACACCACTAAGATGTAATTTAAATGTGAAGGAAATGTTTCTGAAATAGCAAGTTTAGGGGTGTCTGTCTCATCTCCTTGTTTCCTCCCTTTCCCTGCCTCTGCCCACCCTAATAGGGAGGTGTCTCAGTGGCAAAGCACTTTCTACACAAGTGTGGGGACAGCAGTTCAGATCAACAGATCTCACATCAATGCTAGGCGGTCATGGTGGCCCACCTGTCACTCCAGCACTTTCAAGGCAGAGAATGATGTCTGGATGAACTCAATTAGCCTTGTCAGAGAGCTCTGGGTTCAAGTGGAAGACCATGTCTCACTGAATGAGGTGGAGAGCAATTGGAGAAGATTCTAGTATCAGCATCAGGCGCCCACACACATACATGTGTCCACACACATGGGAACATACATACCTGGACACACATACACATGAAAAAACAAAACAGGGAGGCTCACCAAAGCTATGACAAGAACCGAAACAAGTACCCTGTGTTGCTGACTACCCCTTGAGGTGTGTAGCATCTCCTGTAAGGTTCATAATCTGGCTACAGGTGTAACTGATTTTCTTTCTTTCTAGATGAGGAAATCAAGACTGAAATGAAGAAATATGATGCTTGGCCTTTCCATATGGGGTGTTTGAAATCCAAACTCAGATACTCATGTTGCTGGGACAAGCACTTTACTGAGTGAGCCATTTCCCCAGCCCTGACATACATTCCTAATAAGAAATACTTGGTCATGTGTCTTTGAGAAACAGAGTGGGTGACATGCACAAGTGTTCTGGTTCCATCCACTGCTGTGATAAAACATACTGGCCCAACACAAAATAATGGAGGAGTGGGTTATCTTTGGCTTACACTTCCAGTCATAGTCCACCACTAGGGAAAGTCAGGGCAAGAACTTAAGGTAAGACCCTAAAGGCACACATGCTTGCTATTCCACACAGCATTACCTCTAACCAGGGTCTCACTCACAACTAAAACAAGCACGCCGAAAAATGGTGAAGGAGGATTTTTTCTGGCTCGCTGCCATGCTCATGCCTTACTAAATTTCTTATACAGCCCAGGGCCACCTGCCCAGGAATGGTGCCTCCCACAGTGGGCTGGGTCATTCTGCATCAATTAACAATCAAGATAATCCCCTGTAGACATGCCACAGGCCAGTATGATCTGGCAAATTCTTCTTTCCTCTCAGATGACTCTGGCTATGTCAAGTTGACAGTTAAGAGAGCCAGGACAAGTAAAACCATCTGCTTCTATATCTTTATCTACCACTTACTACTGATGTGAATGAGACATATTTATTATTATTTATTATTTTATTTTATGTGTGTTAATGTTTTCCTACAGTATATCTGTACATCACATGTGTGATTGTGTCCTTATACCAGAAGAATCCATAAGATCTCTGAATTGGAGTTATAGATGGTTGTGAGCACCATAGTTGTGGGTGCTAGAATAAAATCTGGATCCTCTGGAAGACAAGCCAGTGCTCGTAAACATTGAGCCATCTCTTTGTCCTCTAGGCAAGGCTTCATAGTTTGTAATCCATATAGTAACAGTAACTGTTAACGTGGTGAACTGCACCTGACAGCCACTACCAAGCAAAATGCCAATCCCCCCTGCAGTGGGAGAAGATCTGCTAGGATCCATGTACCCTATATCATAGTAATATTAAGAACTTCTGCTGTGTCCCATGTGAAAGCCACAGGAAATAAATGATAATGTCTTACTTTACTTTAAGATGGTTTGGGTATAGATGCAGTGTCTACACCTGTCACACACTGAGACCACCCAAGGACAGAGCTGATGCTAAGGATGACAGCAGCAGCAAGAACAAAGAAGCATCCATACTGTTATGGAGTCCCTAATTAGATCAACATCCCATTCCTGTGCTCCTGCTCTCTCTGTCCTGTGTGGTGGGTGTGTCCCCTCACCATGCACATCTACTGGGGGTTCTGTGTGCCCTAGAGCAAGGGTTCTCAAACTCAGCAGCACTGGTGTCTTGATCAGGATAACACTTTAAGATGTAGCAGATTGCTACGCATTGTGGGATGCTCAGAGTGTCATGGATCCCACTCATCAAATCCAGTAGGACTCTCTCTTTCACCCCCTACCTCAGGACAGAAATGTCTCCCAGGGTTGCCACATGCTCACCAGGGCAGAAACCATCCCACTGGTCCAAAAGCATCGTCACTATGCAGCAACAGTGGAAAACACTGTCAGTAGTGACATTGTAAGAGCCATGGAAGTAGAGCCATGTGGAAACGACTCAGTTAGTGAAAGGCCCCATAAACATGAGTTCAGATACTCAGCACTATGTAAAAACTTGTGTGTATCAACATGTACTTATAACCCCCAGCCATGGGTAGAGACAGGAGGACCCCAGGGCCTCACTAGCCAATCAGCCTAGACTAATTGACACTTCAGCCAGTGAGAGCACCATCTCAAAAACTAAGATGGAAAGTGTGAGGAAGACATGTAAGGTTTATTTCTGACCCCTAACACACACTAAACAAACATACAAATAAATAAGAACAGTGGACTGTTATGCTACCTCCACATGCTGGCCACCACACCACGTCTATTCACCTGCTGAGTTTCTGCCAAAACACCATAACAGGTCCTGTTAGCTTCCTCATCTTTAGAAAGGAAACCTAGATCCAGAGAAATTAAATTCACCAAACCATTAAGTAGCTGCTTCAGAATTCCAGCCCAGCACAGACCTGACAGCTGTCACTCAGCATCATCATGAGATTCAGGTGACATCACTCAGGAGGGCAATGAGTAGCAGGCCCACTCATGTAAACTGTTAGTGGAAGTCTGTAGTAACTTCCACAGTATAGCTTTCCACCAGGGTCATCTGTCCAGTGTGTTTTTTTCTTTTTTAATGTTTCACTAGTTGTACAAAGTGATGGGTTTCACAGCGATATATTATTAATGTATAAAGAAATCAAATTACTTTGACTGTGTTCACCCCACATTACCCTCTCCTGTCCTAACCTTCCTCTCACTAATCTCTACCCACTTTCAAATAATCTCATTTCTACTTCTGTGTACACATACATACAAAAAACATGTAAGGACACTTAGTGAAAAGTGAACCCCACTCCTTGAACTAAAATTCTAGCATCTCCAGTCTTCTCTGTGCGAGTCCCATTCTGTCACCACAGCTCTCAACACTCATTTAGGAATCTAAAGATGCTATTTCTGGTTCCCTAGAAGCAGATTCAGAAAAGCATTTAAGCAAGGAGGTGAATTTGAGAGAGGAGCCAGGAAAGAGTGACCCAATGTTGGAGAATAGGGGGAATGAGACGGGGAATGGGCAGAATCCAAAACAAATGTGTTATATGATTTTTCAGCAGTGCACCATGACCTTGGCCCCTGCTCTTCTTCTCACCTCTGAGCATCAACGTTTGCTCCTTTCAAGTTTCATTTGGGCTGAATGCTCAGCCAACGTAAGATGATCTCCATCTACAAAGACAGCATCTTCACCATGACTTGAATGCCCGGAGCTGACTACTATTTGCTAAAAAGAGAAGAAGACCAACCCATGGGTCTCACTGGTTACCAGTCTCATTCACTCATTGGATGGTGGCTTAGTTCAATGCCAGCTTCGTTTGCCTGCTATGTACTGAGGACCGTTATGACATGTCTTCACAGGACTTGTCATGATTAAAGTAGTAGCCCCTTTGGGAACTTAACCCATAGTGTTGCACGAATCCTAAATGGTCTTAATAAAACCCAGAGCCAGATATTGGGGTAAATGCTGAAAGATAGAGACAAAGGAACAAACCACTAGGGAAACTTCTCACCACTACTGAATCCTCAGGCTGAATGGAAGGCAAGATCCCGTCTCTACAAATCCTCTGAATTGAACATCTCTGAGTCCTCAGCTGAAAGGCCTAGTGTAGCATGAATCTTAAAAGTTCTTATTAATAAAAACAAACCCAGGGCCAGGTATTAGGTTAAAGCTAGAAGATCAGAGAGCAGAACAAGCCACAGCCACCTCACCTTGCCAGTTCCTCAGCTGATCCTGTTTCCTCAGACTGGAAGCTTCTGAGTCCTCTTCCAAATGAATCTCAGCTGAACTGCATCTCGAAAGCCTGAAGCTTAACCAGCTCAAGTTCCTGGTCCTCACGCCTTATATACCTTTCTGCTTCCTGCCATCACTTCCTGGGATTAAAGGCTCACTTCCTGGGATTAAAGGTGTGAGTCACCATGCCTGGCTGTTTCCAGTGTGACTTTAAACTCACAGAGATACAAATGGATCTCTGCCTCCCGTGTGATAGGATAAAAGGCATGTATGCCACCATTTTCTGGCCTCTATGTCTAGTGGCTGTTCTGTTCTCTGACCCCAGATAAGTTTATTATGGTGCACAAATTTTTGGGGAACATAATATCACCACAGCCATTTCACTTCCTTCCTACTGCTGGGATTAATGGCATGTGTGCTCCCCCAATACTGGTAGCAAAGGCATGAGAGCTCAAGTGCTGGGATTAAAGGTTTTGACTCCCAAGTACTGGGGTTAAAGTTGTGTGCCACCACTGCCTAGCTCTGTTTCTCTCCTAGACTGAATCAACCTCAGGTAGTACAGGGTGGCTTTGAACTCACAAAGATCCAGATGGATCTCTGCCTGCTAGGATTAAAAGTGTGTGCCACTGCTGCCTGGCCTCTATGTTTAATCTAGTGGCTGGCTCTGTCCTCTGATCCTCAGGCAAGCTTTAATTGATACATAATATATCACCACATATAGTCTGTCTTGTGTATTATACCTAACCTCAGAAAAGCCCTGTGGTGTCCTCATCTCACAAAATCTGAGGCTCCAAGGAGGAAAAAAGTAAATTTCTAAAGATCACAACCTTAAGCTCCAGACCTCAGGTTTAAAACCTCCATATCTGATACAAGGACCATAGGATTTTACATTGTAAGTTCAAAACCTCTCTATATATACAGGGGTTCAGAGGCCAATAAGACAGAAAGAAAATGTATAAATGTTAAAGATTTGTAATTTATTATTATTATTATTATTATTATTATTATTATATGTATATGGGTGTTTTGCTTGTATGCATGTCTATTCACCATATGTATGTCTAGTGCCCACAGAGGCCACAAGAGGCCATTAGATATCCTTTAACTGGAGTTAAAGATGGTTATGAACCACCATGTAAGTGCTGGGGATTGAACCCAGGTCCTTTGGAAGAACAGACAGCTGAGCCATCTCTCTAGCCCCTAATGTTTTATTTATGTGTATATTCACATGAATGTAGGTACCCTTAAAAGCCAGAAGAGGGTGTTGGGTTCCTTATAGTTAGTTATAAGCAGTTGTGGGCCATACAATGTGGGTGCTGGGAACTGAACTTGTTTCCTCTGTAGTATGTGCTTTAGCTGCTGATCTGTCTAGCTACCCATAAATGTATAAATAATGCCAACACCCACAAAAAGTCATTTAAAAAATGTTCTAAATACTGTCTGTGTAATTCCACCTAAAGTCAGGCATGAAGGTTAAAATCAAGACTTCTCAAGAAAAAAAGTCTCACGTCAATGAGGTGTTAATAGTTAATGAATTATAATCAGAGT
Source organism: Peromyscus leucopus (assembly GCF_004664715.2). Lineage (NCBI taxonomy): Eukaryota > Metazoa > Chordata > Mammalia > Rodentia > Cricetidae > Peromyscus > Peromyscus leucopus. The sequence goes on along the minus strand of NW_023505170.1, from coordinate 145,824 downwards.
AGAAAAGGTTTTCCCTGAATGTACTAACACCTCAGAGGGAAAAATGCTCTGTGTCTTAGCAACATGGAGCATAGGGGATCGATTTCTTTCAAATGCACTTCATTTTCAGTCTTACTCATTTTATTACAAATGGATAAGTAAAGACATTGAAGCCATTTAGGATGAAATATGCAACCTCGGCGGAGAAGGATATGCATCAGCAGTGGCTACTGGTGGCATCGAGATGGTCTGCACAGTTAAATCTATAAATCATGGTCAAACCATGCATTACCACACTCACCAATTGCACATACTTTATTTCTATTTAGCTCTCTTTCTTCAATTAAGAGGCATACACCTCTAAACAAAGGAAATCACTGGGAATGCTCTTAAAAACACATTGTAGGTAATCTGAAGAAATATGAGTGAATGGACAAGGCCCAAGTTTGTGGAATCTGGGCACCAATACTCCAGGACAGGCACTTAGTGAAACGTGAACCCCACTCCAAGAACTGAGTTGCTGCAAGTCCAGCTTTCTCTAGCAGAGCTTCCCATACTATCACTACAGGTTCAGCTCTAAGTACTCCTTCATGAATCTACAGCCACTCTTTAGGGGTCCCCAGAAATTGGATCTTCAGAATGGTTTGAGCACAGGAATTTTGAGTTTGAGAAAGGATCCAGGTAGCAATGACCCAGAGGTAGAGAGTAGGGAAATAAGCTAGAGAAGGGACCTACCCCAACACAGGTATGTTATGGAACAAGTTACAGCTGGAGGTAACTGGGGTTATTCTACTAAAATATTCTGAGAGTCAATGTGGACCATATCTCCTAAGGTTCTTAAGCCCAGGAGGCAAGAAATTTGTCAGTTTCACCTCAATTCCCATTAATATTTTCCAGGAGACTTGTTTGTGTTTATGGGAAGGGCAACTGTTATCTCCATGTTTATTTCACACCATTTCTAGCCTTCCCTAGCTGGTTTTACATCAACTTGACACAGACTATAGTCATCTGAGAAGAGGGAACCTCAACTGAGAAAGTGTCTCCCTGATGTCATCAGCACTGAGAAGTATACACTGTGCATGCACACACTAGTATGGGTCTCAAGGTGTGAGGCAGTGATGTACCTTCTGGGGCTCAGTGTCCCACGAAGGAGGAAAGAGGAAATAATGGCTTTGTAAGCATTGTCACTCACATTCTCAAAAAGAATGAAGACCCAGGTCTCTCCTTACCTACGAAATTTCATTGCAACCCATGCAAATGCCCCATGGCTGCAAACTCCAGGGTACAGAATAGTCATCTGAAATGCCTAGAAAAACTCGGACCCTTAAGTCACCCTGAAGACTGACATTCAGGAAAACTAGAGTGAGATCAGGAATCAAATCTTACACACGAGTGTGTGCACATACCCACACACATGCACACATGCTAAGTTAGGCTTCTGGAGATGCCAATTCTTGTCCCCAGGAAGGCAACCCAAAGTCATTCAAGTCTGGTTGAACTACTCGTGTCTGATCAAAGCCTTGCTTGACTCAAGAATGAGGAAGGCAGTCTCCAGGTACATCAGCAGCTGGTAGAACTGCAAAGTGATTGTGGAACCATCTCTGCCCTTCGTAGCTCTGTCTTAGAGAGTTGGGGTGACAGCAGTCCCTCCATTGCAGAGTGTTATCAATGTGGCAATGACACACGTTGCTTTATAGTTGGCAGCAAAGGAAAACAAGATACACATAAAAAACTGTGGGACAGCGAACAAGACATTCTTGCACCCCTCTCTAGTATTCCTCTATAAAGCATTTCCCAGGTATTAGCCACCATCCACGGACTGACATAAGAAGGGGACTGATGAGAGAGACAGTCAATGAAAAGGCCATCGGTCTATTTGATTTCACTCCCTCTCCCTGCTTTGATGCATCTCTGTGTTCAAAAGCTCCAAGATGAGCTCGCTTGCTGTTATTCTGTCAGGCAATTAAGCGACTTGGCAATAAAAGCAACCACTTTTTTTTCCTGGATTCGTTCACAGAGAATACAGAACAGTGCAGGACAGATGTTGAACCAAGACATAAGTACTTTTCTGAACACACTTCTCATTGCCAAAGCTAAATGGTTTGCCAGAGCATTGATTCCAGAACCCTCCTTCTCTCCTGGGATCTTTTCCCACCCATTAAGCCCTCCTTCTGCTCCCTCTTCATGTGTTCTAGCCACAAGGGGAAGGATGTTTCAAGGTTCTCTGACACTACCCCATTGATCTGCTTCAACTCTTGCCCTTCCTTAGCTGGGTTTCCGGCTAGAGTCTACCCGTCATCTCCAAGCTTAGTGCAAACACCACTTCCCACTTACCCATCACCATGCTGCAGTTGGCTTTCCCCATACACACCGTTCCTGAAGCACTGGGCCTACCCTCTTCTTTATCGTTGATCTTCAAGAGCACGAGAGTCCCCATTCCCAGTTGCTACCTATGTTAATTACTTTCTCGACAACATCCCTAACATCTAGACATCTAGAGAAAGGAAATATTTATTTTGGCTCATTGAAGCTACAGTCCATCATGATGGGAAAGGCATGACTTCAGGAGCAACTCACAGCCATGAAGTAGCTGTGGCAAGCATGCAAAGAGCACAAGGCTTAACTGACAAGCAGCAGAGAGAGCATTCAGAAGTGGGGTCAGGCTTCAACCCCAAGGCCTGCCCCTCAATGCCACACTTCCTTCACTGAAGCTACACCTCTTTTTTATTTGAAGCCACAACACCTCTTAAAGGTCCATGACCTCCCCAAGTAGCACCATCATCTAGAGGTCAAGTGTTCTAATGCATGGGCCAGCAGGACATACCACATGCAAGCCATAGCTCGCTCTCTCTTCATGCTCTGATGTGTTGAGTATCTCTATAGCTCCTGGCATCGTCCTGCTTCTGAACTGATTCCTCCTTACCCACTTGTCTATCTTCTCTGTGCAAACATTAGACACTGTCCTCTTTAAATGACAGTCTTTCATATACTGCTCATATTACTTCCTGTAGATGACATTGATGTCCCATGGCTTTTATATCCCAGGGGTCTCTAGACCTTTCACATCTCAGCTACATTCCCACCCCCATGTTTCCAGCTCAAAAATACATCTTCCCCACCTGGCTATCTGCCAGGCATCTGGGGCTGTGGTTTAGACTCCATCCAGTCACTCATTTGGCAAGCAGATTTTGAGTGTCTAGTATGTTTGCAAAATAAATTAGAAAAAAAAACTCACTGTATTAGTTGGCTCTTGCTGGGGTAAGTGTTTGCTCCAAAACTTAGCAGATCAGAAGAGCAAACATTAACTAACTCACAGTGTCTGTGGGTTGGGGTGTGGCACAGCTCAGATGGGTGCCCTAGTTCCGGCTCATTGGCAAGACCTTCACCAGAGCATCAGCTGTGGCAACAGCTTCTTCTCATGGCTTGGTGACAAAAATGCCCACCACAATGGTTAATATGGATGGTCAACTTGACAGGATCTAGGATCACCTTGGAGACCAATCTCTACAGTGCCTGTGAAATTTATAGATTGGGTTAATTAAGATGGGAAGACACAACCTAAATACAGAGAACACCATTCCACTGTTCCACAGGCTGTGGCCAGGAGCTGCACACCAAGAAGAAGAGGAGGGCTGGCAAGATGTCTCAACAGTAAGGTGCTAGCCAAACACCTTGAGTTCAAACCCTGGAACCCACAGAGAGGTGGAGGGAGGAAGAAAACTTCACAAAACTGGCTTCTTCCCTACACATGATGTCATAGCACATGTGCACCTAAAGACACACACACACACACACACACACACACACACACACACACACACACACACACAAAATGTATTGAAGGAGAAAGCTAGCTGAGCACCAGCACTGTCCTCTCTGCTTCTTGCCTGCAGATGCCGTGGGACCAGCTGCCCCACACTCCTGTTCGCAGGCCTCCTCCACATGATGGGCTGCACTCCCAAACTGTGATCTGAAACAAACCCTTCCCTTCGTTAGTGGCTCGGTCCGGTTCTGTGATGTTTGCTTCCAACAATGAAGAAAATAACTAACACACTACACTACTCATATGGCTGTTGGCTACCTTCCGTTCCTCATTTCAGTGGTCAGCTCTCAACATGGCAACCGGGTCCCTGTCGGACAGAAGAGCAAGTGAGCACCTGAGAGTGAAGCCCACATTTCTGTAACCAACTCTCAGAAGAGACAGCTTATAATTGCTACATGGGCTACTGCTCTTGTTGCTATAACAAGATACAAGCAGCTCAGGGAAGAAAGGGTGTATTTTGGCTTATAATTTGAGGGAATGTAGTCCATCATGGTGGAGAAGGCATGCAGCAGTTGGTTCTATTGTATTGGGACTGTAGAAATAACCTCTTTATTTCTTTTTCCTGTGTGTGTGTGTGTGTGTGTGTGTGTGTGTGTGTGTGTGTGTGTGGCGTTCATGTGCCTGAAGATTCCTGCAGAGGCCAGAAGATGGAAATCAGTTCCCCTGAGACTGTAGTTGAATCCAGTTGTGAACTGCTCACTGTCAATCCTGGGAATTGAACTCAGGTTCTCTGCAAAAACATTGTGTGTTCTTAATCACAGAGCCATCTCTCCAGTCCAAGCTCCTTAATTCTTGGCAGAATGTAACTGAGAAGTGATAAAGGCTTGAAGGCTACCTCTAGTAACGCACTTCGTTCAAGGCTCCACAATCTTCCAGCTAGCACAGGACTGGAGATCAAGCTTATGGAATGTATGGGTTCTCTAGAGTCACAGGACTTATGGAAAGAATCTCTCTCCACAGACAGATAGATAGATAGATAGATAGATAGATAGATAGATAGATAGATAGATAGACAGACAAACAGATAGATATGGGAATTTATTGGAATGACATACAGGCTGCAGTCCAACAATGGCTAGTTATATGGAAAGTCCAAGAATCTAGTAGCTGCTCAGTCCCATGAGGCTGGATGTCTCAGCTAGTCTGCTGGGATCCTGAAGAAGGAATGGATGTGCTGACAAGGTGAGAGCAAGGAGGTGAAGAACTAACTCTTCCTTCTTCCGTTATCCTTATATAGGCTTCCAGTAGAAGGTGTGGTCCAGATTAAAGGTATGCCTTCCAGCCTCAAGGTCTGGATTAAAGGTTTTCTTCATGTTATCTTCTTGCCTCAAGGTCCAGATCACAAGTATGTCCTCCATTTCTAGATTATGATTCATTCCAGGTATAATCAAGTTGACAACCAATAATAGCCTGCATAATCTACCCCTTGTCAACTTGACACACAATCATATCTCTTTATGTCATGATTAATTTCCAAATGAAAAACAATAACAGGTCATAATAACATCTAAATATAACTATCCCATGTACAATCACAAACACATTATATATTTAACCAGGTCATAATTATGCCTAACATGATATAACTATCCCTCATATAACTGCATTATAAATTTAGAATAGTGGCAATGTCCCTTGGGAGCCATCCTTCTAGTATCTCAAGCTTACATATGATAACCACTGATATTCTCTTAATTTATGTTATAACATATGATAAAGAAATCAAGAGAAAACACAAATATCTGTACAAATACATTTTTAGCCAAATATGAAGCAAGCTTTGTTAAATATTGGCCAGGACAATGAACGCTGGCCAGCTCCATACCCAGAATTCCTAGAAAATGGCACCAAATTGCATTACTCAGGATTTTAAGAACTATGTACTTCATGCCTCGGTCCAATGGAGGGTGGAGCACATATCCTGACATGCTTTCTGCCTATGTACCTCCTTCCTCTACATGTGATCTACATCCTGTGCAGCTGGAGCAATGAAGCTTGTTTACAGAAGGGAAAACACTCGGCTTGTTATCTTACATGAACAACAGCCCCAGCATTTCAGGAAGTTATCTCTCCTTGGGCATGTGGAGGTTACAGGTTAGAGGCATCATTTTTTGTTTTATAGATCTCTTGAGCACAGCAATTTAAACTTAAAACACAACTTTAGCCATCACATTAGCCTCCCAAGTATTGGCATTGCAGGTATGAGCCAGCACACCTGGTTACCCCTTCCTCTGTTTCTGCTGACATCTGTGTGGTGCTGGCTTACTCTAGACCTCTAGCTCAGATAGTTCCTCCTTACATCCACAGCCCCAGACTCTTACCCCACTACAAAAGCATTTATTTCATTTGTCACCTTAGTATCTCTCACTCCTGATTGTCACCAGCTTTGTTTGATACCAAAAATCAAAGGACAGGTAGCTTTTCCTGCTACAGTCTAAATAATTATATTTGAGCCAAATATTAACAAAATACACCAGAATCACTCATGTCAGTTATAATCCTCATTTCTACATATGGTCATGTGGCCTTAAATGGTATTTAGAACTACCTTCCTCTACTACCCATTCTGTATTTCCTCCACCTTTGCAAACACTTCAACAGGTCTTGGCTCTTTTCCAGGAGGAGTGACCCATATTCCTGATGGGTCTGTGCCCTTTGTCATCTTGACTGATTAGGCTGTTGTAGCTTCCCATTAATTTTATTCAGAGGTCATGGTAGCACCAAGAAATGCCCTAAAGGATCTCCTGCACTCCAGACATAATCCTTCTTACCTCCACTGTGGAGAAGCAATCCAATTTCCCCATGGTCATCTGAACCAATCACCCCTCCTTACACTGTTATTCTTTTCTTAGCCCATTGGTTTAAGGGTATCAAAAGTCCAAAGTGGCCAGGGGGAAGTCTGAGCTTCCAGTTCAATGGAATGTTTGTTGGGGCTCCTGGCAAGAGCACTCCCGCTCTGGAGCCAAAACTTAGGCCAGCAGAACTTAGGGCTGGGGTAACAGGAAGCAAAAACCTTCCTAGTGAGTGAAACTGTTCCCCTTTCCACCCCTTGATTCCTGGACTCGTGGATTATGGCCATGGGAGAAACAGTACCATAGACTGGGCACTAATTCAAAGCATATGCTTGTGGCAATATTGTGTTCCCCAAAATATTGTGCACCCTAATAAACTTATCTGGGGTCAGAGAACAGGACAGCCACTAGATATAGAGGCCAGAAAATGGTGGCATACACACCTTTAATCCTATCACTTGGGAGGCAGAGATCCATTCGGATCTCTGTGAGTTTAAGGCCATACTGGAAACAGCCAGGCGTGGCAACAAAAGCCTTTAATCCCAGGAAGTAATGGCAGGAAGCAGAAAGGTATATAAGGCGTGAGGATCAGAAACTAGAGCTGGTTAAGCTTTTAGGCTTTTGAGCAACAGTTTAGCTGAGATTCATTCCAGATGAGGATACAGAGGTTTCTGGTCTGAGGAAATAGGATCAGCTAAGAAACTAGCAAGATGAGGTGGCTATGGTTTGTTCTGTTTCTCTGATCATTCAGCATTTGCTCTAATACCTGGCCCTGAGTTGTTGTTTTTTTTTTTTTTAATTAATAAGACCTTCTAAGATTCATGCTACATCTCCCCAGAGGTAGCAAGAATTGTTAGAAGGACTTATTAATAAAATCAAACCCAGGGCCAGGTATTGGGGTGAATGCTGGAAGATCAGAGAAACAGAACAAGCCACAGCTTCTTCACCTCTGTCCCATGAATTCAAGGCTGCCATTTGACATAGAATTAGGGTTTGGTTATCATATAAACATTATGTTTGTATTGCAGCATATTGGCCTCCTCCAACAAGCTGATTCTGGGAGATTTGTATACCTCTAGACCTCCATTGTTTTTCTATATTTTTAGCTTCCTCTTTGAACCACATTCGCTACTGCAACTGTGCCCCAGGTTCTAGAACAGCATTTACCAGCTCTCGCCAGTCTTGTGGTATAATCTTATTATAAGTTGACCAGGAGTTTAACATTTGCTTTACAAATGGAGAACACATGCCATAAGATACTATTGCCTCCTTAAACCTTTGTAATCTAACATTTCAATTGGAGTCCAAATATTTGTGCATTCACTTGACCAGGTAGCTACTGCACAGTTACTGGATAAATTAAGGGTGACTGTGTGAAAACAGACTTTCTTTCTATAACCTTATAACCCAATCCTGAAACAATTTCACCGTTAATTTCTTCTGTCTGAATCTGAATTTCTCTATAATTTATTTTAACAGGTTTAACAGGTTTTTCTAAATCTTTTATCCTGGCACTTAAATTGACTATCTTTTTAAACAGTAAAATAAGGGTAAGGAAAGTAATAATATGCATAATCCCATCAACATTAATCTTCTCATATAGTTATTCCATTTTTAGACTGCCTAAAATTTTATCAAAGACCAATTTTCTTCCAATGTACACATAATACCCATTTTTTTAATGTGGAAAAAAATTCTCTTTTAAATAATTTTTTCCTTTAAAAATATCTGATATCTTAATTGATTTACCAAGTCTGTATAGAACAGTAGAAATCTGAGGGAACTTCAAAAAGCTACCTAGTGGCCGAGGTGGGAATCCAGAGAGAGAGAAGAAGAAGAAGAAGAAGAAGAAGAAGAAGAAGAAGAAGAAGAAGAAGAAGAAGAAGAAGAAGAAGAAGAAGAAGAAAAGAGAAGAGAGAGAAGAGAAGAGAAGAGAAGAGAAGAGAAGAGAAGAGAAGAGAAGAAGGAAGGAAGGAAGGAAGGAAGGAAGGAAGGAGGAAGGAAGGAAGGACCACGTGTTCTGTCTTGAGCTGAGTCAAGCCTGGGCTCTGGCTTCGTTAAGCTCCGACCATGTGAGCTGGCATGTGGACACAAGCAGCTCCATCTGCAGCTGTGTGTAGCTGCTGCAGTTAGCAGTGGTTCCACAGGCCTGAGCTGTTCGTAGCACCAGCTTTTTTTTTTTTTTTTTTTTTTTTTTTAAACCTGAGCCACTTGAGTTGTCAATCTGGCTGCAAGTAGCTCCAGCTGCGGGTAACCACTTGTAGCTATGGTCGGTCGGGCCTGGGGCCTAGGCGAGCTGGGGAGCCAGGGAGCCAGGGGCCGCCAAGCCCAAGCCAAGCCAAGCAGTTTTAATGAATTCTTGCCACTTTGGCACCAAATGTAGATGTAACGGTCTTATTAAATAAGAAACACAGAGCCAAATGCAGAGTTAAAAGCCCAAGAAGTCAGAGCAGTAGCTAAGAGCTGATACTAAAAACCCTTTCTTACCCTCACTGCTGCTGCTGTCCTTCCCTTCAGAAAGAGGCCTACTTCCTGTGTGTCTGTCTTTTTATTGACTTTCTGTTCTACTTCTTATTGGTTGTAAACCCAACCACATGACCTCCTTGTCACTGTCTGTCTATACAGACCTCTAGGTCTCTATGGTTGGTATTGAGATTAAAGGTGTGTGTCTCCATGCTGGCTGTATCCTTGAACACACAGAGATCTGCCTGTCATGTGATTGGGATTAAAGGTGTGTGCCACCATTTCTGGCCTCTATATCTAGTGGCTGTCCTGTTCTCTGACCCCGGATAAGTTTATTAGGGTACACAATATTTTGGAGAACACAATATCACCACATATGCTGCCTTCTGTGAGATGTCTGCCCAGCCCTCCAGGCTGCTGCTACCTAATGCCACTGTAACTGTGTCTTTAAAGGCTGTTCCTCTTCTATCAGGCCAGCTTTGATGATGGGAACATGGGACCACTGATTCATGCTCCTGGCCCCCACGTCTCGCTCACTTCTCTGGCCGTGAAGTGAGTTCCCTGCGTTCAGAAGGATGTATGAATACCATGTTGGTGATCAGCATTAGTGTACACAGATGGTGGTTTTGGAAGAGCGATTACCAGAAGAATCAAACCCATAACCAGAATGAAGTATTCTACACCAGTAAGGACATTGTCCTTCCCATGGAGGAAGTAGTCCATGTGGTCAACCTGTGATCGTCTCTGGCTTGTCACCCCAGAGAATGGTGCCATATCTGGGGCGTGTGGTCTCTGCAGATCTGGCACTCAGCAGCAGCTGTAGCCAGGTCAGCTTGAGTGGAATTTCCATGTTTTGAGTCCATGAGCAAAACCCTCATCTGCCACCATAGTCACTTTGTTCATGTAATGGCAGAATAGCTGAGGAAAGGAGCTGTCAGGACAGAATAGGACATGCCCTGTCACACTGATTACTGGTCCCTCTTTTGGCAGGGGACACCAAGTATTACTTTACAAGTATCCATCCTTGCCCATGGAGAAGAAGTATTACTTCTTCCATGTTTTTCTCTTCCCATGGAATCTTTCCAATCATGTCTTTCCTTCTGAATCCAGCCATGGTCCATTGGCTATAGCCCATGAATCAATGAACAATCGTACAAGCCATCTCTCCTTCTAAACAAACTAGGACCACATGTACTGCCCGAAGCTCTACCCACGTTTGAAGATCTCCTTTTGTCAGTATCCTTCACAGTTGTCCCAGAAAGGGTTGTTAATGCTGCAGCTGCCCACTTCTGGGTGGTGCTCTGCATAATGTGCAAGAACATTAGTAAACCAGACCCTAGTCTTCTCTTCTCTCAGTCCTGATCATAGTCTAGGCAATAGCGTTCAGGCAAGCAGATGGCATCTGTAACAAGAGTAGAAAACATATGGTCGGGCAACTTCTGCTATGTAGCTTTGAGCTGACGATGGGCTTCCATTGCATTACCACTTCCATTTGATAATCGATTACTGTGTGCATCCTACTTTATGACTTGGTGGGGTCTGATAACCCAGCTTATCATGGCAATTCAGCGTCACATTGGTAACTTGGTGGCCCATGTGTCAAATGTCAGTTTTCCATTAGGCACAATGACAAGTCAAGGAGCTGTCTCTCAAAAGGGAGAATAGTTGTCTGCAGATGAGGATAGAGCTTGCTCCAACATTCCCAAGTCTCTTTCTGTGGATTTACTATATAGGGGCTGCCAAAGGCTTGCAAACAGCATCCCTATCTTCATTGACAACCCCAAGTATGCATCATGTCTGCTGGATATGGTCCAGTGGTAGAGCAGCCTGCACAGCAGCCTGGACCTGTTGAGAGCCTCCTCCTGTCCCAGGCCACACACAAGCTAGCAGCTTTCCAAGCCACTAGGTATATGGGGGAGTAACACACCCAAGTGGGGAATGTGTTGTCTCTAGGATCCAAAAAGGCCCACTGATCATTGTGCTCCTTTCTTGGTGGTGGGAGGCCAGGTACAGTAATGTTTCCTTCACCTTAGAAGAATATCTCTGCATGCCCCACATCACTGGACTCCTAAGAATTTCACTGAGGTAAGAAGCTTTTTGAATTTTGGTTTGATTTATTTCCCATCCTCTGACATGCATATGAGTTACCAATGAGTTCAAAGTGGTTGCTACTTCCTGTGCACTTGGTCCAATAAGCATAATGTCATCAATATAGTGCACCAGTGTAATATTTTGTGGAAGAGACAGATGATCAAGATTCCTTCGTAAGTTATGACACAGGGCAGGAGAGTTAATATTCCTCGTCAAAACAGTAAACTATTGGCCTTTGCTCAACTGAAGCAAATTGCTCTCCTGGTACCAAAATATTTGTATTTAGTCATGGATTCTCTAGATCATAGACTAATGGAATGAAATGCTCTTTCTCTCCCCCCACCTCCTCATCGACAACACACACACACAACACAACACCACACACAACAAACAACACACAAATGCCACATTATATGGAATTTAATTGGAATGACTTACAGGGTACAGTCCAATAATGGCTAGCCTTATATGTGAGAAGTCCAAGAATCTAGTAGCTGCTCAGTCCCACCAGGCTGGATGTCTCAGGCGGTCTGGGATCCCGAAAGGAAGAATGGATGGTGGACAAGCAAGGCAAGTTGCGAACGATGCCATACCTTCTTCAGATCTTCTGCATTGTAACTGAAACCAACTTCTAGTAAGAGTTGTGGCTGCTGTCCAATTAAGGCTGTCATCTCAGCAAGTCGGCTGAATTCAAGGTTCTGTTGTATTGAAAACAGGCATTGTTCACCTCAATATTCTTCTTCATCTCCAAGATGTGCCATTGATATTTAGCTGTTGGGTCATTTTATTCTTGTCTGTCATAAGTGTGCCATTTATTTCTGGATTATGGTTCATTCCAGTTACAGTCAACAACCAAAAATAGCCACCACGGGGGGGACATGTCACATTCAAACTGCAGAAATTTTTGTTGTGTCCATTCATTTGAAATAAAGCAATGTGTCCCTGCCCACACTTCAAAAAAGGGAGTAACATGAGTGTCCATCTGCCAGGGGACAGGAATCATAAAGCACTGTATTAATTGACATTGTCACAGTCTCATTTCAGAAAGCTTGGTTCCAATGACACACATCCAAGAAATCATGACAGAGGTATGGGAAGAGAAGATAGAAAGAGCCAGTTGTGATGGTCACCACAGCATTCACCTCAGCATTCAGAAGCTGAGGCAGGAGGATTGTGAGTTCAAGGTCTGCCTGAGCTACTTAGCAAGACCCTGTCTCAAAACAACAAGGGACTGGGAGAGAAGACGATTACAACCATGATGACCTGAGTTCGTCGTCCCCAGCACCCACATAACAAAGCTGGATGCAATAATATATTCTTAATCTTAGACTGAGAAGACAGAGGCAGGCAGGTCCTAGTGACTCAGTATCCAGGCAAGCTAGCCTCATTAGGAGCTGGGATCCCAGTGGGAGACAGAGCCTCAACACAAACAGTTTAAGCTAGAAACCTCCAGGACACTAATTCCAACAGGACTGGCTGCAGGCATTGCTGGGCAGTGAGGACTATTCATGCCCAGCCTCATTTCTGCTTCCTGCTGCTAGCAGCCTGCCTCTTGGTTACTTGGTCTAGATTTCAAAAGTCCAAGAGTCACATATCACATTCCACCAAGTTAACGATGTTGACAAAAGGGATCCTTTTACCCAAGGAGTTCTAGAAGAATCTCTAGTGTGGCTACCAGCCTAAGGCTTGGCCTTCCCTGTCAACACAACATCGTTCAGACAGACCACGTGTGTGGGGTCAGATCTGGACAAGTGCACTGAAAGTGCCTGGGTAGAGAACAGAGGAGGCAGGTGTTTCCTTAAAGGAAGCTAGGGTCCTATCACCACATGGGGATACTGAGAAGTAAGCACCCGAAGAGGTGATATAGTTCAAAATTGGGTGACTCTCTTGTCTGTGAACAACGGTGGGCTAGGGAGACAGCATGGAGGATAAGAACAGTTGCTGCACAAACATGAGGACCTGACTTTACACCTCTGCCACCATAAAAAAAGCCCTGCATAGCTATGCACACATCTATAAGGAGTGGAGTGTAGCATGAATCTTAACAGGTCTTATTAATAAAATCAAACCTGAGGCCAGTTATCAGAGAAGCAGAACAAGCCACAGCCACCTCACCTCGCAATTCCTCAGCTGATCCTGTTTCCTCAGACTGGAAGCTTCTGAGTCCTCATTCAGAATGGGTCTCAGCTGAAATGCTTCTTGAAAGCCTAAAGCTTAACCAGCCTAGTTCCTGGTCTTCATGCCTTATATACCTTTCTGCTTTCTACCCTCACTTTCTGGCATTAGAGGCATGTGTCACCATGCCTGGCTATTTCCAGTGTGGCCTTGAACTCACAGAGATGCAGACGGATTTCTTGCCCCTGGAATGCTAGGATTAAAGGTATGAGTGCCACCATTTTCTGGCCTCTGTATCTAGTGGCTGTTCTTCTGTTCACTGACCCCAGATAAGTTTATTAAGGGTGCATGATATTTTGGGGAACACAATACCACCACAGTGGAGAAAGGGAGACTACTGCCCAGCTAGTTTATCTGAAGCAGCTAGCTCCATGGTCAGTGAGAAACCCTTTCTAAACGGAATAGGGTGGAGAGTGATAGATTAGTCATGTGACATCCTGTCCTGGCTTTCACCCATGTGAGGCAGGTGTGTACGTATATAGCAGTAAACAAACAAACAAATAAAACCCTCCTATTTTCTCCATCACCTTGAAATAAGCCCAAGTATCTTTACTAGGCATGTGCGTATCCATCAGAGGATCCAAGTCAGCCTTCAAGTTTTTCTGTGGTACAGATATGGACACATCTAATCTTAGGACATTAAAACATGGCATTGTCATCAATAAAGATCATGCTCAAGAACTCTGAAACCAAGTTTTTTAAAAATCAACAAAAGTTGGACAAGCAAGATGCCATGAAGTCTAACAACCAACAACCTATGTGTGATCCCTGGAATATACATGGAGGAAAAGCAGAGACCAGAGAGAATCAACTCTTGCAAGTTTTCCTCTGAGCAGGTTGTGCATGCATACACACACACACACACACACACACACACACACACAATATATATATATATATATTATAATATATATATATATATATATAATGTTTAATTATAATTAAAAATATACAAAAACAGGTTTTTGATAAATTGTGGTTTGTTTTCCTGCATTTCATAGCTATGGCTTGGCTGCATTCAGCTGCAGCAGACCAGTTTGCAGGTTGGACATATTATGGCACTCGGCCTATGAAGAGCTATGCATGTTACCTACATAGCCTGTGCTCTGCAGCAGAGCCCTGCAGCCCCATTTTCCTGGATCCCTCAACTTGACCCTCTCACCTACTAGGAAGACCTGCTCAAAGGCGAGTATCCTTTTGAAAAAATCCACTCAGCTTCTCCTGGCTGAATGAGCTGCTTCTTTCCCAAGAAATTATGTAAACATCTCTGCTCGACAATTGTCTCCGCAGAGCAGAAGTGTCCCCCAGGAACTATTTGGCAATGTCTAGAGACATTCCCCCCTTTGGTTGTGTGAGTGGAAAGGGGGTGTTGAGAAGGGAGTGGAGTAGAATGAGAGAGGTCAGCATCCTTCAGTGAGCATGCAGCCCCTATACAGGGACTGGATAATCCATTTTAGAACGTCACCATGCCAGAGCTCAACACTCCCCCTCTCTTGCAACACTTAAGGCCTTGTATTATAATGATCAATTTCATAGTCTCCTGATTAGACCAGAGGCTCCTCAGGGCTAGGGATCCTGCTGTGTTTGTCAATGTTCTCTCAGCTCTGGCAGGTGCCTGGCCCATCGCAGATGCTCAACAAACATTGGCAGGATGAGGGAGGGAGGGAGGGAGTGAATGAGTGTCCAGATGGGCTCATGAAACACAATCCAAGAAACCCAGTTCCTGGAAGGCACGATGTTTCTTTACATGGCTATTGTATTTGAAAATTTCAGTTGCAGGGTGTGATGTGGCCCTCCACCTTTCATCAAGAAGCTAGATGGAAAAAAAAAAAAAAAAATCAACTTCTGATGCTAAAGTCACATGACTTGTTCTGCAAGTCTATGATCACCTTTTTATTCATGTTAGTCATTATTATGAAATGACATTTTACAAAAACAGTTTTCTAAAGTCAAAGGAAATCCCTATACTCTCATTGGAATATAAACCTAGGGGCTCCAGAGCTGGCAGTGGGTAGAGTGCTTACTATACGAGTTAAAGAATGTGTGTTTAGATTCCCCAGAATTTACATAAAACCTGACTCTGTAGCATGCCTCTGCAATCCCAGCACTCCTGCAGCTAGATAGAAGGCAGAGACAGGAGAATTCCTAGGAGTGTGGTGTGTATGAGCAGTGAACAAGAAATCCTGACTCAAACAAGGTGGCAGATGAGGACAGACAGCTGAAATCATCCTCTGATCTCTATTTGAATGCCTAGTCATACATGCAACCATATTCACACATAAAGACACATGCACATACATCATACACCCCTGCTAAGAGTGTGTGTGTGTGTGTGTGTGTGTCCACACTGTAGTCATCCTAATTCTTGTGCACACCAAGCAAAGTTCATAACTCCCTTCCCCGTCCAATTCTAGTCTCAAATAAGGCCACACGTGTGATGTCTTCATCACTCATCGCTCACTTGAGTAAGAAACACAGATGCCGCAGGGAGCTCAGTATCCCATGTGAGGTCCAGCATGTTTCTCAGAAAGGACATTCAAATGTCAGATGGAATGATTTACAGCTAATGCCAATAGAAAGCACTCGGAGGTTCAGCGAGTCAATAAAGCTTATTAGAACCATCTTAGTCTGAGTATCGATATACCCTGATGAGGACCTCTGAAGTCAGATGCTAGCTCATGTCTACTGGCACTCAATAGGCTGTTCTGGAGGGAGAAATGAAATGAAACGCTTCCGTTATTTTGAGAGTTCATATTCACTGAATAACACAGCTGAAGCCAGAGGAAAGGGTGTTAACATGCCCGCAATTCAAACCTTCCGTGTGCTCCTTTCTTTACGCTCCCATCTGGTGAGGAAGTCTCACACCAGCATCATGTTTGCATGTCATGGCTACTCATTTTTATTTAAGGAACACTTAGAGAGCATTTTCCATTACGTTCTTCTAAATCTTTGCAAATATTAACCAGTTTAATCCTCATTAAGAATGTTGTGAACTGTTTACAACATTGTTAGCTAACAAAGAAGGAAACGGAGCCCCAGAGAAGCTGACTGCGATGCACAGGGTAGAGCTGGAAGACAGCTCAGCAGGTACACTGCTTGTTATGCAAGTGTGAAGATCTGAGTTCAATCCCCAGAACCCACATAAAAAGCCAAGTGTGTGGCATACACCTATAATTCTAGAATTGGAGACAAAGAGCCAGGTGGATTTCTGGCCCTACTTCTTAAGTTCCAGGTACGTGAGAGATACATTGTCTCACAAAAATGTATGCCACCTAAGGAATAAGACCTGAAATTGTTTCCTGACATCCAGCGATACTGACCACATGCACATGCAAGCACATACACACTGACATGGGCACACACATTCACACACACACACACACACACACACACACACACACACACACTCAGCGTTCAACATCACCCAGTAGGATGGCCTATTTTGACTGTAAACTTGATTGGATTGAGAGACACCTGGGCAATTAGTAAGCATGCCTCTGGCTGTGTTAGTGAAGACAAGTCCAGAGACAGGTAGAGAGGGCAGACATGCCCTGAGTGTGGATGGCACCATCCTTCAAGCAGGGGCCCCATCCTACCGGCAGGACCCCACGTGGAATAAAAGGAGATAGAGGGGAACACCAGCACAGGCATCTGTCCTTCCTCTGATGCATGGCTGCCATGAAGTGAGCAGCTCGGCTCTGTCACTCCCTCCGCAACACTGGGCAGCACCACAGGTGAAGAAACCATGGAACCTGTCAACCAGGAACTAAGTCTTCTGAAACCAAGAGCCAAACGCAATCTCCCTGCTCTTCCTTAAGTTCGGTCCTCAGATAACTTATCACCATGATGCCAACTCTGCCAACAGCCAGAGGCAGCAGCAGAGCCTTCATGCAAAGCCAGGCTGTCTGGTGGGAGCAGGTAACCCTAACTATTGAGGAGCCCTGCCTTGTGTGGTCTACTGTTGATTCCTTCAGTCAATATCAACTCCAAATTTAGTCTGCTCAATATTTTGAAAAAGCTGGGTTTGTGATTCTCTTGACACATTGAAATGCCTGTCCTGCTGGACCCGTTTGTTAGCATAGCAAAGGGAGGGAAAGAGGAAGGCTGGAGGTGGACACAGCCATCTCTCCCTCTGGGACGCATGCCTCCCAGGCATGGGAAGCTGAGGCCCTGACTCGTGCTTTTCCCAGATGAAGACACTGACGCTTAGAGAAGTGAACTTGGCCAAGGCCCAGATCTAGTGACTAGCAGAAGCTGCTCTAGAATTGGCAGCATCCCAGTGGGAAAGACCTGGAGGTCCAATGGACAGCAGAAGGAGCTGCCCCTGATTTAAGGCCTTAGTAACAAAGGCACAGCAGATGTGGACCAAGAACCCAGGACTGAGACCAGAAAAGCCATGCTTCCTAGGGCCCATGAACGTGTGAGGACTGGGGCTGGGTGCAGTTACTTTCTAGAAGGAATGGCACCTGCAGGGGAAAGCATGGGATGTCACTAGCAGCAGGAACAAATATCCTGATGCATTCTTTCTTCCCTCCTGTTTTTTGAGAGAGAGAGAGAGAAAGAGAGAGAAGAGAGAGAGTGAGAGAGAGGAGAGAGAAGAGAGGAGAGAGAAGAAGAGAAAGAGGAAAGAGAGCAGGAGAGGAACAGTGAGCTGGAACCTGAGGCTCTGGAAGCAGGTTAGAGTGAAGGACAAACCCCACCAGAAAGGGCTTTATTTTGCTCTTCATGGCCTGCCTCAGGCAAACACGCAAACCAATTCCTTTTCCATTTTTAAAACCAAAAGCAGCATTTTGTTTCCCAGGCCATGACTCATTCACAATCACTGGAAACCAGTGAGCTGTTTGGGTGTTCACCTGGAGATCTGGGGCTCTGAGGCAACAGCACTCCTGGAGCCAAGGTGGGGGTGGGAACCATTCCCACCGCCCACCGGACATCCTGGGGTGGCAACTAATTAGCTTCCTGACAGCTGCACACCCAATCATTATTGTTGGCTATGTACTCAGATGTTCTTGGCTTCAAGGATGAATCAAAGAACCTACCCCAGAAAGCAGAGGAAGCCTTTGTAACTAACCCACACAGCCCCCGGGCTGTGCACCTACTGTTCACCCAAAGAACCGCAAGCTCTGTTCTCTGCCTTACCCAGGAGGTTTACTGTGTAACCTAGACCAGCGGGCCTGCTCTCCCCTGGCATTCTGGTGGGTTTAGCCCATGGGGAGTGCCAGCAGAGGGGGAAGGAAGAAAGAGAGTGAGGCCCAGAAATGGACTCCTGGATGCTCTCCTTGATGGGGAGTGATGAAGTAGCTGAAAGAGTTCCCTAGCTCTCTTGACCAGAGGACTAGCAGCCACTGTTCTTACCCACAAGCCTTTGAGGGAGAGCCCAGGGTCCACCACCCCCCTGTGATTTTTCCATAACCTCTTCTTGCTTTGTCCAATAACTCACTCAACTCAACTGTTGTGTTCATTTCCATAAGGACTCCCCCGCACACCAGATTCCTATAGCTCTTAGCTAAAACAAAACTCCCTCACGGGACTACAGGACAATGCTGAGTATGCCATTAAAGAGAAGCCAGTGCAGGGCTGTGGAGACAGTGCAGCAGGAAGCACTTTCCACAGAAGTGTGAGGACCAGAGTGCCCAAGCCCAGCATCTGCCCGATGCCGGTGGCTAGTGAGCTACCTGGAATCCCAGCCCTTGAGAGGTGAGAAGCAGAGGCAAAGGACCCAGTGAGCAAGCTGCCTAGCCAAACTAACCCAAAGGTCAGCAGGAGAGCCTGCCTCAAGGACGAGGTGCTAAGAGACTGAGGAAGACATTTGATATCAATCTCTGGCCTCCACACACATGTGCACATCTACCTACCTATGCGAACATATGTCCCACATACATTTGAACATAAACACATACATGCTGCACCACATACATATGAAAAAATAATAAAGAAAAGAAAACTTAGTGTGTATCCTAAATAATTGCCCTGGCCTGGGTTCCTACTGTTTTGCTTCAGAACATGGCTTCCTGGTGGACCCACATCCTAGGGGAACAAGAGAGAAGGGGTAGAATACAGAAGGGTGCCCCACTGCAGAAGAGCTAAAGAGGTCTCAGGTATACCAACAAGGCAACAGGACCTCCCCGCCAAGATTCACCATGAGATAGAATCAGGAGGAGGGTGCTAGGGATGTGAGGAGTCAAATGAATGTCCCTGCATAATCCAGGAAAGATGATCTGGGTAGGTGGTTCAGTTAGTAAAGTGCTTGTGAGCAGCCCTGAGTGTCTGAGTTGGGATCCTTAGCACACATAAATGCCAGGCACAGCAGCATGTGTTGGTAACCCAAGTGCTGGGAGTCAGAGCCAGGCGCATCCCTGAGACTTACTGGTCAGCCTACCTAGCCAACCAATGGGATCTAAAGTTCAAAGAAAGACCTGACTTAAAGAGTAACACAGAAAGTCATTGAGAAAGACACTCAACACTGACCTCTGACCTCCACACATGTATACACATGCATGCACACCCACAGCAGTATTGCACCCAAGATCCCTTCATGTCCCGCCCTGCCTTGTCTCCCATATTCCACTTAGCATAAGATTCGCCCTTCAGAGACCTGTTTTCTCCTTTTCTGAGTTCCTGAAAACACCTTTCAGATACCTCTAGTCAGACTCTAAGATTCACTGAGCTCAACCTGTCTTAGGGTTTCAAAGGTTTGAAAATAGGAGCCAGACGTGGTGATTTGAACCTACAACCCAGCACTGAGGAGGCTGAAGCAGGAGGAGCATAGGTTCAAGGCCAGCCTGGGCTACACAGCAAGATCGAGTCTCAAAAAAATAAAAATACATTTACCTATCTACACAGAAAGCCTGGTCACGAATTTATTCGAGAGAAACAAGACAGAGACTCAGGCTATGAGAACAACATGGATCCTTTCTAGAATGGATCATTTAAACGAAATATAGATGATTGCAGAGTCAATAAAATAGTGGTGAAAAGAATATCATGATGTGAAGTGATATTTTTAAATTGGTGACCCACATCTGTAATTCCCACACTGTAGAGGCTGAGACAAGATGTGTCTCAGAAAGTTCAAGGCCATCCTCAGCTACGCGGTAAGAACCTCCTTCAAAAATATATTTATAAGGAGAAGGAAGGAAGGAAGGAAGGAAGGAAGAAGGAAGGAAGGAAAGGAAGGAAGGAAGGAAGGAAGAAGGAAGGAATTGTGAAACTTTCAGGACGGGTTGCACTGTGGTATAAATGTATGCCAGGGACCTAGGACACACTGGAACTTGATTAGATGGGCTGATGTTTGCAGGAAAGAGAGACTCTTGGTCTCTCCCTTCCATCTTCACTCACAGTCAGATTTGGCCAATAGGCATCTGGAGCTAGGCTTCCAGGTTCTGACACCAGCAAACACAATTCCTGCTGTGGCCTTATGGGTCTGCCAACACCATGAAGAAATGTGGAACTCTATCTCTTAATTCTTAGATATCTTTTCACCTTACTAAGGACAAAAATACAGCCAGGAGTCAAGAATGGGGGCAACCAAACCACCATTTAGTCTGAGGCTAAATCCAGCCTGCCCCTGTTTTCATCAATAAAAATTTATTGGCACACAGTGTGTCTCTTCTTGACATATTTCCTCTGACCCATTTTTCCACTACATGGCAGAATTGAGTCAGCAGCCACATCCGAGAGTGTGTGGCCTAAAGAGCTATTTACTCCAGAAACACTATTTGGAAACCATCCTCCCTGACATCTGGACTCTTACAATCTTTCTGCTCCCTTTCCATGGTGTTCCCTAAGCCTTAGGGGAGGGGTGTGATTTACATACCCCACTTAGGGCTGAACTCACAGCAGCTGTGGCCAACTGCACACAACCAAGCAGGTAAATTTTCAGCCTGCATCAGAGAGGGGATATGAGGCCACATCTATAACTTGTAGCTACTGGCATTCCATGGCTTCTGAGGGAAGGAGAATCAGTTTTCTTTCCTGCTCTGTGTACACGATCAAACAGGCAGCACTAACTGGATTAAAGGGAGTCTCACAAAATGAGGAAGACATGACTATGGAGGGAGCTAGGTCAGGGGGAGTTGGAGGGATGGGAGAGGGGGTGAATATACCCAAAATACTTCTGTACATATGTATGAAATTCTCAAAGAATATTTTTAAAGATGTATTTATTCTATGAGTCTTTTCAGGAAGGCTTGCCAAGCTCTAGAGTGAGAACTTGTAACTAACACTGTTGGAGCCAACATTTTCATCCACCTCCCACCCCAGAAAACCAAAGCTCTCAGTTTGCCTAGACTGGGGCAGTGCACCCATTATAGCCCGAGGAGGCCCAGCTCCATTCCCACTTTGTGCTACTACCAGTGGACTGATCTTAGAGTTCAAGAAGGACTCCTCCCACAGAGCTCAGGAGAGCATCCACTTAATCACCAGCGGTACCAATGGCAAAGTGCTTTGATCACTCTCCCACTCGAGCCGGGGCCCGCTGCAAAAATAAGAACGAGCCAGACATAGTGGTGCATGCCTTTAATGCACCACTCAGGAGGCAGAGGGAAGTGCTATGGAATGTCTTTCTGTACACTGTGAATATGTGTGGCTCCCACTGGCCTATGGCAAAAAAAGCTTACAGCCAGGCAGGAAATCTAAGCAGAGATACAGAGAAGAAGGGCGGAGTCAGGAGAGATGCCAGCCTGCCACCAAAGGAGCAACAAGATGTCAGCAGACCAGTAATGTCACAGCCATGTGGCAACAGATAGATTAATAAAAATGGGTTAATTTAAGACGAAAGAGCTAGATAGCAAGAAGCTAAAGCCATAGGCCATACAGTTTGTAAATAATATAAGCCTCTGAGTAATTATTTTATAAGTGGCTGTGGAACTGAGGGTGAAGAGATTTGTCCACTGGACTGCTGGGTAAGGTAGGATCAGAGAAATTATCTGTCTACAGGCAAGTAAATCTCTGAGATGAGGCCAGCCTGGTCTACATGTTGAGCTTTGGGCCAGCCAAGGTTGCATAGTGAGACCCTGTCAAAATATATACATACATATATATATATATATATATATATATATATATATATATATAATCTGAGTTTGTGAAATGACTCCGTCTGTAAAGGGCTCACCATGCCAACATGAGCACCTGAGTTCAATTCCAGCCTCTACATAAGAAACTGGGCTTCATAGGATGTGCTTGTAATCCCAGTGTCTGGGAGGTATGAATGGGAGCATCCTTGGGGCTCACTAATCAGCTAGTCTAGCTGACTCAGTAAGTTCCAGGTTCAGGAGAGAACTTGATTCACCCCCGAAAAAAAAACTAGGAAAAATAAAAATAAATAAATACAAGAAGGCTCAGCAGCTAAAGTCTTGCTAATCAAACATGAGGACCTGAGTCCATGTAAAGCCAGGTATGCTAGTGTCTGTCTATCTGTAATCCCATATTCCCATGGCAACATAGGAGCAGAAGCAGAAGGTGCAAAAGTGAATGCAGCAGATAGGCTGTGTATGCAGCAGCAAACAAGATAGCCTGTCTCAGACTGAAACAGGTTATCCTCTGACTTCCACACAGATGCCATGGCACAAGTGACCCAAACTCAAACATGAACATGGACGAGGCAAGTGCGCGCGCGCACGCGCACACACACACACACACAGACACACACGGGGTGGGGGGGATATACATCCTCTTTCAGGATTAGCAGTCTTACATTAATTATAAGCACAGTATTTAATTTAAATGAATCGTCCCACCATATGAGAGACATTGTCCGTGCTATCAATTTTAAGGAACTGCTCAGGAAAAGGCAGAGTTGCATCATTCCACCCAAAACACAAAGGTCAAATGCTATTAATTAATGCAGAGACACGACTGACTGCAGCTAAATGGGTATTCTTGATTATGGCTCCTTGATTGAGAACTAATGCCTCATTAATCTTAAACACACCAACCCAAGAGCATCTGAGAAGTCAAACAGAATAATTGCCAACCTTTCAGTGAACACAGCCTCGTGCATGCTGGGTAGGAAGGTGAGCACACCACCACCACAACAGTGAGCTTGCTGCCTCCTTCCCCGGGTGGCAGCTCGGTCATCTCCACCTCCTCTCCCGGACATGCTCACCTTTAAACAGGCAGGCTGAGAGGTATTTTCTCCCTGTGTTTTCCACATACATGCTACAGAAAGGATAATGGATGGGATGATATGGCTCAGAGCCCAGGGAGCATCACTCCTGAGGTCCCAGTGTCCACACACCTCATTTATTTATCATGGGTAAGTAGATGGAAGACAGAAGGTCAGTGGCCCGACCTTGTGGTCATGGCTTGGTCTCCATCCATTTCAGTTTAGACAGATCAGTTCTTGTGGGTCTGAAAGGGCCTTGGGGTGAGGAAAGGGAACAGAAGACCTGAGCTCAGAGTCGCCTGGGCTATCACTTCTGTGTCCTCTCAGCTCTGCAGCATGGGGCATCTGCTGCTGCCTCGAGGGCCTTCATCGAGCCTGCGGCCAGAGATTTTAGTTTCCATCAGAATCCTATAGACAACTAGGAAAACCTCTACCCAGGGTGGGGTATATTAGTCAGTAAGTCGTTTGCGGTGTGGGGAACTGAGTTTGACCCTCAGAAACCATGTTTAAAATAAAAAAAGCTAGATTTGGTGACACTAGCTTGTAATCCCAGAACTGGGGAGGACCCCATGTGCTGACTGGCCAACCAGCCTAGTTTAGTGAGTGAGTTCCAAGGCAACAAGAGATTCTGTTCAACTAAGGCAGACAGCACCTGAAGTTGACACCTGACCTTGACTCCTGGCATCTACATGCCTGCTCATGCAGATATACAAAACACAACCACACATACACACACAGGAGAAAAGTCTCAGTGGACCCATGTGCATATGCAGAACACACATGTACATGCAGAAAGAGATGGGGAGTCAGAGCTGCATGCCTGTTGTCCAGAAGGTAGCACGCTTGAAGTAGAGGACTGAAATCAACAAGCTCAGCTTTACCCACTGGCATTGGCCTGGACACCAAGCCATGGTGGAGTAAGGGCTCAGTTCTCCCACCTCTCTGCCTCAAACAGATGAGATCTAGTTCAGTCACAGACATAGCCTCCACAGAATCACACACACAATAGGACCTTTCTGTCTATCTCCATCTATTGTAATCCTGTAGCTGCATGCCCTCCCCATAGAAAGAGGCTTTGAAAGAACCCGGCAACTAATTTTGGGAGGTGTGTTTGGTAGTATCCACACATGACCCAGTGTGTGCCTCGGTACAATAACTCACCCGTTTGCTGTGGACAGAAGAACTGTCCCTGTAAAACAGTGTTAAGATGCTCTCCTGGGAAGTCAGTGACACATCTGGCTGAATGTGGGTTGAACCCTAGGCCTTTCCCAGGCAACTGGACCTGTTTGAAAGTGGAAGTGGTGGGGTGGGAAGAGATGGGATTAGCCCCTCTTTCTCCTAAAGTTTTCGGTGTGTCTGCTTGCCACAGCTTGGGGGAATGCACAGAATCTTGTCCATGACTAATGTAAGCCGCAGGGCCCAGCAGCAACACACATGGGTGAGATCACTTCCTACCCCCAAAGCAACTGAATCTCAGTTCTGGATCTCTCTTCTTCCAAAATCGGAGGCCAAAGGGGCAGAAAAGCAGGAGAAACATCTCCTTATGTTGAGTGACTGGGACAGAGGAGCTACCACTCTGTCAGAGCCCTCCCAAGCTGAGAGCTACTGACCCCAAGTCCACTCTCTCAGACACACCCTCCTCAGACACCACCCCTTAAGCTCCTGAGATCTGAGCAAAATAGTTACAACCTGAACCATCCCCTGACATTGAATGTCGAGCATCCCCAAAGAACATTTTCATGTAGGCTTCTTACTAAAGAGTGTCTTGCTATGAGTGGGGAGACCCAGTAAGTTAAATGTCTGCCTTCCCATTTGAAGAAGAGCATCCTAGCTGTTTGGGAGCCTAGGTCAGGAGGACTCCAAATCAAGCTCGGCCTGAGCTACAAAGTGGGCTCAAGACTAGCCTAGGCTACTTAGTGAGAACCTGGTCTCACTATAAAAGTAAGCAAATAAATAAAAAGAAGGAGGCTGGGAACGTAGCAAAAGGCTTACTTGGCTTGAGTTCATCCTTAGTGCAAAGATAAAAGGAAGGAATGAGGAAATGAAAGAAGGGAGGGAGGAGAAAGAAAGAGAGGAGGGAGGGAGGGAGGGAGGGGAGGGAGGGGAGGGAGGGAGGGAGAGAGGGAGGAGGGAGAGGGGAGCAAACTGAAATCCAGAGAGGGTAAGTAACTTACCCAAGGCCACACAGCCAGTACAAAGCAGGGGTGGAACCCAACCATCCACAATCAGAGTGATATCCCTAGACTATGCTCTCTGTGCTCACCAAAGAACTTCAGTCCAAATTCTCCAAGTTTCTGTCAACACTGAGTCTATATCTAGTTGAAAGAGAAATGGCTAGAGGAAAAGATGAGCAGAGATATCTCTCTGAGAGGGGCACCTTGCCAGGCACCAGTGGGATGCAGCCCTTGGCCCTAGGCTCCTGGCATTGCACTCCAGGCAGGCTTTAGCTGAGCTCCCAAGCATCCCAGGATGCCTCACTTCATCGCACTTTCTCCATCAGCCACCTCCCAAGTGGGTTTATGCTTGTGAGCGGAGGTGCTGGGAGGTGGCAAGGCCATGGGGCTCTGTCATTAGTGTCACAGTCTTCCCTCTAGGAAGGACTATGAAATGATGGTAAGCAGATGCAGCACAGAACCGTGTCCCACTCCAAAAAGCACCTGCCTCACAAAAGTAAATAAAATTATATTAAAGACAGATATATTAGAGGCTCTGTAACATAATCATAAAGTAATCACCTTGAATTAGGATAATGGCTGTGTCCAAGTCTTTATTGCATTTATTTTGAATATCGTATTTCTTTCAACTCTCATTATTTTTAATTATGTTCAATTACAGACATTTTGCATATGCTTTCTCATGGATATTAGTGAGGGAAAGACTTCCCTGAGTTAAGTGATGAGCAGATACCCACATTAAAATCACATGTGTGCCTCCAGAAAATCTGATTTAGCTGCAGTCCAAGAGAGGTCCCAAGACAGGAACTGATTTGAAGCCAGGAGTTTCTGCAGTGATGTGGGAAACGGGAATGCTGAGCCGGTCACCCAGCACTGAGCTGGAAGTGGAGAAGTAAAAATGTACTGAAGAAGATGGAGAGAGGAGCGTTTCCATCTTCTTCCCCGAGAGAAAGAGATGCTGCTGCCATGGAGACAGCTACCGGAGGGTGAAAAACAGAGAGACCTGCAGATTGAAGACAGTCAGGCCTTATTGTGCAGCTATTTCTTCTAGACTAGATGGATCCTTCTGGGAAGAAAAAAGAGAAGCTCACCAGGCTCAGGAAACTTGAGGAGACTCAGGAGGCCCTGAACTTAAAGACTCTGAGGCCCCTTCCTCGGGCGCCTCCCTATGTCCCTCCTTAAGCCCCTGCCTGAGGCTACATAAGCAGTAAGCAATGGCTGGAGAAGAGATTCGTTAGTGGAGCTGCCTGCAAGCTGATCAAAAGCTCCAGGAATGAGGTTTTTTGTGAGCCTTTACAGCTGATGGAATAACCCTTCTGTGATGCAGCTGTTTAGAGGTCACTCACAATCCTGTAATAACCCCAGGAAGCTCATTGCTGGAATAACCCTTCTGTATGCAGCTGTTTTTGAGTCACCCACAATCCTGTAATAACCCCAGTAACTCATGGATCATCAAGCTGACTTGCATAGAACTGCTTCTGTCATCAGCACCCAATCAGGATGGATAGGTATTGTTCCAGTCTCCCCATAAAAGCCACACAGCAGACCCCAGCAAACCCCAAAGACCTGCCTTTTTTCCTCACTCAGAACACAGGCTTCAGAGTAAAGAAACAGGCAAATCCAGCTTGATTCAGAGACTTGTCTCAGTGTTAAGAATGCCCTAGGGTAGATAGCTTCTGGCAGAAGAAAACAAAATGTTTCCTCTCACTGGCAAGTGAACTATCGCACCCCCAGGGCCATGATGCTGAGATGCCTGGACCACAGGGCACCCCCACTCACACTTCTACACAGTCCTTCCTACTGCATAGTGCTTCTCTACACAAAGTCTATAGTTCAGGACTGGGAGAATACCTCAGACAAAAAAATGCTTCTCTGCAATCAGAAGGACCTGAGTTCAATCCCAAAACCCATGTAAGCAAACTGAACATGTTGCATATTACCCATGTTCCAGTGCTGGGGCAGGGCACAGAGACAGTGGATCCTGAATCTTTATCCAGCTAGTCCGGCGTCTAGGTTACTATTGCTATGATCAAAACACCATGACCAAAAACAATGTGGGAGAGAAGGATTAATTGCTTACATATCCTGAATTGAGCGAAACCAAGACAGGAACTTAATCAAGGTGGAACCCCAAGGCAGACTGATGTAGAGCCATGGGGTGCTGCATACTGGCTTACTTCCCATAGCTTGCCCATCCTGCTTCCTAGAGCATCCAAGACCACCAGCCCAGATGTCCCCACCCACAATGAGCTGGCGCCTCTCTGATCAATCACAGATTAAAAAATTCCCTGCCTACAACCATCTTATGAGCATTTTGTTTTCAATTGAGCTCCCTCCTTTAGATGAGCGTAGCTGTACAATGGATGTAAAAACTAGCCAGCACACTGGCCAAACTGAGAGCTCCAGACCGGTGAAATCCCTGGCGTAACAAAATGGCCAGCACACACACACACCACACACCACATACACACACACACACACACACACACACAACACACACACACACACACACACACTCCCTGGATATAAAGCTGAACCCTCATCCCTCTGGAGACCAATAAAGCCCAATCTGTTGACAAAACTCATTTTCCCGTGAGGAGCTGCCTTGTGAGTGGATGTGCTGAGCTGTCCTGTCAGAGCATTTCCTCTCCCCACCTACTAAAGCTTTTCAAAGGACTGAAGTGCCACCCTCCCTAATTACCCAACTCAGTGGTGCACACAATGGATCTGCCACTTTCTGAGATTCACATGCCTAATTCCTGGCCTCTGGCTCTGACAGAAGGCATTGGGTAATGGGGTGGGCCACGAGAGCACAAGTGACTAGAGAGCCAGCAGGATGCAGACATTCTGTCTGACTGAGAGCCACGCACGCACAGCTGGAAGTGCCTGGGGAGACTGAGGTGGATACTGTGCAAGCTGAATCTGAGTGTTCTGGTGAAGGGCAAGAGACAAGATGATTCTAGGTGCATCGTGGAGATGATGTCATTTTAGCCTCTGGCTTTATACCCCAGCAAACAGAAAGTAAGTGTTTGGGTAAAATACCGTATGACTGGGATTCCATGGCGAATGTCATCAAAGGTCAACCACTTTGGTATCAAAGAACCTCTCCATGTCAGTGGTTCTCACACATGCCACCACTGCCCCTGGACTGACAAGCCTTTGTTACTGAGAGCAGAGCTGACCTGTGCATGGAGATGGGTCACAGCCCCCTGGATGCCACTTCAGTACCGTTAAGACAACACAACATACATCCTCTGTATGTGTCAGACGTCCCTCTTGGAACCTTTAGTTGAAAACCAGATGTGCACCAACAGATGAAGGCTAACACACATTGACATATATACATATGCAATTTATTCAGCCATTAAGAAAATTGAGATTATAAAATTGCAGGAAAACGGATGAACTGGAAAATACTATATTAAGAGAATAATCTAGCTCAGAAAGACAAACACCATTACTCTCTCTCATATTTGGAGGCTATCTTAAAGTTTATCTATGAGTATTATTTGCGCACGGTGAGCATCTGTAATGGTAATCTTGGTTATCACCTCAAATACATCTGGAACCAACTAAAACCGAGCAGCTGGGCATACCATGAGGATTTCTGACTGAATCATTGAGATAGGAAAACCCACCCTAAATCTGGATCTTTTGAGGTCAGAAGACCCATCCTAAATCTGAGCCACACCTGAGGCAGTCCACATAAAAGGACAAAGGAAAAGGAAGCTTTTGTTTTTGCCTGCTTGCTCTCATTCTCATTGGCAAGTCATCCACCCTGATGCTGAAGCATTCCTTCACGAGCACTGAACCCACTGCTCTGGATTCCAATGTCCTGAAGACCAGTGGATCTCTAGGAATTCCAGGACTCCAGTACCAGATTGGACTGCCAAGACATCAGCCTCTAGACTGAACAACTACAGGATCCTTGACCTTCCCATCAGGAGACAGCCACTGTTGGCACCCAGACTACAGCCTGTAAGCCATTCTAGTAAGTCCCCTTTAAATATATACAGGTCCATCTCTTCCTCTAGAGAACCTTGACTAATACAGTGCGGACAGTGGTCAGAAACATCAGCCGGGCAAAGGCTTTGAAGATGGGTGTGGAAGGGTGACAGAATACATGTGATATGAGTGGAGGAGGACACTGAAGCCATGGAGATAGGGCAGAAGCTGGGGCAGCAGGATTAGTCAAAACCATGTCTGCAGAAAATGCATAAGAAAACATTTACCGTATATCTAATAAAAATAACTATGGACTTGGGAGATGGTGCATGGTAAAGCAGTTGCTGTGTAAATATGAGCAGCTGGGTTCAGTCCCCAGAGCCCATGCAAACGGAACAGGATAGCCCACATCGTTGTTGTCCCCGCACTTCTCCATGAAGCAGGACCGAAAACTTTCCCACAGCTTGTGGGCAGTGATCCCACTGTATGTAGCAACCAAGGTGAAGTAGCCTGAGGTTGTCCTTTGACCTCCACATGTGCGTGCTTATATTTCCATGCTGGTTCAAAGATGCCCCCTGACTTCAGAAACCAACATCCTTCACAGGAATGCAGGATGTACACAAAGATACTGCTATAAAAAGCAGGACCCGTGTAAAGGAGGCAGTACTCACTTGCATGGAAAAGGGGTGCCTTTCAAAGCAGGAGCCTGAATCTGCCCCTGCAGTGCTAAAAAGGACATTAGCAAGATCTAAAAGTGTTAAATGCACCAGCCCCAGCATCTAATTGCTGTTTCCTCTTCTGGCCACTGGGAACTGGTGGAAGCAGCTTAAGTACTATATGTTGAGTGTCAGGCCATGCCCCATCGAACATCTTCACAAATAGCTTCTTCATTCAGAAACTCTCCTTCTCTAGAAAAACAGTAGCCTACTCTAGTTTTCCCCTCTTAAGTTCTGAGAGAGCAGCTCCCCACGGATCATTGCCCCCCCCCCCGCCCCCTCCCCAGGAGTTGATGGAACTGTGAGCAGCCTTGGGTTTTCCCCTGAATGCTATCCAGGACCAGGATGAGAATCTGCTTCCAGAAGGAAGCCCCACAGAGGCGGTCTGCATCCTCCTCCAATTTCCCAGCCAGATTCAAGTGGCTGGGAGCTATCATCATCTACCCCCACTCTCAGCAAGCTGTGATCTGCTGACAAGATCTTCCAGGAATGAAGAAGTCAGTTTGGAGGTGCCATCACTTACCTGTGAGCTAGATGCACATAGGTAAGAGACAACAGAGCACATGGCCTCTATGCCCAAGCTAAAGAATCCCGGTTGTTTGCATGGACTTAATCCCCTATTTCCTGCTTGTGTTGAGGAATGATATATGGGAAGAAAGAAGCAAGAGTTCCCAGAGTGGCAGATGTATGCAGCTGCCTGGGACCCTTTCAGGAGCCTGATGATCAAGCTTCTAATACCATAGATTCACAGCAAGCATGTAGCCCGATGTCAGGTGGTATATTTGAACCTGCCTCACAGCAAGCATGTAAACACTGATGTCAGTAGTATATTTGAACCTGCCTCAGTGCTAGCCACTCATGTGTGTTGCAGGGGCAGAAGATAACAAGCCCATGCCTCAGTTTCCCTAGCATGAAACTTAGCTGAAAGAAGGTGAGAGTTACTTAGGTGGGACACACAGCACATAGTCAAGGCCAATGCAAGAGTCTGTCACACCGAGAAGAAGTATTCCCTTCTTAAAGACACTTCTGATGCCTGTAGCTAGCCAGAGGGTTCATAAGACCCAAGTGGAATTCATTCTCAGGCAGAGATGTTCCCCAGTCTCTCATAAAGGCTGTGTCTCATGTGTGCCCATCAGAGAGCCTCTGTACCGAGTTTACTAGCCTTTACTGACTCTGCAAGATGGAGCATCAGCCTCCCACAGCAAGTAAAGAAGTTTTTACTGGAAGCTTTGCTGCCAATCCATTTCTGTCCTGAGAAGACCTGGCTGTCCCTTTACAATAAAATGTACTCTCCAGCTGGTGAGATGGCTCACCACCTTCTGATAATCTTCCACTACCAGAGTTCAAACCCACATAATAGAAGAACAGCCAATTCCCAGAAGTTGTCCTCTGACCTACACACACATGCTGTAACACACACACACACACACACACACACACACACACACACACACACCAAATGATAACATCATCATCATCATTATCATCATCATCAATCATAATACAAAACAAGTAAACTCTCATTTATGCATAAAACGTCTTGAAAAATTCATCAAAAATGTCCTCCAACTGGCTGTGGACATGTCACAGTGAGTAAGGTCCTTGCTGTGTAACCATTGAGAACCCCAGTTTGATCCCAGAACCACATTAACATTGTCATCCTTGGGCTTGTAAACCAGCCTAGCCTGCTTGGCAAGCTCTAGTCCAGTAAGAGACCCTGTCTCAAAAAGCAAAGTGTAGGACTCCTGAGCAAGTTGACATCTGACCTCCACATGCACAAGCACTTCCCCACACTACACACACCAAAGACACACACACAACTGTCAAAATGGGTAGTATAGCTCAATGGCATGGAACTAATCTGAAGAGCCCTGGCTCCCTCTTCCCAGCACCAAGGTGGGAGAAAGCCTATCTTGGAGACACTTAGTAACTTGTTAACTAGCTACAAAGCAGAGACAGGATAGATCATAATAGAAATAGTCCTCATTAAGAACCCTGATTAAAAAAAAAAAAAAAAAAAAAAAAAAAAAAAAAAAAAACCCTGATGAAATGTGAAGCTGAACAAAGAAATATCCCAGCATGAGCTCCTTGAGTGATGAAGGTTCCCTGAAAGTGTGTAATGCTAACATTCGGATGATGGTGGAAGGGTATACAGAAAATCCCAAGACATTCCCAGATCCCAGCCCACTTTACAAATGGGAGGGTCCACACTCGATAGTTCCTCCCAGAATGAAAGAGAAAGAGCAGACCCAGGCATGCTGCACACTATTGTCAGCCAGCTCCAGAGTGTGCAGAATACAGTCTTGGCAGAAATGCGAAGGCAAGCAGTGGGGCTTAGCTCACAGACAGAGCCTGCACCCCGACAGTAACAGTAACAAACGGATGATGATGAAGATAAAGATAGATAGTATGGTGTTTGAATGGAATGCCCCCCATGGGCTCATATATTTGAATGCTGAGTTATCAGGGAGTAGCACTATTATAGGATTCAGAGGTGCAGCCTTGTTGAGGAAGTGTTTCACCTGAGGTGGGCTTTGAGGTTTCAAAAGCTCAAGGCAAGCACAGGACTCTCTCTTCCTGCTCCCTTCATGTCTGGACGTAAAACTCTCCGCTACTACATCTGCCTGTGTGCCGCCATGCTCCTGTCCTGAGGATAATGAACTAAGCCTCTGAAGCTGTAAGCAAGCCCAATTAAATGTTTTCTTTAAAAAAGTTACATAGTCATGTGTCTCTTCACAGCAATAGAACACTGACTAAGAAAGGTTCAGATGATAGACAGACAGACAGACTGACTTACTGTCTGACTGACTGATTGACAGATGATGGAAAAAATTTAAAAGAGTACCCAAAGTGGCTTGCCTAGTTTAGGATGTTTATAAATTTCTACATTCTAATTGTTTAAAAAGCGAGAAGTTTGGCCTAATGTAGACTAATGGTCACCTAGAGACCATCCTCTTTCAGCTGAGGATGGAGCGGGAATTGCCTGCCCAGTATGCACCATGTGGTTGGAGGTCCTCCTAGATCTCTGTCTCTTCAGCTTGGGGCATGTTTTATCTTTTTTTTTTTTTTTTTTTTTTTTTTTTTTTTTTTTTTGGAGAATTTCTTCTTAAGTTCTCTTGCAGCTCAGGACAGGCAGCTGAGTGAGGCACTGGGCACATCTCTCCCACCACATTCTGTTTTCTGTTCTGTCATAAGCAATAGCTTTTCATTGCTTCCCAGAGCCGGAGACTGTTTCCAGGCCAAAGGTGAGTAAACAGTCACCTGGTCTCCATGGAAACCAAAACATCCTGGCACTCTCTCCTGAGTGGCTTGGCAGGCCTTTAGGGCTGCCTCTGTGTTTCTAACTCATCTTCCACCGAGCACAGGTCTTCCTGGAGGATCATCATCGGATGGGGCTGCCTGGTGCTATGGAGGACTATGAGGGTATCCATATGGGCATCTGCATGGCAGGGCTGGCTGGTGGACACCCAGCATTCTCCATATTCATGGAAATCTGTGGAGTGCAAGGATGAGCAAGAATTCACCAGCTCCCCCAGCAGGCACATTTGTAGCAGGCAAACTTGGTAATTTAGACAAACAGCCCAGCTCTAGTCTAGGGTCCTGACCTTGGCTCACAAGAAAATCACCCAAGAAATGGATTAGTGGCTGTGTAGGTACCTGGGCTCTCACACCAGAGACTGTGAGTTACTAGGTCTGAAATGCCTGGCTGGCAGGGGTCTCCATGGTGATCTTTGGTTTGGAAGATCACATGTCACACCTGTTAATGCTGATATTGAAAGAAAAAGAAAAGGATCCATGCCTTGGAGTGCGGATTCACCCCTTGGTCCCTTGACCAAGACCTCAGGAATCTTAGTGGGGATCTGGACCATGCTGGGATTTCCTTGTGGTGTTTGTATTAGTCAGAGTTCTCTAAAGAAATGAGCTAATAAAATGAGTATACATGTATTAAAAGAGGGACTTGTTCATAGGTGTGCAGATTAACGTTGGGGTCTTCAGTTGGGTTCCATTGGTCCACATTGTAAGGATTCTTCCTTAATTACATCATCAGCCTGCGATGCATTCCAGGCTAAAAAGCGGGTGGCCCTCTGTGTGGCCCTCTCTTTCCTTTCTGCTCTCTCCTTCTGTCTGTCCTCTCTCTCCTTATCTCTCTCTCCCCCTCCTCTCCCAATAAAGCTCTAAAAGTAACCATGGCTCGTGACTCTTCTCCAGCACTTATGTTGGTTTTATGCCAGTACCAAGACTGCTTTTATTACTGTAGTTCTATAGTAGCTTGAAGTCAGGATCATGCTAGAGAGGTCTCCAGAAATCCACAAAGATATCTCTACTGTAGACTACTGGCAATTGTGGAGAGGGTCTGAGCCAACCTGCTCTGGTGATTGGATGCCTGAACACCCTGGCTGTCATGATAGAACTCTCATCCAGTGTCTGATGGAAGCAGATGCAGAGATCAATGGCCGAGCCCCAGATGAGCTCTGGAGTCCAATCGGCAAGAGAGAGGAGAGATTGTATGAGTGAGAGATGTTGAGACCATGGTTGGAGGAAGCACAGGGACAAATAGCCAAACTAGTAGAAGCACATAAACTGTGAACCAATGACGGAGGAACCTCCATCGAACTGGACCAGGCCCTCTGAATAAGTGAGACAGTTGATTAGCTTGAACTGCTTGGAGGCCCCCAGGCAGTGGAGCCAAGACCTGTCCTGGTGCATGGACTGACTTTTTGGAGCCTGAGGCTTATGCTAAGACACTTTGCTCAGCCTTGGTATAGGGAGGAGGGACTGGACTGCCTTAGCTGAGTCTGCCAGGCTGGCTGACTCCCCAGGGGAGACCTTGCCTTGGAGGAGGTGGAATGGGGGATGGTTGGGGGGAGAGCTGGGGCTGGGAGGAGGGAGGACGGGGGAATTTGTGGCTGATATGTGAAATTAAGTTAATTATAAAATGAAAATACTATAAAAAAAATGACGACTTGTTGGGTGGAATTCTAAGATATGGTCTGTGTAGTCCAACAATGACTGTCTCACACTGGAGAGCACAAAAAGCCAGTAGCTGTTTGGACCACACGTCACGGTGTCTCCCAGCCCCAGTCCGGCACTGGAGTCCTGGAGGATCCTGGAGAGTGCTGGACTCTCACCCACATTGGAGTCCAATAAGTTTGTTCTAGTGTTAGTGAATGAATGCCACAGCAACAGGATAGATGAGCTTGCTGGTGAGAGAGGGCAAGCAGGCAAAAGCAAAGTTTCCTTTCGCCCGGCTGCCATCAGAAGGAGAAGGGGCCACCCATATTTAGGGTTGCTCTCTATGATTCAAATAATCAGATCAAGAAAGTCCCTCACAGGAGTGCCTTGCATCTTGGGTTTTTGTTGATTCCAGATCCAGTCAAGGTGACAGCCAAGATTAAGCACCACAGTATTCTAAGCAGCAGTAGTCGCTCCCCCTTAGTCCTGTTCTACGGGGCTGGAGACACAGCTCAGTTGGCAGAGTGCATGAAGCCACAGGTTCTATTCTCAGCTCTCACATAAACTGGGCACGGTAGCACACACCCCTAGTCTCAGCACTCAGGAGGTAGAGAAGCAGGGGAATCGGGGTTCAAGGTTACCCTCTGCTACATAGCAAGTTCAAGACCAGTCTGAGCTATATTAGGCCCTGTCTCAAAAGCCAACAAACAGACAGTAAACAATTCTTGTTAAATGCTTGAGAATCTGTGTTCAGCTCATCCCTCTCCACACAGAAACTGTGCCTAATTTATACACGTAAACTGCTTTAACCTATTAGAGTTAGTCATGCAGTAACAGAGCCTGTCTGAATTTTCAAAGCACTTGTCCCCTAACTCTGGTGCCCCCAGCACCCACTCTCTCTCCTTTGCATATCTTTCTGTGATATCTCCATCCCCTGAGTACCAGATTTGCTAAGAGGTGGGCTGGAAGATAAACTCATGCCTCCTGTGAGCTAAAATGTCCAAAACAGCAGATCCCGCCATGTGGACACCAACTCACACACTCTGACCCTGAACTTAAATTACACTACTTGCTGCTCCAAAATCAGCAAGAACAGTGGCCATGACCTCGGAGCCTCTACTGAAGAGGTCAGTGAGAACAGATTGTACAGGAGAAAACTCGCAACTCTGAAGTCTTGAGTGCCAAGTGAATCAAAACTGAAACTCTACAACAAACCCAAACTTTAGAGTTATCAGCACACTAAGCTTTTTTTTTTCTTCCCCATTTCCATCCTATCACACTGGCTTCTGAGTAACACGGCAGCCTAGCGTGGCGCTCAGTGATGTATTACATTAATGCATTATCAGAACCAGCTGTTGCTCGAATGATACAGAAGAAGGATGAAGAGCCCGAGTGATGGATGGCCAGGCAGCTGCGATGGTGGAGCCAGGCAGATCCCAGGCAGGATAGCAGCTCAGTCGGGGGAGTCAAGATCGATTTATCAGAGACATCCCCAGCCAGCGTCAGGAAAGGGGAGTCAGCCCAGCTGCTGGAATTTATCAACATAATTATGTGCTGTGATTTATTAAGTACCAAACAACAAAGGCATCAAAGGCACTTTTGTTGCAGTGGTTTGGGCTTAACTTATTGAAAAAAAAAAAAGGAAAGGAAACTTTACTTGGTGGTTTTAACTTTTTAAAAGATTTTATTTTTATTTTATGTGTATGAATGTCTTGCCTATATATAAATAAGTGGATCACAAGCATACAGTGTCCATGGAGTCCAGAACAGGTGTCATGTTCCCTGGAGCTGGAGTGACAGGCTGCTGCAAGCTGTCATGTTGGTGCTGGCAACTGACCCTGGGTCCTCTGTGTGCGTGCATAGAGTTAATGACCCGCTAAGCTGCAGCGGAGGTTATGTCCGTGGGAGAGAGTCACATCTGCAGGAGGAAGCTCTCTAGGAAGGGAAGTTGCTCATCACCATGCTAAGCATGAGAGCTTACCTGTGATGATCAACACTGATTATAGACTTTCTTGGGTCTTGATAACCTAGGAGACAAACCTCTGGGCTTGTCTGTGAAGGCACTCCTGGGTTTTATAAATTGGGGGAGGAAGAACCATCCCAAAGGTAAGTAGCAACACCCCATGGTCTGGTCCTGGTCTGAATGCCTGCAAATGTGTGACAGCACACTCCTGCTACCCTGCCTTCCCCTCCAGGAGGGACTCAAACTGTGAGCCACAGTAGACCCTTCCCTCTGCACATTGCTTTGGTCAGGAATTGGTCACAGTAGTGAAAGGTGCCCACTGCAGCACCTGTTCTCTGTGAGGTCCCCGCTCCTCAGGAACAAGAGGATCACCAGGTTCTAGACAAAGCCCCACAGCACTGCCAGCTTCACAACAGACAAGATGGCCACAGGAGAAAATGACTGTTGGTAGGTTACTCCTTCCTGACTACTGGTCTGCACCCTTCCTACACATTCTCATTTAACAATGTTCTCTTCATTTTAGGAAGGAGGGATTGCCTTACAAATGTTAGATTAACAGAATGCAAGCTTTCACAGTGAGTGGCAGGTGGAAACACGGGTCTGGATGATGCCAGTATTCATTTCCCCCATGTTCCCTGTGTCGTCTAAGCATGAGATACAGGAAATGAAGTCATCGGGTAAGAGCGGGGAAGCCACTGTTGCTGTCTATAATTCAACAGCAGTAAAGGTCAGTTTGTCCTCTCTCCAAGGAAGTGAAGGAAAGGAGAGACTACAGAGAAACCAAACACAGGGCACAGGGCCACAGTAAGAGAAGCAAGCGTGAAGAAAGTGACGCCTTAGTCAAGAGTTACAGCTGGGCTGTGCTCGCTTGGCAGAGTACCTGTCTAGCATGTATAAGGCCACAGGTTCAAAACCCAGAACAGCAGACTAAGATATCAGAAAATAGAGTACACCTGTGAAGTAGCACTTGTTGCCTGGAACCAACAAAGAAATAGGACATTTCATCTTCTGAGAACTGTCTGTTCATTCCATTTGTGCATTTTTTGACTGGGTTGTTTAGTTTGGAGTAGGTTCTTTTTAGTTATTTATATATTCTAGGCATTAATTTAGAATCTGTCAGATGTATAGCTGGCAAGGGTTTCCCCTAATTCTGCAGGCTGTCTGCTCACTTAATTGGTTCTTCTGCTGTGCAGACGCTTCTAATTTCATTCAACCCCATTTGTCAATACACGGTACAGTTTCTTAAGACATTGGGCTTTTCAGAAAGTCCTCACCTGTTGTTCCAACATGAAGCTTTTCCCTGTCACGTTCAGAGTCTTGGGTCTAGTGTTAAGGTCTTTCATCCATTTGGTATTTGTGGAGAGTGAGATATAGGGATCTAGTTTTGTTCTTCTACATGCAGATATCCAGTTTTCTAGTATTATTTGTTGTCTTTTCTGCAGTATATGTTCAAGTACAAATGATCAACAAACATGTAAAAAGTATGTAGCATCCTTAGCCATTGGGGTAATGCAAATTAGAACTAAATTAAGATTCCATCTAATGGTGGTCAGAATGGCTACTCTCAAAAAAATTAACAAAATGTTGGTGAGGCTATTGGGGAAAGGGAAGACTTACACTCCGGTACTTCAGATGGAAATCATGTGACAGCGATGGCAATTGGTATGGAGAATCCATAAGGAACTCAGAATCAAAGACCATGTGACCTAGCTAGAGAAAATCAGAATATCACAGAGATACATGAACATCCACACTTACTGCAGCACTGTTCAAAACAGCCAAGATATGGAATTAGCACAGGTGTGCATCAATAGGTGAGTGGGTAAAGAATATGGTATATACACACAATGGAGCTTTCCTCAGCAATAAACAGAAAGGAAATCACATCATTTCTGGAAAATGGATGGAAGCAAACCATCATGTTAGATGAAATTACTGTAGGTCTCAGACTTCATGTTGGTATATAACAAATTTATATGTATATATATTATAAATGTATATAATTTATTTATACATAATGTGATAGCAGAAAGGAGACCAGGGGAAGGAAGGAGATTGGCAGAAAAGAGGAAAGGAGGAGAAACAATAAGGTATGAGGGTGACTATAATCAAATTACATAATGTAATAAAAAAAACTCTGAATAATGAATAGGAAAAAAGCAATGAGTGTGTTAATCCCATACACAACTCAGAGACCATTCACAGATCTTCTAACACCTTTTTCTGTCATGCGTATGTATAAATATTTAAGGGTGGGTGGAACTCTGCTGTCCATTCCTAAATATAAGTAGTTAGATTGTTCAGTGCCATATGGTAGAAAATAAAACTTTTAGTACTGTCTCTTTATGGGGACAGTTGACTGACTGTGTAACCTGCTTCCAGACAGCCTCACACCCCTCTAGGTGTACAGGACCATAAGAGAATGATGACTCACAAAAGGCTTTGTTTTAGTCTGTGCAAGAACTAGGAGATGGCTCCATTGTATTAACGCTTTCACGCTCTCAACATTGACTTTGCAGACTCCACCAAACTCCCCTGCTATGTAGGAGCCCAAAGAGCCAGAGGTGAGTGGTGCCCAGCAGGAGGACAACCAGCAATACTTGGTGCACTTGGGTGGGGCTAAGGACCTCATATGGCCTCTGTGGGAGACCCCAGGATTTCAACAAAAGGTGGGCAGGTTCTGAGCCCACAGAGGTCATGTGAAAGGTTGGCACCTGCCTAGCCAGTCACCTGCACTCGCTGGATTCTTCATACAACCAGTCACTCTAGATGCTATATCCCATCAGCTTTTCCATGGCAGAGTCACTCTATAATGAAGGGCTAGACCTCAGGGACAACAGCCTGAAACTGACCATGTACTCAGAAGTCTTCTTGTTGTTAAAGGGAAAGGATGAATGGTGGCTTCTCAGGCTCTGGACAAGTGATGAGAGGTGGATCCCAAGCCAGAGTACTCCATTGATCACTGTTGAGCTCATGCACTGAGGCTGAGTGAGCCACACTGTCCAGCTGCAAGGTTGATTCTGGAATTTGCTTTCCTTGTAGATTCTGCGGGAGTAGCATGTGTCCCAGAAATCCACTCAGCATCTGCCTTAGGACTCTCCAGGGAAAAAAGAACCTGTGAGATGCATATGTATGTTTTTCTTCCTTGCATGTTTGAATGCTGTGTATGTCTGGGCAGGTGTGTGTGAATGCATCTGTATGTATATGTGTATCCATGTGAAGACCAGGGGTGGACATCAGGTTATCTTCCTCATCTTTTTAAGACAAAGTCCCTCAATACACCTGGAGCTTACTGGTTCTGCTAAGCTGCCTGTCCAGTGTGTCCTGTGGATCTGTCTCTAGCTTTCCATGTTGGGATTGGTTATAGCTTTAGACCATCACACACAGCTTCTTTATGTGGGTTCTGGTGGATGAACTCTGATCTTTAGCTTGCAAGGCAAGCACTTTCATGGTTGAGCCATCTCCCCAACCCTGCATTTTAATTGTAAGAAGTTGGCTCACATGGTTAGGAAGGCTGACAAGCTCCGAGTCCTCCCTGAATAGCCTACTAGAAAACAAACACCAGACAATCGAATGACTAGGTGGCTGTAAAAGTAATGACAAGCAGTGAGAAAGTAACTCCAGAGCAACCCGCAAACTGAGATGAACTGGGGTGACAGTGAAGAGTTATCACAAGTCACAATTGTGCCAACTGTCAGCAGATCCAGCAGAACCATGAGAACTACAGACGATGGGAGAATGATCAGGAAACCACACCAACTAACTGGTGTTCAGATACCACGGCAGTGGGAAACAGCAGATCCAGGTTTCTGCATGTGGACATCCTGTGTCCTGCCCCGCATACTGAGGAGCCTGCCCTTTCTCACTCATCATCCTTGACACCCTGGGGAAGGCCACTGACCACAGGCATGCAGGTTTGTCTCTGTGACTGCTCGTGTTCCTTTGCTAGATGTGTCTGTATTTATCTGCACCGTGCTGCTTTGGTGACCATAACTGAGACCTGGCATGAAGGCGTGGGCTTTGCTCTTGCTCACACTTGCTCTAACTATCCAGGGACTTTTGTGGCTCTGTACAAACTTCAGGATTTTTTTCTCTTGTTTCTCAGCACAGGGCAGTTGCTTAAAGTTGTTGGTTTAACCTTCTTCCAAGATGATCTCCTCTACTCTCCTCTCAACTCACAACTCTCCCGTTGTTAGTCCCTCTGTCCCCTGGAGCCAGGCTGCCTACCAACACACCATGCACATGTGTTGTGAATGCGTGCTAAAGGTTGGCTGCAATGGGCTTCTGGGTTTGTTAGACAAGGCAGCTTTAAGAAATTTTCACTGACTGGTGGATGCATAAGCTTTGCATAGACAAGCTGCATCAAGTGTCTTCTCCTGATGGTGTGTTTGTATGCTGTGGTATATGTGTGTATGTGCACATGTAATGGTGTCTATGTTTACATGGATGTGCTATGTAGTATGTGTGATATATGCATTACCTATGTCTGTAAATGCTTCTTTGTGTATGGTATATGTGTATATTTGCATGTGTAGTATGTAAGCATGTGTGTTTGTTTTGTGCACATATGCAATATGTATGTTTACAGGCGTGTGGTATGTGTTTGGTGTGTGGTATGGTGTATGGGTTCAAATGCATGTATGTGGTATATGTTTGTGGTATATATGCTTTGGCATGTGTGTGTGGTATATGTATATATGTGCATGTATGTGGTGCTGTGAGTGTGCTGTGTATGTTTATGTTTATGTGTGTGGTGTATGTGGTATATATATGCTTTGGCATGTGTGTGGTATGTGTATATATGTGCATGTATGTGTGTTGTGAGTATGCTGTGTATGTTTATGTTTATGTGTGTGGTGTGTGTTTATGGTGTATATGTGTTGAATGGTGTATTATATATGAATGGTGTGTGCATGTGTATTGTGAGTATGCGTGCCTATGTAAAAGGGTATATGTTTGTAAGTGCATATGTATGTGAGAGTGTGTAAATGCAGAGTTCAGAGGTCAGACTCTATGTTCTCCCTGAATTTGGGGGACAAGGTTCCTCATTGAACCTGGAGCTCACCCTCTGACTTGGCTGCCTGGCCAGTGAGCTCCAGCAATCCTCCTGTCTCTGCTTCCCCGGTTTGGAGTTACAGATACATGCCACTATGCTTAGCTTTGATGTGGCTTCTGAGGATCTGAACTCAAGTCATTGTGCTTGCCCAGCCAGAGTTTCTCTCCCTGCCATGTCCCTGACCCCTCAAGGCCTTTTTTAAAGCTATAATGAATCCTATAAACATAAAAATGTATTTCAGAAGTTGACTTGTGCACTTTACAATTAGTGGTACACAAGGCGCTTGTCAGTGGACAAGCCACCATTCTGTGTTGTTAAGCTGTACTTCCTGCATTTAGGACAAGTGGAGGCAATTACTTCCCAAGCATTAGAAGAATATTGAACTCAGATCCCTGGCTGGAGTGCCAACAATAAGCTCATCAGAGAAAAGAAATTCATTCTGTTCAAAGCAACACATTCACCATTGTGTAATCAATAAAATCTCTCACCTCTGACACCCACGGTGCTGAATCACTAAGCAAGGAAGTCTATAGTCTATGGTCCAGTGGTAGGAAAATAGTGCATATACTACTTGCATTTTAAACATTTTTATTTTGTCATTTTAAATTATTGTTATTATATTTATGGGTGGGTGGGTGGGTGTGTGCATGCACTTATGCCTTTGTACATGTGCGGAGGAGATCAGAGGACTTGCAAAAGTTGGTTTTCTTCTTCTATCATGTGGGCTCTGGGGATCAAACTCAAGTCATCAGGCTTGGTAGCAAGTGTCTTTACCTACTGATCCTTCTCTCTGGCCTCACCTATTTTGATGATGATGCTAATTAACAAGTCATCTTCAGTCTGTTAGCTGCTTTCTGGTATTTCATATTGTGTAAGGAACAGTAGTTTAGGGTAAATGAATGAGTGAGGCAGTTCTGGATTTAAAAGAAGTAGAGCATTTACAGCCACAGGAAACAACTAGGTAAAGACATTT
The DNA here is from genome assembly GCF_004664715.2 of Peromyscus leucopus. Classification (NCBI taxonomy): domain Eukaryota; kingdom Metazoa; phylum Chordata; class Mammalia; order Rodentia; family Cricetidae; genus Peromyscus; species Peromyscus leucopus. The sequence goes on along the minus strand of NW_023505170.1, from coordinate 102,613 downwards.
TGGCCACAGAGAACAGTGTGAACAGCAGGAAGAAAGGGGGTACTTGTGTTCATAAGGGAAGAGTGAGTAGGATTTGGGACAGAATATGGGATTTGGACTTCATCTGTAGCTATGGACAATCCACAGAAGACTTCCATGGTGATGGGGAGTGGGGCCGAGTGACAGGCATTCTTCAAACCAACCTGATAGCAGTCCAGGGAAGAATCAACCTGGAAAGGCCTGGGGTCTGGGAGTCATGCTGGAGGTTTGCAGTAGCACCACTCCAATGACGACACCATGCTCACATAGATGTCGAGTGAGTATGAAAGAGATTTGGACAGTGCTCCAGAGTGATGTGTATGGTGGACCTCAAGAAGTCTAAAGTGAGGACAGTGTGCTCCTTCACCCCTTCATTCATCTCCCCAACTTACCATCTGCTGTGTTTTGAGTAGGAAATGCCCCTCACAGGCTTAAGTATTTGAACACTTGGTCCCCAGAGGTAACGCTCCTCTGGAAGGCTGTGAGAGAGACCTTTAAGAGGTGAGGTTTTGCTGAAGAAAGTGTGTTATTGAGGGAAGGGGAGTGCTTGAGACTTTACAGCTTGTCTAACTTTGTTTCTGCTTCCTAATGACTGATGCCATGTGAACAACCAGCCCCTTGCTCCTGCCTTCCCCCCTGCACCCCAATAATAGATTGTAGCCCCTCAAACTGTAAGCTTTTAAGTTGCCTCTTATCTACTATTTTGTCACTGCCATGAGAAAAGTCACTAAGACACCAGAGAAGTGAAAGCTGGATCTCCAGCAGCTGTTTATGCCACTAGGTAACAGAAGCTCTGTGCAAAGGGTTTGGAGTAGAGTTGAGCCTTCAATACAGTTATGAATCCATCTAAGGACTACCTGTTTCTGAATACTTTCTACATCAAGGAAAATAAATGTTGGCCTTATTTTAGTTATTCTTACTTGGAATCCAGTTTTCTAAGGAGACCCTAAGAAGCCAAATCAAGTAGGAGGCTGGGTGAGGAGCTCTGTCCCGTCACCTGTCTGCGGTTTCTGTCACTGTCATCCAGTGACTGTGAACGCTGGTAGTTTTTAAGAAGTACTAAACACAAGATCACCATAAACCACACCCAACTAACAGGCTTCAGGTGGTTAAGTATGAGAACTTACGAAAATTTTCATCTCTTTGGTGAAAGTTCACTTGCCTCTGTGTGTATGTGGCCTATGTGACATCCAGAGCTTCTTCCCTCAGTGATCCTACCTTTATTTCGGAGCAAGACCTTTCTCTGAACCTGGGATTCTTGAAAATTGATTAGACTGACCAGCCAGTGAGTTCAGGGGTCCCCCTCTGTCCCCAGTGCTGACATTACAGCAGCCACTCCATATCTGGACTTTATGTAAGTGCTAAGGGTCCAAACTGAAGACTTTCTGCTTCAGGGGTGAGCGCTTTCCTAACTGCTAACTGAACCATCTCCCCAGCCACTGGTTTGGTTTTCCCCCATTTTTTCTTTGTAGTTTGATGCCATATAAACCAGAATGTCATAAACCAATGAAGAAAGAAGCTCAACACCCTTGGAGACAGGCTGAGCGAGAAGAATGTGAACCCTTCCTAGATGGTTGGAAGAAGTTCAAATGTTTCTTGGATGACACACTTTTTAAATTTTCCTGCTCACCCTCCGGGACAACCCTGGGCTGTCAAAGTGAAGAGGCCAGAGAAGTGACTCTGTGCCCTGCTGGCTTCCAGCCTTCTGGGTGGGAACCCTAAACACAGCTGCAGCCCTGCATCCTGGTGAATGGCTTGCAGGCGACACTCTGTCAACAGTCTATCAACACCATTGATCTCTGAGTTCCAGGAAATGTGCTGTCGGGAAGAAGAGGCACTTGGCTCCACCTCATAAAAGGGTCTGATTAACTCAAAGGGATTTTGGCTTTTCATAAGTCAGGCTGATAAAAGGCAACCAGATGATGGAAGAGGCGGGGCGGAGCATTGTGATGGTGCAAACTCGTGCTCGCGCGCGCGTGCGTGCGTGCGTGCGTGCGTGCGTGCGTGCGTGCGTGCGTGTGTGTGTGTGTGTGTGTGTGTGTGTGTGTTGGGGGAAGGCCACTTCTTAGCTCCCTAAGCACTTGACAGGATGGCAAGGTAGACGCTTCTGAGAGATGACTGCTCCAGGAGCTACTTGCATGTGATTAACACTAAAAATGCAAGAGAGATTTTAAAGAGGAGACGGGACTGTGCATGGCTTAATTGCAAGAGGAATGTATTTATAACTCCATGTGGGGATATGTCTGGAGATGACACTGTCACAGCTCCAGGCTGACAGTTTGCATGGAAGACTTGAGAGGGGAAAATGAAAGAAAATAGCATGTGTTAGAGGCTGGTGCTGGAACTAATAGGAAATCTCACAGATTTGAGTCACATTCATCTATTTCATGTCCTTGCGACAGTGAGGGAGAGAGACCTTCTCGGAGCCCCATTTACTAATTGTAGTGTAAGCTATGGCAAGAGTTAACAATTGGGGCAATGGCTCCCGTAAAGTGTTCGCTGTTCAAGCAGAAGGACCTGAGTTCAAATCCCTAGCACTCACTGAAAAAGCTGAGCATGGTGACACACAGCTGTAATTCCAATGCTGGGATTACAGAGAGGATTGCAGATTCTGGGGAGGCAGAGACAGGAGGATCCCTGGCATGTAATGATCAAACAGCCTAGGCTAATCGATGAGTTCTAGGTTCAGGAAGAGAGAAAGAAGAGAGCCTGCCTCAAAATATAAGGTGAAGAGTGACTACAGGAAGACACTGGACTTAAATTCTGGCCTCCACATGTATGCACTCATGCATACAGATGTAGTTACACACACATGCATGCATGCATGCACACATACAAAACACACACACACACACATACACACACAGACTCACACAAATGATATCCTGTCTTAATTAGGGTTTATATTGCTGTGATAAACACCACGACCAAAAGCAACATGAGGAGGAAAGAATCTATTCCACACAGTCCATCATTGGAAGAAGTCAGGCAGGAACCAAGGTGGGAACTGAAACAGAGAAGTGAAATAGAGGAAAGCTGCCTCCTTGCTTGTCCCCATGGCTTGCTCCGCCTGCTTTCACATATCATCCAGGACCACCTGCCCAAAGGGCACCACCCACAGTGATCTGGACTCATACACACACTCAATCATTAATCAAGAAACTGTGTAGCATGATTCTTAAAAAGTCTTATTAATAAAAACAAACCTGGAGCCAGGTACTGGGGTCAATGCTGGAAGATCAGAGAAGCAGAACAAGCCACAGCTACCTCACCTTGCCAATTACTCAGCTGATCCTGTTTCCTTAGACTGGAAGCTTCTGAGTCCTCATCTGAATGGATCTCAGCTGAACTGCTTCTTGAAAGCCTAAAGCTTAACCAGCCAAAAGCTTCTAGTTACTGGTCTTCACGCCTTATATACCTTTCTGCTTTCTCCATCACTTCCTGGATTAACGGTGAGTCACCATGCCTAGCTGTTTCCAGTGTGGCTTTGAACTCACAGAGATCCAGATGATATCTGCCTCTGGAATGCTAGATTAAAGGTATGTGTGCCACTATTTTCTGGCCTCTATATCTAGTAGCTGTTCTGTTCTCTGACCCCCAGATAAGTTTATTAGGGCACACAATATTTTGAGGAACACAATACCACCACAAAACCGTACTACAGATTTGCCTACAGACAAATCTTGTGAAGACATTTTCTCAATTGAGAGTCCCTCCAAAATGACTCTAGCTTGTGTCAAGTGGAAAAAAAAGCTAGCCATCACAAGTACAACGGACAAAGTGACTTAAGAAACACTGAGCCTTGCCACTCCAGAAAGCTTCTTCACAACCTGGTGTCGGGGCGGGGGGGGGGGCAGCTATAGAGAGACCTGCAGGGAAGCCTCCAGGAGGCCCTTTCTTTAGGCATCTTTCTGGTTCCTGGTGAAATCCCAAATAAAACTCAGCCCAAGTTGAGCATGGTAGCACATGCCAGTAATCTCAGCACCTGGGAGGCTAGGAGGGGTGGATGAATGGGAGATGAGCCTGGATTACAAAGTGGTACCCTGTCAAAAAAAAAACCCAAAGAAACAAATAACCAGAACAACAGAAGTATTTAATCCAGCCTACCACACATCTGTTTTAGGCCTCACCATACAACCTTTTAATTCTTCATTATAAACTCTAATAAATGCATCCTGCTTTGACCCTATGATTCTGACCCTACAGAGAACAGCTCAATGGAGAGTATGGCAGGCTCTTGTCCACTGTCCCTTAGCAGTGGCTGTGCCTCCCTGCCCTCCCACCCCACCCCACCCCACCATCCTGCCGGGAAAAAAAAAAACAAAAAAAACTCCTAGGTAAGATCAGATCATGGGATGAAACAAGTTTTCCAGAAGGGAAATGCAAACCACTTTGTGCTGAAAATGTCATCGAGTCATTTAAATGACCACTGACTCGATTACTAAATGGACATTTTGTCCTGGGGGAAATTTGCTTGGGATGTTAAATTAAAAGTCCTCACTTGCTGCCCTTTGTTTCCTAGGTGATGAGCAGTCCTCTTGGGACACACCCTGAACTGGCATCTAAATGAGAAGATAAACTAGGAACTAGGTCCGGAATCAGGAACAGAGGCCAGCCTGCATTCAGTCAAGTTCAAATTTAATGACATTTGACTCTCTGGGTCCTGGAAACAAGTCCAGGGCAACACCAGAGAAAGTGAAACCATGGAAGAAGCTGCTAGTTCTAGTGCCTCAGACTTGTGCAGCTACATTCTGGGGCCAGAAACAACAGGATGGCTTCTCAAAGAGCTTCCTGAAAGAATGGAAAGTCAGAGTTATACTCAGCATCACCACAGACATGGGCTGAGCCACAGTCTCCCTTCTCCTCAGGCTCTGCACTCAACAAGAAGGGCCAGGCTGGCATGCAGCTCGGGTAGAGGGCTTGCCTAGCATGTACAAAGCTGGGACTCATTTCCCTCCTCTGCATAAGCCAGTCTGGTGCAGGCCTGCCATCCTGCACTTGAGAAGTGAATGCAGGAGGACCAGGTCAGCGCTGTCCTCACTGTGTAGCTGATCTAGAGGTTGTCTGGACTACATGAGACCCTGTCTCAAAACAAATAGACAGAAGAAGGGGATTGCATTGATGGATTCTTTATACCGGATGCTGTCAATTTACCTTGTAGAAGTCTCAAAAATATCCATCTAATAACCTCCAGGACCTTTGACAGGTCCTGCTTCCCAAGCAAAGGGAACTTTGGAAATACGAGTAAGTTACAGATCATGAAATGGGGCTCAATTATCAAGGGGGTGCCAGTGATCTAAGCAAAAGATATTTAGGAGAGAGGGCAGAGAGGTCAAAGCAAGATGTGTAGAAAACACTGAAGCAGAGATCAGACAAATGTGGCCCTGAGCTAGGGAATGGCTGTTGGAAGCTCACAGAAGTGAGAAATGCATTCTCCCGTGAGGCTTTCAGGGGGAGCCTTGATTTCAGCTTCATAGCATTGAATCTGGACTTCTGACCCCAGGTCTACAAGAGAATACATCTGTATTGTTTCAAGATGCTCAGGCTGGGGTTGGCATAGCAATAACGGGAAACGAATACACCTGAGCATTACTTAAATCCCTACCTACAATCATCATCCCTTCTCTCTAGCTGGGTAAACTGAGGTATGATGGGATCAAGCCACTTACAGCTAAAAAATGACCAGAACTCAGGCAGGGACCTTGAGGGTCTAGCCCAGAGCCCAAGGTTATGACCATTGCCCAGGGGAGGGGCAGGTGACATTGTAGACATCTCTGTAAGATTTCTCTCTTCTTGGCAGGATGAGTGTGACATGATAAGTAAGTAACCAGTTAAAGCAAGAATCAGGTGCTCCTTCAGACCAGCAGGAGGAAGCTCCGCCTCTAAAGCATCAGTGGCTCTCCCTCAGATGAGTGCTGGGCACAGCAAGCCCTCTGCAGACGCCATCCCCAAACGGTGCCATCATCACTTCCAGGGCACCAGGGAGGAATCTGACACTCAGTAAAGTATTTTCTATTGTTGCGCTGTTATCTATAAGTTTGCCCACCAAAGCCCTGGGGAGACGCCTCTGTCACACAAGCATAATGTGTTGAGTTCGGGCCCCAGAACCCATATCAAAAATTAAAAGTGTGTGCCCAGTGCATGTTTGTAATCCCAGAACTGGGGAGGCAGAGACAGGAGGATCTGTAACTTATTCGTATTTCTAAAGTTCCTTTGCTTGGGAAGATGAACCAGTCAAAGGTCATGGAGGGTTATTAGATGGATATTTTTGAGACTTCTACAACAGGTAAATTGACAGGAAAATGGCACCTGAGAACCACGGCTGAGGTTGACACCCGGCCTCCATATATACATGTGCTCACACAAGTACATGCACCTGTACATATACATGGACACACACACACATACACACACACTGCCCACCAGAAAACCAGCAAATCAGGTCAGACCAGAGCCTGAGAGACTTCTGCTCCCATTCCTGGCTAGGGATTCCAATGGGTACCCCCATAAGTAACCAGAAATCACTTCTCCCATACAGCCAACACATGCAAGTTCTCCTGGGAGCTAGGCAAGGCAGATGCCTGGCCCAATCGCTGCCTTTTCTATAAAATGTTAAATCTCTGTTGTGTGATACTTGCCCATTGCAGTGGTGTAAATGCTTCTAACCATATTGATTTCAGGCCACAAGTACCTAAAATCTATTACAGAAAAGTCGTGAGAACTCTTTAGTCATAAAGAGTAAGGGCTGGCTCCATCTGCTTCCTGGTCACCTACACCCCTAGAGCTAACTTAATCAAAATCCTACAGAGAAACCTAGACAGTTACCCTTCAAACAGGAACCTGGGTGATTCCTGGGTACATATTCAAATGTAGATGAACTTAATGTCCCCACATTTAGAGGTGACAGCTAAAATAGAGGATTCCTTGTTTAACTGTAAACGTTCTAAATATATAATTACTATTTTCATATTACACCATTTATCATTTATGTTCAAGTTTATCCAGTGTCTGTCTGAAATTCAAATTTCTCTCATCCTCTCCGATACACTCTGTTATTTGTCAGGTGCCAGTGCCCCCAGGCTGGGCCACGGGAAATTACCACTTGATATCTCATGTCCTCCTCTCGGTGTGCTGCCTGTTTCTCTGTTAGGTCACTTCCTTTTTCATTGACGGATGCTAACACTCCATTTCTGGCTCGCCATTTTCCCTTGAAATAGCCCTAAGCCTCGGTCACTACCTTCATCCGGAGCAATTTTAAACTCTTAGCAGTCTGTGGTGGTGTGCTACTGTCATCCATTCGCTGGGGTCAGAGGAGCAGATTGCTGTGTGTGGATCCAGTCTGGGCTACACAGCAAGATGCTGTCTCAAAAACAAGCAAACAAAACAGAATTCTGAGCCCTTAGCGTGGCAGATGATCTTTCATTTTCTAATAGCACTGTCTTCCTCCAAAGTTAAAGACTGAAGGCAAAGAGAGGACGTGGATTTGCTACGACACAGTTGGCTATAGGCTATGTGTTCATAACTTCAGCTGCTATTTTTCTCCTTGCTGTTATTCCCTGAAGGCTACTGGTTATTTCTTCCTCAGTTTCCCTAAAAGTAACATGAAAGAGAGAACTTCTTGACTCTGAGGAGACTTTTTTGGCTTGCCATTGGTACTCAGGGGCCCAATGTGCCACGGAAATATCAAGGCCCTCCCTCCCCCATCCAGTTGCTCGCTCTACCCTGCTGCTCTGGGAGTGCCGTATTCTTCCATCATGGCTGGGAAATCTTGGCTGGAAAGTGACAGGACCGCAGGCAGCATCGGAAGGCAGCACTTACAGCCTGGCCCTGGCAGTTTGGCTGAGGTCCGGGCAGAGATAAATACGGGCTCATGGCACACGATCAGCGACTTGCTGAGAGGCGAGGGGTGATTACTGGCTGCTCCTCTAACTTATGAGTCTCATTAGGCTTCTTGGAGCTGAAAGAGTCTGCTGAGAACCGCATCACAATGCCCTTTCTGGCCTGGCCCCTTGGAAGGTCATAAAGCACTTTAAATTAAGAACAGCTTTAATAATGGAGGACTCAGGATGCCAATAAGGGCACTGTGAGCATCCCTGAAATTAGGATGAAAAATCTTCCTGTTAGGTACCTTTGCCGTGGTCATTTTCTGCAGAGTTTAATGCAGTGCTCCCAGCAGTCTGGGTCATGGTACCAAAAAGCAGAGATCTGCTTCCGTCTACCGAGGCATGACTGCTCTCTGCCCCACCTGGTTGAGCTAAACCAGAGGGTGTTCCATCCATCCTGGGCCTACCCATCTCTCTCCTTCAATTACAGCAATATAGGACCTGCCACAAGCCCAGATGTCCTTTCCCTCAGTCAACCAGAGATGCCCTGGGAATGCAGACAGCATCACTCAAACTGAGATGTTTGAGCTGCATCAGCCTTTATTGTAGGACTGTCCTGTGCAGTGTTGGATGGTGAACACACCCCTTTCCTCCACCCAAGAGAGACCAGAAGCACTTGTCGCCTCAGTGATGACAAGCAATGTTATCTACAGACATTTTCAATAAATTCCCCAAGAAGGGGATGGTAGTCAGGAATGACAAAGAAATACAGTGTGCCAGATTCACCTTGAACTATAGGCAACCTGATCCTTCACAGGAGTGTGCCAAGCAGTAGCTGGGGAAGTGCTTACATCAAAGAGAAATGTTGGGGCTTAGGGAGATGGATTGTCGGGTGGAGCACTAGCTTCCCAAGCATGAGGACCAAGTGGGATCCCCAGCACCCTTGTAAAAAGCTGGGTGGACATGATAGCCAAATGTCATCCCAGCACTCTGGAGGTGGAGTAAGGGGATTCCTGGGGCAAGATGCCTAGCTTAATCAGTCAAATCAGCAAGAGACACTGCCTCATTAAATAAGGTGGAAAAGGAAAACAATGGAGGAACTCACCCAACACCAACTTGTGGCCTCCATAGGCACACTCAGACACTCACCTGCACACATATACACACACATGCACCACACACATACACATGAAAAATAATGATAAAAGAAAAAAAGTGTTATGCTGGCATATCAAGTTTGCTAGGTATCACACACTTTATCCGGTAGCTCCACCTAAGGGTTAAAATCCCTCACACAGAGCTGAGTTACAGTATCAAATCACCTGGTCTTAACAGTAGAATGTTAGAATGGGTTTGTTGGCTTTCAAACCATTCCTACACACTCACCAACTAAAGTAGACAGTACAGGGAAGGGCCACATCACTGGAAATTCCATTTGTTCTAACTTCTCCAAGAAACTCTTCTGTGTAGCTAGGTACAGAACTATTCATTACAAAAACATTTTAAAAGGGGGGGGGGGTCTCAATTCATAGCACAGACCTACTAAAGCCTGATGTCTAGAGGTCAAGGTCTGAGAACCCTGGATGTTTGCTGAGTTTTGGGAGATTCACCTCCCATCGTTAGGCAAGTATGGGAGGTCTTGCCTCTGAGGACCATCCCAAAGGACACAGGACACAGTTTGAATGAGATATGTCTCCCACCAGCTGGCATGTTTGAACACTCGGCCACCAAGTGATGGCTCTGGTTTGGGAGGTGGAATCTTGCAAGAGGAATGAGCCTCTGGGGGTGGCTTGAGGTACAATATCCTTGGCTGGCCACACAAGCTCACTGTTCTATTCCCCAAGATGTGTGCAAGCTACATGGGGAGCTACCACATCAGGGTCTGATCCCCTCCAGCTGCCACGCCTTCTCCAGCACAGTGGACTGAAACCACAAGTGAGAAAACCTTCTCTTCCCTTACATCAGAGTGAGGAGAAGGGTAACTCATTTACAGTGCAAACCGCGTGCGCACACACACACTCTCTCTCTCTCTCTCTCTCTCTCTCTCTCTCTCTCTCTCTCTCTCTTAGATTCCTGAACCGCCTTTCCACAGGGTTAGATTTGTAGGTCTGACTATAGCCTGAGAATATTCCAGGTGATAAATTAATAATTTCCAGCTGATGCTGGTAGTACAGGGGCCCCACTTTGATGATTACTGGTCCACAACACAGCTGACCTCAAGTCTTCTAAAATGCCAGAGTTGTAAAAGATCGTCAACACAACAGAATATGGGCCCTTCCAGGTCACAGGAGAATGAAGAGACACGATGCCTACATTCAACACAACCCTTGAAGAAACATCTGTGAGGATGCTTCAGGACAAGAGGGGGAGCTGACAAAGTCTGTACACGAGCATTGTCATCAATGTTCTACACAATATCCCAGTTGTGTGGGGAACAGCCTGCCTCTTAAGTGGTGCAGACTCAAATATTTGAGATGATATGCCATTCATGAAGTCCACATTCTCCTTCAAAGAGCATGTTTTAAAAAGTGTGTGTGTGTGTGCCTATGTGTGCCTGTGTGTGGTGTGATAACACCAGGCACTGAAGAAAAGAAGATGCCAAACACATAAGACAATGACCAAACACTGAAACATCTGTGGTTCGAGATGCACCACAAAGCTGCCTGGTAGGTGAACGTCACCAATCTTGCCCTGGTGATGGGATGTAATGATGGTTATGTCCCTGGAGCTTCTCCAGCAAGCAACACCACCTGCAGTTTCCACATGCACAGTTCTGAGAGCACAAGTCTGAGTTCAAGGATGGGGTAAGGTAAGGTCAACACTTCCTGGCAGTGGTCTGTGAGAACAAGACACACACCCTTTCTCTTGGCTTCTGGCACTTGTTTCAAATCCATAATGCTTCTTGACTCTCAGTGCAGGCCCTCCAGCCACGGCCCCTGCCATCTCATCAGAAGCCCAGCCATGAAAATGGTGGAACATGTGTTCTCAGATTCACGGTCAAAAAGGGAATCCAATCACCGTGACCCCAGTGATGCATTTGCAAATTAAAAATGCATCCCATAATGAGCAGAGCCATTCACACTAATAATTACATAAGCTCCCATTATGGGTAGCCATAATTATAGCAGGTACTTTCAGCAAATGCAAAAGGCAACCTAGGTTTTCCATTTGCCGCATAAAGACAGTCATGGACAGGTACATCCTCACGTGGTCAGGTAGACATCCCTTCAGGAATACTGACACAGAGAAAAGGTGAAGAGAAATCCACTCTCTCCAGAGAGCAGGGAATCTAATGTGGAAAGTAGACGGCAGCAAGGAGAAACACTGAACACACAGGCATGCAGGCCAGAGGGCCCTTCTTTCTGTTGAGTTGAGTTGACCTTAGCCCCTTAGAGCCCCCCCACATGACTAATCTTGCTTTTTTTTTTTTTATTTTTTTTTTTTTTTTTTTTTTTTTTAACATCTTATTGGGGATGGCATGTGTGTGGAGGTTCAAGGACAATTTTTCAATCTTTCTTCATCATTAATATCAAAGATCAAACTCAAGTTGTCAGGCTTGCCAGTGAGCTCCTTTATCTACTGAGTCACCTCAGCAGGATTGCCCAGTTCCCTGGGGACACCAGTTTATGTCATGCCATGCTTTTTAGACACCACATAGCAGAGTGAGCATTTCATCCCACAAGTGAGGTGCTTCATCCACAGCAAGGCCTCGCTTCAAGTGGCTGCCAGATGCCACCTTCCCTTCTGACTTCTAATTGACAGTGGCAAATCCAGGGTCTCTATACACCCCTACTTGGGGGCAATAATCTGCTAGAATGTGCACCAAACTAGAGAAATGTGTTTTCTACTATTGGTCTATTCTGAAGGTCGGAACTCAGGAAGAAGCAGGTGGAAGAGATGCACAGTGTAAAGTACAGGGAAGGCCAGGGCTGCCTGTGCCCCTGAAGACACGGGACTGTAAGCTTCCTCCCAGAAGCCTGCACAGCCTGTAGCTGGGACTTTCTATGGAGACTCCTTAACCAAGGTGTGACCGATTATATGTCACTGGCTACTGAGAATTGGCTCTTTCTTCCTCAACTCCCTACAGGTCAGAATGGAGTAGGCAGTCCACTATTTGACCAGAGGATGATTGCTCTAGTGACCATCTCATTCTCCAGGAGCAGACTCAACAAGGGAGGCTCAAATTGGGCTATGTTGAGTAACCAGGGGGACCCTTCTCACCCAGACATGCATGAAGTCTGTTCAGGACACAGGATGAAGACAGGATATTCATGGTGGCTAGGACATTTGTATAGCTCTGCTCTGTGACAGAGTTGAAAGTACGAAAAGAAGGGGATTAGGAATACTGACCAAGAGATAAGACCCCCTGTGCTAATGGAAGAGGACACCCAGATAAGCCATGTGTGAATCCCAGAGCCACAGTGGGCATCCACCTGTATCCTGTGAAGTCCAGTGTTGGAGGGATAGTAGCAAGAAGAAGCTGCTGACCTGGGGAGCACTATGCTGTCCTGAGGGGTGGTGATACATCCCTGGATTCTAACCCTATTTAGCTGCTACAAGCCGCAAAAACATATAAAGTAGGATTTCAGCTGATTATGACAAAGCTAATACCTGGAAGAAGCCAAGGGCCTTCCAGAAGTCAAGCTGAGGCTCAAGAAGCCTTTGTGATATTTGGCTTTTGATAATCAGCCGTTTCCTGCTGTGAGTTTCTTGTGTGCTATTGTAGCTTTTCCATCATTTAATTTGGCCATCATTCCCCTCTACTAAAGGAATATTTAGATAACCTTGTGTGGTGACAGCTATGCACAGCCAGAACCCCAGTTCAAGCCTCCCTGTAATTATTGTCATTGGCAGCATCTAGTCAGGACCATCCCCAGAGGGATGAAAGTACCTTATCAGAGATACCTCTGTATTCTCTAAGAACAGACTTAAGCATCAAGGCCAAATGAAACAACACCTGTCTCCTAGGTCAGGAGGATAGCTTTATTTCTTGTGCAATTTAGGGTGAGACCCTCCTTCCTTACAGCCTTATTAATAGACTCCTAATTTCTTACCTATCCACTTCTAGGAATGTAGATTGAGCACATAAATTCCCTTCTTCATAAACTAACCAATTATTAGCTCTCTATTGACCTTCTCCTTTATCACTCACTTTTTGGGGTATAAAAGAAAGCCTGACAGTCACTGCCTGAGGAAAATTCTTACCTGCCTTTGTGGCCCCGTAAGAATTCAAGCCTGGTGACCTCGCTCTGTGAGAGGATTGCTATTGCTTGGTTTTATAACTGGGTTCCTAAGAGACTTAGAGAGAACTGAGAGAGTCAGAAAATTGAGAGGGAGAAGGAGGATTTTGACTAGAGAACTTGAAGACAAGATAGAGAAAAGAGAACAGAAGAACTAGATGGTTAAGAACTGGAGAGGAACGAACTAGATGGGAAGAACTAGATTGAAGGGCTAAAAGAGAGTACCAGAGGAACAAGATGAAAGATGAGGAAGAATAAGATGAGAAAGAAGGAGATGAGAGAGGAGCTGAGTTGGGAAGGAACTAGATGGATGAGAATCTAGATGGGGCAGAATTAAGATGAAGGAACTAAGATAGAACCTAGAGGGGACAGCAGATAAATGGAGAGAGAAATCAGGCAAGAAAGGAGCAGAATAGAGGCTTGTAGAGAGAGAACTGACACAATAATAAAGTGCATGGACTAAGGCATTTCATGTATGTAGATTCATTTCCTATCCTCATAGATTAAATTATCAGCTGGTTGTAGATTCTTCCCAGACCCTGGGAGGAGACTATTAAAGGGCTGGACCCCCATAGTCCCCGATATTTAGCCACTGGTTTGTGAGCCTAGTTAGTGACACTCCCTTAGCCTCAGTGTCACCTCTATAAAGAACATCCCAACTGGAGCCCTTCAGAAGGGTGATGAAGGTCCTCATGAGTGGATCAGGCACAAGCTCATCCCACTGTCTGTCATAGGCCGAGATCTCCCTCCAGTTACCATACTCAGCTCTGCAGCAGAGTACAGAGGTAGAGCAGGAACTTCCTCTTACACGGTTGCTATTCTGTCAGCAGTCAAAAATCCATTCACCAAAATGCAATGGCTGTCCTCAACCAGTTAGTTACCTTCAGCCCAACTGGTCCCCCACCCTCAGGAATGACTCCAAGTACATAGGACTAAAGTGGGTCCTCTTGACTAACAGGTTCTATCTCAGTCACATGCATGCTGGGATATGGGACAGCCTTGTCAGGAATTATGACCCATGGTTGATCAGCCACCAGATTCATCTGAGGCAACTAATAGTCAGTGCTTGCCCCCAACAATGAGCAAGGCTCTCCTCCAAAAGACTCAGATTTTCTCTCTCTCAAAGTCACTGTGAAGGTGATGGTAGAGACAGATTGAGTCCACCTCACCAACTCTCTCCAATTTTGACTTGTCAGAACTTGGCATGGATTGCACCCAAGGGAGCAAGTGGGGATGAGTCCAGGTTCCTGCCTTGACTTTCCACAATGATCCTCCTGTCTACCCAATGTTGCTTTATATCATGGTAATTTAACACAATGAAACTGGGACATCAGGTTTATTGTTGCTTCTCCACACATGTGCCTGTCTGTCTGGTGCTGATTGTTGCAATTTAAATGTGGAATATTCCTCCACAGCCTCCTGGTTTTGAACACTGTCTTTCCAGCAGGTGGCACTGTTTTGGGAGATGAACAGTAAAGAGAGCTGTTCTGCCCTGCTGTCTGTGCCCTGCCACCACCCAAGTTGGGGCTGCTCTCATGATGGAAGAAAAAACTTGCAGTCTGAGAAGCTACCCTAACTCTGGACTGCATCCACAGGGGGGCACCTCTGTGTGCCTGCAAGATCTCAAAGCCTGCCTTGAGCCACTGAGCTTCCAAAGAGATGAATGTACTCATTACTTTTCTATCCAATGTGACTAAATGTCTGACAGAAGCAACTTGGGAGAGGAGATCTGCAACATAATGACATTCTACCCCACCAAAGAAGACTATTCAGACTCCTTTTCTGTGCTTGAGCTATTGTTGGGGATGGTGACCTGGTGATCAACATGCTTAAGGGTTTGCCTGTATCATCTTAGTCAATCTTCATAACAGCACATGCGGTGGTAAAGGTATCATGCCTCCTAGTACACAAATGGGGAAACACACTTGGGATGTCATTCAGTTATGCACTGTGACTGAGATTCAAAACCAACTGGTGTGGCTTCAAAATCAAGATCGCTCCACCCCAGCTCCTTCAGCTTTCTTTGGGGAGAAACTGGGCCAGACTGAACCTCAAGTCCCACCCACTTCCTATCACTAGTTTCTTCCTGCAACTTTCTTAAATGTCCATCATTTCCCCAAACAGCGCCACCAGCTGGAGAGATAGCACTCAAACTAAGGAGCCTGTGGGGAATAGTTGACATTCAAACCACACCAATCAGCACTAGAGAGGGGAGCAGCTTGTGCCAAGAAGCAGCAATAAAGACAGCGTTCCATTTCTATTTCTCTTGCTGTGTTAAAATACTTGAGCAAAGGCCACTTAGGAGAGAAAGGAGCATTTTAGCTCACAATGCCAGGTGCCAAGGCAGGAACTTGAAGAGCCACAACACAGTCAGAGCAAAGAAAAATGAATGTGTACATGCTTAACACTCAGCTAACTTTCTCTGCTCTTTACTAATTCAAGGCCCAATACCAGGGACCAGTGCAGTCACATTTAAGCTGAGTCTTCCCACAGTCAAGACAATCCCCCACAGACAAACCACAGGCCAAACTGATCCAGACAGTCTCTTGCTGAGACCCTCTCCCTACGTGATTCTAGGTTACATCAAGCTGAGAATTAAAACTCACCACCACAGAGTGTGACCACAGGGGGCAAGGATCAACTCTCTGCCCATGAAGTCTAACTCTGTCTGAGTTCTCAGAAACCTTCTGAAACCAAAATGTGCCATAGGTCCCCTCCATGCAAACCCCTCAGTGTGTTAGCTTACAAAGAAGCCATCTGTCCTTCCCTCAGCTGGAATGATTTCATGTTCCGTCTACTTGGCCTAGAAATATGTCAAAAGCAGCGCTCAATCACCACTCTGCCCTCACCATGGGGTGAGCCCTTTAATTGCTTCCTGAAAGGAGCCCTTTTGGTGCTTTTCTGAGAGTCCTGATTAGAATTTGTAAAGAATTATAATTTCCCCAAGCAAGTTCTCATTAAAAGGCTGCAAATCTTACTGTTAGCACCTTAATATCCCCAAGGGCCTGGTCTCAGGGACCCTTTCCACATGACTTCCTGGGTATGTGGCCTTGACAAGGTCCTCATTTAATGCCTAAAGGTTGCTGCTTGGCTTGCAGGGGTGACATGGGAGGATGGACTTTTAGCTCTCAGACAATGTCTTGAAAAAATGAGTTCTTCACTTGAAGATAGCTGAGGCCCTAGGGACCAGCAGTCCAAACAGCAAATTTAGCATACATCGTAGGCACAGCCTGTAATTCAGAAGGAGAGGTCATAAGAACACAACCCCAGCTGAGGTCTTAAAGACTGCTCTAGGATCACAATATGTCATACTTTTCGAATTGGTATACTTTTTAAGAAAATTAATTAGTTTTTATTTAAAATTTTTATATAATATATTTTGATCACATTATTCCCCTCCCGCCAGTCCTCCCATATCTCTACCTTCCTACCCAAACAAACTTCGTGTTTGTTTCCTGTGTCTCTCTCAAAATAAAATAAAACTAGTAAGACCAAAATATGTGCACAGAAAGACATGGAATCGATGTTGTGTTGGCAAAGTCTTCCTGGGTGTGGGGCCTGCTGCGGAGTGTAGTTGATATGCCCAGTGTCACTCCACTGGAGAAAACTGGCTTTTCCCTTTTCCAGAAGGTCTCAGTTGCAAATAATATGTTGGTTAGGGGCGGGACCCAGCGTCTCCTTCCCCTTGTCAGGGCTAGAATTTTGTCTGCTTAGAACCTGTGCAGGTCTTGTGCATGCTGCCACAGTCTCCATGAGGTCATACGTGTACTAGACCTGTTGGGTCTGGAGGATGCTGTTCCCTTGGAGTCATCCACCACCCCTGGCTCTTACAGTCTTCCTGCCTCCTCTTCAGCGTAGATCTCTGGGCTTTGAGAGACATTTGATAGGCACCCCATTTAGGACTGAGTGCTCCAAAGTCTCTCACTCTCTGTGTGTTGTCCAGTTGTGGCTCTCTCTGATTTTTTACCATCTACTGCAAGAAACTTCTCTGGTGAGGGCCAAAGGATGCTCTGATCTATGGGTATAGCATTGTGTCATTAAGAGTTATTTTATCGCTATGTTATAAAATTGCTATATTATCCTTTAGCAGAATAATAGTAGTAGGCTCTCTCCTAGACCCATAATCTATCTAGTCTCAGGTTCTTGACCACTTTAGCAGTGCTGGGTATGGGTTCCATCTCATGGAGTGGCCTTAAATCCAACCAGAAAGGGCCTGGCTACTCCTATGACATTTCTGCTACAATTACACTCATCTATCTGGCAAGCAGTTCAGTATGGTAGGTCACAGGGTTTATAGCTGGGTCATAGTATTTTCTCCTCCAGTAGCATGTGACGTACTTCCCATCACCATGAATGTTAGTCAGTGCGACAAAGCTTCTGGTTGGGCACCCGCTCAATTTCTCCACATTTGATGATTTAAGTAAGTGGTGGCATCAGCAGCAGGACCTTACCATCTGGTTATAGAGAGTAAACAGTAGACTTGGCAGTTCTTGTGATTCTATAGTGTGTGGGGTGGGGCAGGTCTAAGGCAGTCCTTGGCCAACACCTCAACAAGACGTAGCCCATTCCTGGCACTGGAAGTTCAGCAGAGGGCAGAAATCGGAGGCTGCTGCTGTACTTCATCCTGGCACAGCACAGAACCTATTCCTTGCACCTCCACACAGGTGCCCCTCAGGTTTGACTATACACGAGAATACAAGGTGTGTGGTGGGGAGTTAGGCTGTGCACACATCCTGGCTATGTGATGGTGCTTGTTGCTTGTTGAGACATTGTCTATCCCATCATATGGTCACCCCATTTAAATTCACTTCATGTATGTATATATTTTAGGAAGCTCCTGTGGTAGGTTTTCCTTATGACTTTTCAAAAGGCCTTTAATGTTAGTTGTCCCTCCCATATTCCATTCTTTACATTGCCTCGGCCACCCCTCTCCATTTAATCCTCCTATGCTAGTCTCTCCTTTGTCTCTTTTTAACACTATATTTTAGTTCTCTTTCCTCAGAAGATCCCTCCTGTCACAACCCTGTCCCTTACTAGCTACCTAACTTCTGTGGTTCTTTGGATTGAAACACATCTATCTACAGCTTAAAAGCTAACAACCTCACATAAAAGAAAAACACCCAATATCTGTGCTTTGGAGTATGGGGTATCTCACTCAGGATGATTGTTTCTATGTCCATCCATTTACCTGCAGATTTCATCTAAAGCCAACTGAGACCCTAGGGACCAGCAGTCAAACAGCAAATTTAACATAAGCAGAACCTGTAATTTAGAAGGAGGAGGTAACTCACCTACGATCATAAGGTCATACAAACACAGTTGGATTCTGAAAAGTATTCTTGTATCACAACATGTCAATACTTTCTGGTTTTGTGTGCTTTTTCTTTTTCTTTCTGGTTTATTTGTTTGTTCCTTGTAGCCCAGCCTGGCCTGGAACTAATTAGGTAGCCCTAGCTGACCTCTCCAAGTCATAACAAGACTCCAAGTCATTTGTTACTTCTGCCTCAGGCTTCGAGGGCCGGGTTGTGGGTAAACACCATCACTGTAGACTCCAGTACTTCTCCAAGCTTCCTTCTCCTCCCGTGATCTTCCACTGACTATAATGCAGACGGTGGAGTAGTATGTAGGACAGAAGAGGGGAAACCCAGAGAGCTTTCGCACTTACCATTAAGAGACAGATAGCCGTTGCCCATTTGAGAAATGAAGAAGCTGAAGCCTGAGAGCTTTTGGAACCTCAGTGGGGTCACAGTGCTCCAGGTGAGATCCAGTCCACAACCACTAGACACTGAAGGCCACTGTTCTGTGAATCGGCATAGCCAACTTGAGCTGTGTGTCCATGCATCCAGGACTCCAGGTATGTCTAAGATATAGTGCTAACTTGATGGATAATGTGTAGCTAAATGTTTCAGTTCTCTGACTGAGGCTCTCTCGGTGAGTGTGATGGTCTTAAGACATGTCCACAAATCCTTAGGCACTCCTCCTTTCAAAAGATGGAGTTTCAGTCCTTCCTTTCCCACTTCTTTCTAATAGAGGCTGGACTTAAGGTCCTTTCTAATTGAAAGTTTGGAAAAACTGACAATCTCAAGACTAAATCATGTGCTTTCTTCTTTGATCTCTCTTGATCATTGACTCTGGAGAGAAGAGGCAGCCATGTTGTGCAAACACTCCAACAGTTCCCCACAAACACCTACATAGTGAGAAAAGAGCCCCTTGCTGATAAGCACATATAAGCCAACTTTGAAATGGACCTTCCAGCCTCTGTCATAACTTCAAACAGCCCTGAGACAGAGCCACCCAGTTAAACAACTTCCAAGTTTCCAATTCCCAGGAATTGTGAGATAGTAAATAGTTGTTGTTTTTTTAGTTGTTTGTTTGTTGTTGTTTCTCTCTCTCTCTCTCTCTCTCTCTCTCTCTCTCTCTCTCTCTCTTTCTCTGTGTGTGTGTGTGTGTGTGTATGTGTGTGTGTGCATATGTGCCACAACTGCCATGTGCAGGTCAACTTTGTAGAACCAGTTCTCTCCTTCCATCTTTAAATAGGTTCCTGGTATCTAACTCGGGTCATGCATCTTGCAAGGCAAGCGTTTCCCCACTGGGCCATCTCACTCCAACAACTCTGTTATTTTAGAATAACCACAGATAATTAACTTATTACACGGTTCACTTTCTCTACATAGTAACTATCCACGGTTCACCTTTTCTACATAGTAACTATCCACGGTTCACCTTTTCTACATAGTAACTATCCACGGTTCACCTTTTCTATGTAGTAACTATCCACGGTTCACCTTTTCTACGTAGTAGCCTTCCCAAACTGCCATGACTTTGGACAATAATCATTTATTTTGCAGAAATGCCAATGACTTAGCAATTTGGGGTGGGCTTGAAAGACTGGTTCCTCCATTCTCAGATGATTTTCTTCTCCCTTGCTGATGAAGTACAGGTAAACAGAGTAACTCTGTGTCTAGGGTTCCCTGGCCGTAACTTGACTATTGGGGAGAGGAACAACTGACTCTTCAGATGGGCTCGAGAGGCCAAAGAAGAAATTTCAAAGTCTTTTCGCTGGACTTCCTATGACTGAGAGTCATTTTTGATGTATCCCATTAGTCAAAAGAAGTCCAGGGCCAGCCAGAATTCAAGGGACTGATAAAAAAAAATGTCTACCTCGTAGGGAGATAAACTGGACAGCTATGTTGCAGAGGAAGGTGTGGAGAAGTGGGGGCGAGTGTAATCTACCACAGAAGCTGGGAGTGTTTTAAACTTAGTAGCAGGTGCCACTGTTACCATTAAGGCAGATGCAGCCTATGGTCTTGTTCTCAGTTGACCATTGGAATAGACTGGAAATGAAACCGCACACACACAGGTCAGAGAAGGGATGTAAATTTTGCAGAACTGTTCTCAGCTCTGACTATGGATGGTGACAGACCCAAATGCTAATGGCTTCCAAGGAAAATACATCAGGAGACTATTCCAGGAACAGTATTTTGCTTCAGGCACTCATGGGTAAAATACAGAAGCAAATAAGAAAAAAAAAAATATAAAAAGTATAGAGGTGCTTTAGTTTTGGGCAGAGACGTTTGCAAAAAGCAAATATTCATGCAAATTCTCTTGATTGGCTGAAAATAGATAGTAAAGAACAGAACGTGATTTATATTAACAGCTGATGGAATAACTCCTGTTGAACTGCTATTTTCTTTTGTAACATGTATTTGACATCCATAAGAACTGATATTCAACTGAAAATTCTATTTTGTATCATATGCATAGTAAACATATATAGGTAAGTTTATATATGCATATATGCATGCTATCTATATCTATATGTATTTCATGTATGAACCATAGTTGTTTGTTATCTTTATATGCACGTGTGTATGTAAACGCATGTATGACACACAAATGTGTGAAAGTAAGAGGAAAATCTCAGTTTGAGACAGGGTTGTTGCTGCCTCCAATCTTACCACAGGAGTGCTGAAATTATAGACATCTGCGAATACATCAAGATTTATACAGACTCTGGGCATTTGAACCCAGGTCCTCAGACTTATGTGGCAATAATTTTATCAATTGAATCATATCTGTAGACAAAGAAATACTTTTGTATAAATATATGGCTGTATGCCATACAGGTGACCATATTTATTTTTCATATCACAGACATATGTGTTATAAATGTCATTACAACATAGATGTATTTGTATGAGAACTATGCATTACAGTCATATGAATAGGCATATACGTCCCTTTGGGAAATACCTACCATGCCACACACTCTTCTTCTGAACAGAATTGTCTTTTATGGTGCAGCCCTGTCCTTGCTACCAATAACTGTCAGCCTGACACGGTTTAGAATTACCTGGAAAAAGAGGTCTCAATTGAGTAATTGTCTTTATCAGTCTGGCCCATGGGCATGTCTGTGGGGATGGTTTTGATTAATAATGTGTGCTGGAGGGCCCAGTCCACTGCGCTGGTACCATTCCCTGGTCAGGTGGCTCTGGCTGTGTAAGGAAGCCAGCTACGCAGGAGCCGGTGAGTGAGCCAGTACAAGCAGCAGCTCCTCCACGGCTTCTGCTCTAGCTTCCTGCCTTGGGTTCTTTTTTGTTGTTGTTGTTGTTGTAATTTGTTCCTTTTTTTCTTTTTTTTTTTCATTTTTTAAATTTATTTATTAAATTTAATTTTACATATCAGCCATGGATTCCTTGCCCACCCCCCATCCCCCCACCCCACCCCCTTTCCCCCAGCCCACCCTCCATTCCCATCTCCTCCAGGGCAAAGACTCCCCGAGGATTGAGTTCAACCTAGTAGATTCAGTCCAGGCAGGTCCAGTCCCCTCCTCCCAGGCTGAGCCAAGTGTCCCTGTATAAGCCCCAGGTTTCAGACTGCCAGTTCATGCACTGAGGACAGGACCTGGTCCCACTGTCTGGATGCCTCCCAAACAGATCAAGCTAATCAACTGTCTTATTTATCCAGAGGGCCTGATCCAGTTGGGGGTTCCTCAGCTATTGGTTCATAGTTCATGTGTTTCCTTTCGTTTGTATACTTCACACCATGGTAGATCGTGACCTGGAAGTGTGAGCAAAATAAACTCTCTCCTCCCCTACGTCGTTTTTGGTCAGAGTTTTTCATTACAACACCAGAAAGGCAATGAGGAAAAATGCTTTGTTTGTACCTGTGTTCCAAAAGTTAACACTGTGACATCTTGTGGCAGGTCATCTACCACAAGGTGTGTCAGTGCCTTGAGGACAGAGACAGACACTGTCTTCTGCTCCTTCACCCTAGGTCCTGGGAACTTACACACATGGGAAAAGTCTGGCAGTCTCAAATGTTCTTTCCACAGAAATACACCAGTGAAATGTAGGTCCACAAAAGTCTCAGTTTATTCTGTGTAGAGCTGTGTGTGTTTATAGGTGTGCATTTGTATACTTGTGTACAAGACACAGAAACACAGGACACCTCAGAGTCTTACACACATACCAAGGGTTGCAGGTGACACACAGCTTTGCTATGCTCCTGCAACTTGGTACTTCAGAGCCTGTGCCCAGCAAGCAAACATCCAAGCTGGGGGTGTGAAGGACAGACATGAGTCTCAGGAGACTTGAATCTGAGACCTGGCTAGTCACTACACAGTTAAGAATTTCTGACCACATCTTTTCTGTATTCTGATTCTTTGACAGATAAGGGCTGGCTGCTCCTAGGGAGACTCCTCACTCCAGACATAGAAAACAGTGCCTCTGGAATGGAATGCTTCAGAAGCAAACCTACCATGAAGAGCCAATGCCCTCGACCACCCAGCATTGGCTATCACTCTGGGTCAGTGCCTGTCCTAATCAGCCAGACTCACCAGAGACTAAAGAGACTTGCACATACCAAATTTCACCAGAACCCTTCAAACTAGCCAGGTACAGGCCTCTTTATCCTAATTCTACTGCTGCTTCTTTGGAAACTCCAATAAAGACTAGTGTTCCTGGAGGATAGATTAGTTGATAACCTGCTTCTTGCACAAGCCTGAGAACTTGAGTTCCATTCCCAGAATCTATGTAAAATCCAGGGACAGTATCACTTGTACATGGTTGTATATTCCTGCACTGGGGAGGCAGAGATGGGTAGATCTTGGAGCTTGCTGGCTAGCCAGCCTAGTCAAACAATGAGCCAAGGCCAATGAGAGACTCTGAAAAAAGGTAGGCCATAGTTGAACAATGAAATTCAAGGTTGTTGTCTTGCTTTCACACACATGCACACTCATGCATACACACACACACACACACACACACACACACACACACACACACACACCTTCCACATGTGAATACTACTGCCCACAGATCTGGGTCTTTAAGCCATCCCATTACCACTTCTGACCAAACCCAGCCTGGCTGGGTGGCTTCTCCATGGTATACCATGTCCTCTTCTTTGGGAAAACTATGAGTAACCACTTATTTTTTATGACAGATATCACCTGACCTATAAGCCTGTTTGTACCTACCCTAGGCTCTCTGTTAGTACTCATTGGTGGTTATGTCCTCACCACAGCTTCAGTCTCCTGACCTAAATAAATCATAGGCCATGGACAAGGCCAGCAGCTTTCTGGTTTTATTTATTTTCCTTGGTGGGAATTGAATCTAAGCTATATGCATGCCTAGAAAGAGTTTTTAGCACAAAGCTATGTTCAGCCCTCTTCTAACTTTTACTTTTGAGACAGACTGTCCCTAATTCACTCAGGCTGATGCTGGAGCTGAAAGCTTCCTGTCTCAGCTCCCTTGTGCACCTTGGCCACACTTTAATTTTGCTGATTTGAGTCAGACTCTACATATTCCTTTAAACAGACTCACTTTTTAAAAGAAAATAATGGACCTAAAAGGAAGCCTTATCCAAATGCAAAATCACTACCACTTGCCATAAATAACAGGCAAACATAAAAACAAATGCAGAGGTTACAATAAATACAATGAGCAGGGCTGATTGTCTTTTTTCCAGCTCAGTGCCTCCTGTGCCAAAGGGAAGTTGGGAAGCTTGGGAGAGGTTTAAGGCCACTTGTACCATCTGGGCATTCTTTATGACAGGAGAAGAGAGGCAAAGGAAGTGGAGTGAGAGATGTGGCACACATGAGTTCTGGTATCTTGGGTCATACTGTGTCCATATAAAACTACTGGGCAACCACCAGCACTCACAAACCTCATGATTGGAAACAATGAACACATTCATCTTTCAGTCTAAAATGTCTGCTTTCTATTTCAGGACCGTGGGCAGGATGGGGGAAAAGGGAGGCAATGAACGCTTAAGTCTTGATTCATTATAATAATATAGCAATGTCTACTAAACACAAACCCTGCCCCCAGCAATTGCTTGGCTTCCCAAATTGGACATTATCTCTGGTTTTCTGTGATTGTATCTCAGTCTATTTCTCCATTTCCCTATCAGAAAAAAAAAGAATTTTTAGCTAGATACTCAGGAGGCTGAGGCAGGGGATTGCAAGTTCAAAGCTGTCTGAACTCCAGAGTGAGCTCAAGGCTAGCCTATGTAAGTTAATGAGACTCTGCTTTAAAATAAAATGTAGAAGAGGAGAGGGGCTGAGGGAAGAACTGGAGAGATAGTTTCATCAGTCAAGAGCTTGCCGTGCAAGTATGAGGACCTGGGTTCAATTCCTACCATACGGATTAGTGAGATGGTTCAATGGTAAAACTTCTTGCCACACAAGGCTGATGATCTGAGTTCAGATCCCCAGAACACATGTTAAAGCTTGATACGGTAGTACAAGTTTGTAATGCCAGCACACCTATGTGAGAAAATAGGAGGCAGAGACATGAGAATATCCAGAAATTAACAGGCCAGCTAGTCTGTGTGCAGCATTTGAAGGGACCCTGTCTCAGAGAAAGCAGGAAGGTAAAAACTGGCAGTCGTTTGTCTTCTAACTTCCACCTGTACAACATGGCATGGATGAACCTGTACCAACCTCTCTCTCTCTCTTCTCTCTCTCTCTGTCTCTCTCTCTCTCTCTCTCTCTCTCCCTCTCCTCTCCTCTCCCTCTCCCTCTCTCTCTCTCTCCCTCCTCCCTCACCCCACCCTTGGGTGTGTATGTGTTTCATACGCACATACACCCACACATGAAAAGCCAGGCATGATGGCATGCATTTCTAATCAGAGCACTGGAAGGCAGAGACAGTTCACACAGTACTCACACAGGCTAATTAGCTTCTTTGTAAAAGGATTGAAGATGTAACACAGTGGTAAAGTACCTGTCTAGCATGCTCAAGGCCGAGATTAACAATCCCAGGACACAAAAAGGAAAATAAATAAGAGAGGAAAGGTCCCTATTAGTACCTGTTATCCAAAGAAGATACCCCAAACAGGTACGTGAAACAGATGCGTCTAGCTGCTCTGTGAACACACATTCCCACACTCCCCCAGTGGCCTGTATTTGCCTCAGGGGACACCAAACAGGAATTGCATTTAGTAATCAATTGACTCCCCTTGACTTGGTTTGGTGCCTTTTCTAAATAATGAGCCTGGCAACATCAGAGCCTCACAGCCATCTTTATTAAGGAAGCGCCTGGCGCCATGCAGAGAAGACACGGGCAGCGTATGCAAACGTGGGAAGGGAATTATTTCATCAGTACCAGCTATTTGAAAGCAATTGAAAAGTTTCCATTTGAAGAAAAAGTAATTTTCCTGATGTGAGTTTCGAGAGCTTGCTTGTCTGCCCCCACTGACGCTGGCTTCTTCAGCTCCGGGCTTTCTGGATTTTATTAAACCACAGCTAAGTGGCATCATGCTGGTAAAATATTGTGTCGCCTTTTAAAGTGATATCATTACCTAATAATTTTGAGCGCTTTACTTTTTTTTTTTTTTTCCTTTGCCAAGGAAGAGAAATGGACCAAATGGCTCGGCTGCAGCCTCACAACATGGGAAGATGAGAAGAGCTTGATGTGGTGTGGTGTGGTGTGGTGTGGTGTGGCAAGGTGTGGCAAGGTGTGGTATGGTGTGGTGTGGTGTACCATGACACAGTGTGGCATGACATGATGTGGCATGGCACAGTAGGAGCCAAGGAGAAACACACACACACACACCACACACACACACACACACACACACATACACAAAACAAACAAAACAAAAACAAAAACAAAAAAACAAACAAAAAACCTAAGTTCTTACAGAAAGAATTGAGCAGAATCTTCCCTGGTTCCTTACCATCCCATATAATAGAAAATTGGGATATACATACCATGCAGCTTTTTCATCTGGACATAATCAGTGCATCTTAAGTCAGAACAGCCATGGTCATCACATGAGGTCAGCTCACAGACATTTCCCTGTGCACACTGGGCGATGCAGCTTCATTGGAGAGCCTTGCCAAGCCCACATTAAGCCTGGGTTCAATCCCAGCACCTCATAAACTGGGTGTGGCTGAGCACACCTGGAACACCGGTAAACTCAACTCTGCTGATTTGGAAGCGATAGGACCAGAAATACAAGGTCAATCTTTGGCTACACAGTGAGTTTGAGGCCATTCTGGGCTACATGGGTCGCTATCTTCAAAAATCTTATTCCATGAATGGAGGGAGGGGCTCAGGAGCTTGCATCCGAACAGGAGATCCTCAGCAGCCTCTCCTCCTCAAGGTTACACAGACATTTTAAAAAGTGGAGGAGGTGGGCTGAGGATGGATGCAGACCAGTGGGAGAGGACCTTCCTAGGATTCAATAGCCCTAGGTTTGATCCAAACACTGCTAAAGAAAACAGAATTGACAGTTGCTGGGCTGGAGCCTTCTGGTAGAACCCTGCAGTTGGCTGCCTGCGAGTCATGCACGGTCCTGTAAGTAAACCTCAATAACGAATTCACCAAGTCTGTCTGTCAACGCCGTCTATCCGGGGTGGAGAAACAATTCTTCACACTCCCTGCAATAGCAGGACTTGTGTATACTCCCTGGGAGAGCAAAGCCAGCCTTTGCTTTCTCCAGCTTTCTATGCACCTCCCATCACAGAGCTTGGCCCACTGTTAGCACATACTTATTTTCTGTGTGTGCATATATTTGAATGGGGAAGGGTGGGTAGAGACATAAATCTATCATCATTCTCATTTTAATTTAAGAGTTCACAGAGATGCTATTGAGGCAATCAACACAGTCTTCATTGTTAACCCCTGAGAAGTCCCTCGCCTCATTACAATATCACTATTAAGGCTGTTATCTACTTAAATAGTGAAAACAACCACCCATTATCCAAAGGAGCCTGTGTCTTAGTGTGAAATAAGGAGTTCCTTTACATAGATTACCTCCTTCAACACACAAGGCAATCTTCAAAAGCAAGCGTTCAAGTGGATTGATTTTAGAGACAAGGGACCTGGTTAAAAAACAAAACAAAACAGAGAGGTTCCCTATTTACCCAGGGCCACACAGCTGGAATAGGAACCCAGTTCTCCTTGAGTCTTTGTTCTTGGTCATTGCATTCATAACACCACACACACACACACACACACACACACACACACACACACACACACTTACTTAGGGGATAAGAGAGAGAAAAAGAGAGAGAATGAGGGAGAGAGAGGAGGAGGAGCCTTTTAAACTTGAACACGAACCTAAGCTATGGAGATCACTGGGAGCCTCAAAGACCTCATAGAGCAGGCCATGCCCAAGGAGGCAGCACCTCCAGACTCCATTTCCAAGAAGGTGGACCAAAGCAACTGCCTGGCCACAATCGCCATTTTCAATCACTCACGCCAGCCGGTTTGGACTGTATGTTTAAACGGGATTTTCTTTCTTCCTTTCCATTTTTTTTAAATTGGAAGGGAGCTTTAAACTCTTTGAATGTGGCCTCTGGGACCAGCTCACAGCATGGTCTGCACACCCTCCTTTTGAGGCAGGAGTCCCTGCAGCCACATTGCCAGCTCTGTTTTCAATTACAAAAGCTTGTTTGAACATGGGCTGTCACAGAGGCTGTTCAAACAGGCTTTTGTAATTGAAAAGGAGGAAAAAACAAAAGATTTCTAACCTTCTAAAGCCAGGGCGGGAAGGAGCTGGTTTGAGGACCATAGGAACAAAATGGCGCCTGTGATGAGAGGATTGAGGGCAGCCAGGGAGCACCTGGGGAAACACAGCCAAGAGGGCAGCGAGAACCTCAGCCAGCATCTGTCTGGTGTAGAAGCCATGGGCCCTGGTGTAACTCTTCATTGTAGGACACAGGAACCTGGGAACTTGAGTGGGTGCCTCTGAACTCAGATCCGCCTAGAACAATCTGGCTGTTCTATTTCTGTTTTATTTTGAGGCACTTTCATGCCATTTTCCACAAAGACTACCTTCCTACCAAAGCTGTACAAGGTCTTGTCTCCACATCTTTACCAGTACCTTTTTAGAGTTTATCTATCTACCTACCTATCTATTTGTGTATGCAGGTAACGGCATAAACAGAAGTCAGAGGACAACTTGCAAGAGTCAGGAATCTCCTATCATGTGGGTTCTGAGACTTGAACTCAGGGTGTTAGGTTTGGCAGCAACCACTTTTACCCATTGACCTATCTTGCTGGACCCTCTAGTTGACTTTTCAATAACGTCTCATGCAACACTTCTAGATCACCATTCCCAATTTCATGCAGCATTCTGGGAAGCTAAGATGGCAGCCTCTGGACCTTCACATCTGGCAACAGTTGGAGATGAAAACCCAGTGTGGCTGAAGTCAACAAGCCACCTTATACTCAGTTTGCTTACAGTGCTAATGGTAACGCTCCAGCAAAACTGTTCTCTACCTACACATCCTTAACCGCTATTACTTTCTTCTCTCCCTCTTCAACAAACACAGTGTGATGATGAATAAAGACTGTCAACTTGACAGGCTCTAGACTCACCAAAGGGATAAGCTCTGGGCATGTCTGTGAGGAGTTTCTAGACTTGGTTAATTGAAGTGGGAGGAGGCACTTGGGATGTGCAAAGTGCTTTTTGCTAGGCTGTGGTCCTAGACTCTAAAAAAGGAGAGAGAAAGCCAAGCACCAGAATTCATCTCTCTGCTTCCTGACTGAGGATGCATGTGACCATCTGCTTCCTGAGGCCACGATGCCTCTGCCTTGAGCTGTGGGCTGGCATCAACCCTTCCTCCTTCAGTGATTTCTCTCGGGTATTCTGTCGTCTTGGTAAGAAAAGTCAAAGCAATTCGGAGCAAGTCTCATGCTAGGAACTCTTAGGAATCTGCTTTGAATTTAGTAGCAGTTTTGTTTCCACCGTGTGTTAAGGAAAACAGTCCCAGTTCCCAGTTAAATGTTTGTTTAAACATGAAATGAGCAACAGGGCTGGAACATGAAGTGTGGCAAAAGTCACACTGGTATATGGATAGGACAAAAAACAAAGCATGAGATTTGAGAAAGTGGCCCAGGGACACTGGTTTGTTAGGACAGTTGCAGAGTGTGGATTGCTATTCCAGGTTGTTCACACCCCAACTCAAGCACTGCACAAATCTCAGTACCTAATCTACAAGGGAGGGAGTGAGAAGACTCACCACAGAGGCTGCTCTGGGATTTACCCAGGAGCAATCAGTGATGACTGGCAGACTCTGATCATCATCCACAGAAGTCTACTATGCAATGCCTAAGATCTCAGTTATTCAGGATGCTGAGGCAGGAGGACCATTAATTTGAGAACAGGCTGGGCTACTGAATGATTCAAGACCAGTCTGGGCAAGTTAGCATAACTCTGTTTTAAAACGAAACGTGAAGCAGGGTCTGGTGTACTCAATGGCAGAGCACTTGCCTAAGCTACAGGAGACAGTACTGCCTGAGCGCTAGCTGTGTGTTCCTGAGCTTAATAGTGTGCACACTTCCCGGAGGTGGCTCAATGGTTAAAGTACTTGCACACATGTGAGGAATAGTTCTGAGTTCTCAGAACCAGGCAAAGGCAGGCACAGGAAAGCGCATCTCTAAGCACAGTACTCTGTGTTGAAACTGGAGGCAGAAACAGAAAATCTCTGAAATCCTGAGTCAGCCAGTCTTACACATGCAGCAAGGATGCCTCAAACAAAGATGCAAAGTCAACATCTGGGTTGTCCTCTGACCTCAGTGAGTCAGGTCTTCCACCCCCACACACCCACGCTACACAAAAAGAAAATATTAAAGTTAACGAGTGGGGCCTGTGGTGCAGACGGACCTGTGGTCTGAGCTCTCGGTCAGCTGATACAGGAAATTGTTAGTTTGAGCATCCTGGAATAGATGACTTCTGACTTCAAGGCAGCCTGGAAACTAATTTAGAAGATTCTGTCTCAAGATTAAAAGCAAAGACGGACTGGGGCTGCAGTTCATCGTGAGCACTTGCCTGGTGTGGAGAAAGCCTGGGCTCTATCCCAGAGCTGCAGGAAGGGCAGGATTTACAACTGCCCATGAAGAAGTAGCCCGTGGACCTGTATGTGAATGACCTTATAGGACTTGATTTGTTAGCTGTAGGTCAGGCTTGCAAAATAAGGTAGTAACAGAGGTGGATACAAATCAGCCAGAGTCCCCACACACTTTTGAGTCACAGTAATTGCAGATTCTATGTTACTTATCTTTCAGAAAAGGTTGAGGTGGGATAATGGCTATGGGGTCTGTCCTACTCTCCCCATTGCCTTCCCCTACCTCAAATTCAAAATTCCCCCGCATTGATGTGATAATCCAAATTCCAGCACACATTTCCAGGATCCCCTAGGAGGCAGTACTGTTCTAATACAATACATTTTGTCTCTTCCAATTCCACAGTAGTGCAATAATATTTTAAGAAGATTTCCATATAGAGGTGCAATATTCATGAGTGGATTCAGAAGGACCTGGTTCTTTTTTGTATAGTTTTGAAGATATAAATTTTTAAAACTTTTTTAATTGATTCTTTATAGATTTCGCATCATGCATCCTGATCCATTTGTTTCCTATCCTTTGTATCTGCCCTTTGCCACTTGCAACCTCCCCCAAAAATAAAATAAATTTTAAAAGAAAACAAACAAAACAAAATTTATATGAAAGCTGTAGTGTGTGACACTGTGAGTCACACAGTGTATCTTTAGTCCATATTATCTTTACTTGCAAATGTTCCTTGAATAAGTCATTGGTCTGGTTGAGGCCTCTGGATACTTGATCCTCGCCTCTCTGGGATCCTCTTGGATATCCTGTTTGTCTATGTCATGGAGATCCTGCAGATTGGATTCTCCAGCAGTTCATAGATGAGGTAGATGTTGGGGTGGGCCAACTCATAACCTCATTCTGAGCTGGGTGGTAGTGGGTCGGTCAGTCTGCCAGCTTTCCTTATCATTACTCCGGGTGAGCTCTCCAGCACTGCCCAGGCTAGCTCACCCAGTGCAGCAGGCATCAAGGAGCGGGGCCAGTTCTCCTGCTCTCGTGGCCTTGGGTCTGGCTCACCTACAGCCACCACCAGGGCTAGCTCTACTGTTTTGCCCAGGTAAGGTACAGGGCCCACTCTCTGAGTGCTGCAGCTGAGGAGGGCAGAGCAGCTCTACAGCAACTGTGTTTCCTGGGCAAGGTGCAGGGCCTGCTATCCTGAGTGCTGCAGCCAGTGAAGGGCAAGGTCGGCTTTCTCAACTACAATAGGTGTGAGGGTGAAGGGAGACAGGGGCATCTCTCCCTTGCCATGCCACCATGTGACAGACAGTGGAGCTGGCTATCCAATTTCACACTTCAGACCAGCTCACCCTCAGTACCAGTCATTGGGGACAACTCGACTGTGCTGCCTAGGTGAGGTGCTGCCCAGTTCTCTCTAGTGCTGCAGCCTGTGAGGGCAGGGCAACTCTGTACAGGCCTGTCCTCATTGCCTCAGTGGTAGCAGGAGCAGTGGACATCAACACACCACAGTCACTGCAGGGCCATGAACCCAGGCATAGCCTTGGTAGGAGCCTAGGCCCAGGAAATACCATGGCCTCTGGTGGCAATTCAGGCCACTCAGATATATATGGCCAAGCAGTGGCATGGCCCTCAACACTAACATGGCCTAGTGGTGGCCCACACCCTGATATCCAAGTGGCCTTGGTGGCAACACAAGCCATGGATATCAACACAGACCCTGGCTGCTATTGGACCACAGACTCAGACATGGTCCTTGGCAGCAGGCCAGGACCAGATGTCACCATGGCATAAGGCTGGCAGTGCAGATGACTCAGATTGGCATGGGCCCAGTGGCAGCATGGCCTCAACACCAACATGGCTCCAAGTGGCGACCCAGATCCCAGGCATCCTCATGGCCTCAATGGCAACATGAGCTTAGACATCAATGCAGACCTGGCTGTGGCCAAGGCCACAGATCCAGACATGGCCCTGGCCACAGCCAGAGTCGGCCACAGCTTGTGCCCATATGATGCCATGGCCCTGGGTAGCAGCATATGTCATTTATGGACCTTGTTTCTTTTAAATGTCACATGATTAATATTAATTACACACAGATATCATTTCAAAGTGTAACATGCTTGAGTAGGATGACATCCACTCAAACTATTCCTCCACCTTTGGAAAGATTACTAAGTTAGAATTCTGGTAGCTGTGATAGAATACCCTGGAAAAGGCACTTAAAGGAGAAAGGGTTTATTTGGTATACAATTCCAGGTTCCAGTTCATCACTGTGAGGAAGTAAAGGATTTGAAGCAGCTAATCATATCACATCTACAGTCAAGAGCATAGTGGAATGAACTGAGGCATGCATGCTTGCTTCCTTCACTCTTACATAGTTCAAGATCCCCTGCCCAGGGAATGGTGCCACTCACAATGGGCAGGTATTCCCACTTTGATTAATGTATTCAAGATAACCCTAATGATACACCTAGGGACTAGACTAATCTAGACAGTCCTTCACAGAGACTCCCTTTCTAGGTAATTCTAGATTGGGTCAGTTGACAAAACTAATCGTCACAATGACCCTCGACCTTTAAGTACCCTGATACTTGCATAATGGTTGATGTTTGTCCATCTACCTTGCAGCTTCTGAAGCTAAACCCTATCCCAGGAGGGCAAGGACCGAGCTTCCCTGCCTGACCCTGTTGTCAGAATATCACAAGTGGGAAGGCCAGAAGGTCACTATGTGTTTGTTATGAAGTGAAATCAGAAAGGGGAACTGAGATTGTAGACTCTGGGTCCACGTGTGGCAGTGAACTCTGCCTGAGGAGCCAGTCCAAGAGGAGACAAGGCAGTCATGACAGGCTTGAAACTGCAGGTGATGCAGGGCGAGAAGATAGAAAGTGAGGTCTTTTCTCCCCACTATGAGGACCACAGCCAATACCCCTATAACCAGACAAGCTTAATCAATTCATCTGATTTTAGTTTTATGTAACATGGAGCCTTCAGAATGAAGACTCACAGACAAAGAAGGAAATATCTACTTTACACTTAGACTCCATGGATCAGGGTCATTTGCAAGAAATGTGAGTGGGCAGAGCGTGAGGTAGTGGGAGAGGCCTGAGGCAGAAACCAGTGAGCCTCTCAGACTGGAACTCTCTTGGTCTCTTGATGGAGGCATTGTTTCTTCTTGGGTACCAGGTAGAAGCTCTCTGCAGTGTGGGTCTTGTCACCATCTACCAGACAACACATAGGCCAGAGAATTTCTTTATGACCAGTTCCAAGACAAAAGGATGGGAGAAGAAAATGTGAGTGACTTTTTCCAAAAACGATTTTATTTTATTTTTTAAAGTTATGTGAATGTGTGTGTTTGTATGAGGGTGTGTGTTCATCAGTGCAAGCACTCTTAGTAGCCAGAAGAGGGTGTCAGATCCCCTGGATCTGTAATTACAGGTGGTTGTGAGCCATCCAGTGTGGTGCTGAGAACTGAATTCAGGTCCTTCAGGTCCTATGCAAGAGAAGTGTGTGCTCTTAACCACTGAGCCATCTCTACAGCCCTTAGAGTGACTTTTAAAGCCTAATTTGGTGGTAACATATGTAGCTAGAGTTTTCCTGCCTGGCCCATAGTCAGGACAATCTCTCTCACCTGCCAGTCCCACAGCTGCTCAGACACAACCAAGTAAACAGAGACTTATATTGCTTACAAACTGTATGGCCGTGGCAGGCTTCTTGCTAACTGTTCTTATATCTTAAATTAACCCAAATCTATACCTTGCCATGTGGCTCGTGGCTTACTGGCATCTTCACATGCTGCTTGTCATGGTGGCGGCTGGCAGTGTCTCTGACTCAGCCTTCCACTTCCCAGAATTCTTCTCCTCCTTGTCCCGCCTATACTTCCTCTGCCTGACTACTGGCCAATCAGTGTTTTTATTTACTAACCAATCAGAGCAACACATTTGCCATACAGAACATCCCACAGCAAACATATGCATAACATAAAATTTAGAGTTTCCACATGTGTGGCTCCAGGGCACTGAGTACGTTCACCAGGTTGCACAGCTACTACCACTGTATGCTTGCCGAGTAGGTGCTTCACCAAAAAGAAAGCCCCACACCCATCAACATCGGCCCCGCCCACACTTCCTCCAGCTCCTGGCAACCGCTCATCCACTTTACGTCTCTGCACTTTTTGTTCTAGACATTTTATACAAATGGAAACTATAGTAGATGACTTCGGGTCCAGCTTTTCTACTAGCAACCTGTTTTCAAGTTCATCCTCATTATTGTGCCTGGAACGGAACTTCATTCCTTGTAAGATTGAATAATACCTCACTGTAGGACAGAGCCTGTTTTTGTTCAGCCATTCACACATTGATGGACATTTGGGCTGCTTCCACATTTTGGCTTTTATGAATGGCACTGCTGTAGATCTTTGTGTTCAGGTAGTAGGAAGTGTGGGGAAACCTCATCTCAATGGCATACGGGCCTGAGGACCAGTGACTATGGGAGGTGACTTTTAACTTCAGTGGACTCAGTTGATGGGGATCAGAAAGCAAGGTGGCCCTGGACTCTAACTGGACAACCCAGTCAGTGCAGGAAAAAGACAAGGGCCCCTCACGCTGGCTTAGGGGTTTCCACCAGGGTTTTGCTTAGAAAGGGGTTCCTCTCTATGCCAGGCTGTTTGGCTGAGCAGACAGCTGCTCTGGCATTCCTGTGATTCACAGCATCATAGCAGCTCCAGGGATGCTAACTCAATGATAAAGATGGGAATAAAGAAAGATGAAAACAGAATTATAGGATCAGAGTAGTTCTTGGGATGGCAGGAAAGGTCTCTAGGCATCATTTAAGGCAAACAGCTGAAGACATGGAGGCTAGTGCAGCCTGACATCTTCATCTGCCCCTGCCCTGGTGTGCCCTTGGCTAGATGCTGTGACCCCCTGAATGTCCCACCCTGCTTGTGTGGGGGCTGACTCCTGGGGTCTTATTACTCCCAGTCCTAGGCTGCTTCCCACCACTGAGGACTTCCCGAGTCTCCTCACCACAGTCAAGGCACACACAGCCACTCCCATCCTCCCGTTCTGGTTCTGTTCATTTAGAATTGATTTTTTCTTATTTAAATTGTAAATTTTCCTTCCCTGGAAGCCTTGCCTAAACTGCCCATTACCACTCCATTAGCAGCCCTGCTTCCCCTCTCCGTACAGATTTTTCTGGTGGCTCCAGGGCATCACTTGGTGGACAGTGAAATTACAGACTCCAGTGGGCGACCCTAGAGGGTCCTGGGGGACCTGGCGGGAAACTCTTTGGAAAGAGGTGAAAGGGGCTGAGGGCACTGGCTGAGCTGTCCCTGTCCCTGCTCAGGCTGCCAGAGCTGAAGAGGTAGGAAGAGCCAGCCTCCTCCACCCAGCTCGGAGCACATCCAGCTCAAAGGCTGGTGTCTGCCAAGCCCAGGTTGCAATCTTTCAAAGACTTGAACATTTTACAATTCCTCCTGTGGCCAGGCTTACATTCAGAATAGAGAGAGGAGAGCCATTCGCCCCTGAATTCCAAATCTACTTTAAGTAATTAAACTCATTTATTTCCATCTGAATACACGGTGGGGTTGGAGGAGTTTATGGACATCTGGTGAGGAGAATGCCTAGATAAATACACACTGTGGGGTGGGGTGGGGTGGGTGGGGTGGTGGGGTGGGTTCCTGGTGGGGGTGGGGGATGTTAATGGCCTAAACCAACAATAGATTTCTGCCAGAATGGTCTGGAAGCTCCACACCATGGGGACCTCTCTGCTGAGTCCTGTGTCCAGCGAGAGGGAGGCTGAGAAGCAGATACAGAGGCTGTGGAGTGAGGGAATGAGCGAAGGACTGCTAATGAGAACAGTGTTTCCGAGGGGGCTGTTAAAACTGTTCCAAAACTGAATCAAAGCTACAATTGCAAGTTGAGAATGCCTACATAACTCCAAATCATACACTTTAAAATGGTGAATTGGGGCTGGGGCTGGGGCTGTAGCTCCGTTGACAGAGTGCTAGTCTAGCATGCACAAAGCCCTGGGTTCCATTCCAGTACAGAATAAACCCAGCAGGATGACACATGCCAGAATCCCAGGACTTAGGAGGTAGAGGCAGCAGGAGGATCAAGGTTACCCTTAGCTACATGTAAGTTCAAGGCCAGCCTAGAATACAGTAGCCTGTGAATGAACTAAGTAATTAGTTAATTAAATGGTGAATTTCATATCATTTTGAATTTCTCTTCAATTAACAACAACAAAAAATATTGTCTTAATCTTTGGCTATTGATGGAATTCTCATGTAATTTTTTGCACATGTAATTTATTTTCCAATCCGGGACACCATAGAATGGCTTCTATGCGAGGAGCATTACCGGAGTATGAGATTAACCCAACCTTCGGCAAAGTATCAAACATTCTCTAGAAGAGAGGAGGGAGTGCCTCAGTTACTCTCAGGCATCTGTGTAACATCAGTCACTGTTTGAAACTGCTACCATTCTCAGACACTAGAGAATGTGGTGGCCTGTGTCTCTGGGCCCCACAAACTGAGCATACAGTAGACACTGTCCCAGGTTCATATGGCTCTTCGTAATGGCTGTGTATCCTGCTTGGAAGGCTCTCCTTCTTCATCACTGGAAAAGTGTCATCCCTAAGAACTTCAGGTCAAAACACCCTTTTCTGGGCTTCTCACTGCTGGTAAAAATGCCTGGGCTTCTCACTGATGGTCAAGCCAAATTCCTTGAACCTATCACTGCACATGGACCCAGCTATGGTTTAAAACTAACACATCTTCAGGCACATGTTGTGAATGTGTGGTCCTGTGCTAAGGGTGCCTTTTGAGGGGAAGCCATGGAACCTTTAGAAGTAGGGCCTCACTGGGAAAATCGCTATAGGCAGGCCCTGGTCCCTGTCTTGATCTATGCCTCCTGCTGCCTCACTACCTCTACCGCATACTCCCTACTCTGGCTGAGCTGACTCGCCATTCCTTCCCGCCATGATGTCAGGAAACCCTCTGAAACCCTGAGGCAGACAAGCCCTTCCTCTCTCGAGCTGTCTCTTTCGGCTGCTGTGTCTCAGATACCAAAGGTAACTAATGCAGATCTGACCCCCTTGACCACGATCAGTGAAGGACTCAGCTGACTGTTATTGGAATTTGTGGTCCTAACCCTATGCATCTCTGGGAGATGTCAATGAATTAATGAATGAACATTAATGGAGATAGATATATATAGGCGTTGTCCATTAATTTAACCCACTTTGACGAACTGCTTCTTCTCTGCCAGGCACTGGTCATAGTGAGCCAGGTGGTAAGGTCGAGCTGCTCATTGTCCAGTGCTGGAGGAAAAAGGCAGACGTGTGTGGTGCTGACAGAGCCACGAGCTGCTGTTGGCTGTCCCACACACCTAGAACATGAGGCCAGAGAAAAATGTTTCAAAACTGAAAAAAGGTGATTGTTTCATACCATTCTTGCACTAAATTGCACTGAACTGCACACTTTAAAACAGAGACTTGGGGTGGCAAGATCCAGGCAAGCATCCCTAAAAGATGACTGAACTTGGAATCTGAGTTAGAGCCAAGGAAAAGCGTCTCAGAGAGGGAGAGTGTGTCGGGGATGGAACAGACTATTTTAGGAGTCCTGAGAGAAGAAGACAGCCCCACCCAGGAACTGAAGAGGAGGCAGCATGGCTGGAAGAGAAAGAAAAGAGGGAGAAGGAAGGAAGGATGGGAAGAGGTGGGAGCAGGCCGAGGTGACACTACCCAAGGAACCACACCAATCCAGTCTGCACTTAGTAAGGGGCATCCTGGAACATGCTGAAAGTAAGCTAGAAAATACATATGAGGGACCAGGGAGGCTGTGGAGGGCTCTTTTCAATATCCCAGTAGGAGATGCTGCCACAGACCAGGCTGGGCTCACACTAACCTGATTCCCATGAGACAAGACTCATGTGTGTATATTATCTGGTACACAGCAAAGGCTGCCTAGGACTTCCTCATTTTCTATTCCTTTCCTTCCCACAAAACCTGTGTCCCATAATAAGACTCAGAACCACTGGGCATTCCCAACTTTGACTGGAACCATTATCTGGTCCTGGGCAGTCAGATAATCTTGAGAACATGATCTAATATTTCAAATATTATGGTCAAATATCGTGTGTGTGTGTGTGTGTGTGTGTGTGTGTGTGTGTGTGTGTGTGTGTACATGCACTTAAAGTTTCAGATCTCAAAAGCTGTTAGGAAAATCCAGCATCACTGTACTAGCAATATGTGGCCAAGAGCTGTAGTGGCCTCCTGCTGCAGATGAAGCCTTGAGCATTTCCGAGTCCATTGTTACTGATGTTGGCATGATTCCCTGACACTGGAGACCTTCCAGCAGCTCCTTTTTCCAGGGTGTGGGCACCAAGCACGAGCACTTATATTGGAAGCTTCCCTGGAACCCTGTAGACACTCGGAAAACGCTTGTCTGATGTTGAGGAACAGGTGGACAGCCTGGAAGTGAACTCCCAGTTAAAGGCAGGGTAACGTGGGGGCTCTGACGACACAGTAAGGGAGAGAGGGATCTATGTTGGGAACCTGTCTGCTTTGGCTCATCCTCACCCTGCTGGGTGTCCCCTGTGCTCGTGGGTAAATCCAAAATAGCAGAGCAGTCCATTGGCTCACCCTTCGATGGCAGCTAAATGCCACACTAAGGCAGACTCACCCGCTAGGCAGGAAGCCTTCCTTCCTCCATCAACAGCAATCACATTCCTGTTTCTTCCTAGCTCGGAGGCTGTCCCCCACTCTCATAGCTCAGTCCTGGAGTTCTGCTTTGGAGAAGTTAAGCTAATAAACCCACAGTGTGGAGCCTAAGATAAGAGGCTTAGCAAAGGGACCAGGACTGAACCTGCACCTCCCTCACCTGACAACCACTTGTGGGATTTTGGAGGAGGGGAGAGGAGAATTATCTCTCCTGTCTCATTCTCAGAAATGAGTTCTAGGGCCAGGATGTCCTGGGGAACTAAGGCTTTCTAATTACGGCTGGAGAGCTTTACAGTTCAGAGCATCCAGGCCACCACCCAAGCTCAGGGCTTTGAGACGGCCTGATCTGGACAGAAGCAGCAGGGAAGGGACCAGAGCTCCCCACGATTCTCAGCTGAGCTTGTCCTTTTGAGCAAGGAAACAGGACAGGAGGAAAGCAGAGTAGTGAAGGGGCAGAGAGGGAAAGACAGAGACAGCAGAGAGACAAGGGAGCATAGAGAGGGAGGGAGGGAAAGAGGGAGAAAGTGAAGAGGAGTGACAGAAAGAGTGAGAGATGAAAGGAGAAGGAGGTGGAGAAAGGGTTGAGAGAGGTAGGTAAGGATGGAGAAGGAGGAAAGAATAAAAGGGAAAGAGATACAGGGAGATAAAGGGGGAGAAACAAAGCAGAGGGACAGGAGAGACAGAGTAGAAAAAGAGGGAGCACAAAGGAGGGAGAGAAGGATGGACAGTGAAAATGAATGTGCCCTGTGGGAGCCCACAAACTTCCTGGTGAGATGGGAGCTCGCTCTACAGGGCAGCGCTGCATTACAGGGTGGCTTGACCACGTGTGTCCTTATCAGGTGTTTGGATGGTCCTGCACTTGGCTGTGCTGGGGGAAGGTCTTTTGCACCAACCCTTGGCATTCCTTTAAAAGCCCTTTAGCAGAGACAGAAGGGGCTTGGTGGGTTTGGACTCCGGAGGCTGTCTGGGTTTCTATCTGTCTCTCTCTTTCTATTTCTATTACATATTCCTCATTCCTCCTTTCTCAAGAGTACCCTGGAAAAAGAAATGGGGGCATGCGCCCCCCCCGATCAAACTTAAGAAAGGCACCCCTCCAGAGGCAGGGACGAAGAACACTGAGGGTCTGAAGTAGGCCACCTGAGGCACTCTGCAGAAAGGACTTGTGTTTTTTTGTCTGTGTTGTCTGCAGAGCATTGGAGACTCGGTTTCAGTGCCACTTGGGTTTTCAGGTGTGGTCTCCAATTCAGCTATCTGGTGTCTCTCATTGGTATCTGTGCTGGAGCATAAATCCACCGGCAGTCTGTCAGGTTCTCCACAATCAGTCTCACACCTACGGGGGACAGGCACTGTTAGACTCCCTCGAAGGCTGCAGAGGCTGCTGAGACTCACTGCTGTGTACGGTCCACAGGACAGTGCACTCAACCACATCTGGGAGCAGCAATGCCAATGCTGACATCAATGGACTTTAATGTAATAACAACCTGTTTGGCTAAGGTGGTCATGTATCACATTGTCTTCTAAAAACCCCGGTTTCCCTGATAGTAATTTAGGTTCTTTTATAATACTTACTACATACTAAATTATATTTTGTTTGCTTTCTTGCGGCCAGTCTTCCTCCTCTGTAATGTGGGCACCAATGCCTGCAGGGAACTCATTGCTCTGTCTCCTTAGAGTCAATGGGTAACTAGGCAATGTGTTGCTTGTGGCATAGATGAGCAGGCATCATTTAAGACATGAGTGGAGCTGAGAAGAGGGTCAGTGGTGAAGGGTCTGTTTCAGCAAGCATGAGGACACGGGTTCAGATCCCCAGCACCCAAGTAAACTTGGTGGTGTGGAGCATATCAGTGACCTCAGCATAGGGATGGCAGAGACTGGAAGAGCCCTGGGACTCACTGGCACTCAGCCTAGCTGTGACAGTGACTTCCAGTTCAGTGAGGAACTCCACACTGAAAATGAAAGTGGAGGTTTGCTAGAGGAGCATCCTTGATGCCAACCCTGGGTCCACACACCAATGAGGGCACCTGCACACATGGATGCCATGCATGCAAATCAACACAAGTGAGACACAAGCGGCATGCACTGACCATCTTGAGAAACTTTAAAATACCAATGGAGCCAACAAACAATTACATCATCTAAA
This sequence comes from Peromyscus leucopus, assembly GCF_004664715.2. Classification (NCBI taxonomy): domain Eukaryota; kingdom Metazoa; phylum Chordata; class Mammalia; order Rodentia; family Cricetidae; genus Peromyscus; species Peromyscus leucopus. Next base: position 61,371 of record NW_023505170.1, on the reverse strand, counting down.
CCATCCTAAACCACGAGGGACTGGATGAGAAGGAAAGATACAGGTGAATCCTGAGCATCTTGCCTTCCACATGAGGGACTTTTTAGAAGATTCAAGAAAACTACCTGCAATGGAGATGCATAGAAGGAGCAAAGAGAAGGGGCAGGAAAGGGTACCTTGGTGGGCAGACATTCTCCACAGCCCTTGCAGTGATCATGTCCTGAGCATCTCTGTACGAATACAAACTAACATGAAGGTGTATCCTTACATCAGGCTATTAAAAGACTAGCTTTCAATTTGGACACACTAATCTGATCTCTCTTTCTCTCCCCACCTCTCTCACTGTCTCTCTGTCTCCTCCCACCTCCCTCTCTCCAACCCCCGCCATGCTGTGAGAATACTCAAGTAGCCTCTAGAGAGCCCCTCATAAACACTGAGGCTGGTCAGCAAGCAGTACAGGAGTTTAGAAGCACTTCTGCAACAGTGTGGCCTGAACCTGGAAGTACATTCTAGAATTTTATCTAAGCTCTCAGGTGAGACTCCACCCTGGCTGCACAGGGGATCTTGCCTAGGGGCACCAGCTAACCCACCTTCTGAGTCTCAACACATGAAAACCGACAAGAAAATAAATAAATGTGGTTTTTTTTATTATCTTAAAACTCTCTCTCTCTCTCTGTGTGTGTGTGTGTGTGTGTGTGTGTGTGTGTGCATGCTTGCATGTGTGCATGTGTGGGTATGGGTATAGATGTGTAGGTAAGAGGACAAATTGACAGAGTCAGTTTTTTCTAGGTTCCATAGGTCAAATTTAGGTCATCAGACTTGCTGGCATATTCTTTACCCACTGAGCCATTTTGCTGGCCCTATTTGTTATGGGATCATTTGTTACACAGTAGTATGTGACTAACAACTGTGGGAAGACACTTTGCAGGAATGGATGGCTGGCCTGGAATGCAGAAATTGTCCTACATTTTTCTCAACCTGTTTCATGGTTTTATTCTTGGCCATCATCACTGAGTGGACAGTTTGGAAATCTCCAATGACCTCATTAAAGAAGTCTTCATATCTCCATCTAGGAGTCAGAGATCTGTTGAAACATTGCTTTGACCGTTGCAAGATGCGTGGGGCCTGAGGAAGTCACTGAACATCTCTGAGCTTTTTTCCTTCAAAGGCACAATGAGGGTGATCTCATGATGCCATCAGAATGATGGAATCTCTCTCTCCCCTTCAGTGTGGGTGTACAGGTACTCAGCATGGAGTGTGGCACTTGGCACATTCTAACACCATGTTAGGCGCTATTTTATGCTTATTGGGTTACTAACAAAGGTCAAGGGCAGAACCCTTGGAGTTGTGGCTAATGGTCACTGTATCCACATTTTTGACCTTCTTGAACAGAAACCTGGTACCATCCCTTTGTAAAATCTAACCACATCACACTTAACAGCCAGGGAGTGTCTAAAAAGGTGAACCAGAGCCAGGGAGACGGCTTGAGGAGTAAAGGAGCTTGTCACCAAGCCTGAGAGCCTGGGCTCAATCCCTGGGAACCACGTGCTGGAAGGAGAGGAGTGACTTCCACAGTTGTCCTCTGACCTCCGTATGCATACCATAGCACACATGGGCGTGTGCACACACACACTAAATGAAATCTAATAACATTTTTACCTACAATGGCATGTGCAACACACACTAAATGAAATCTAATAACATTTTTATCTATTTACAATAAATAAATAATATTGTCTGTGAGAGAAAATAAGATGGTAGCATGCCTCTGTCTCCGGAAACCTATTTTATAAGGCCACTCTCACGGAACTCTTATTTTTACCTCCATGAAGCTGATTTCTAAGAAAAGGAAGAGAAGCCGGCATCACACAGAGCTGCCGGGTGTGGCTCTGAAGTGTCAAGGAGCTTGTCTAAGGCTGCACAGTCCGTGACGCCAATGTCTGACCTTGCCCTTGGGTCTTCTGGTGAGACATTGGTGAGAACTGCTCCCAGGTGGGTTAAGTCCTTTATAAATCTGGCCATCCCACGAGGCTACATGTCAGTGTCCCTTCTGCTTTTGGGTCCCAAGGCCAGAACTGGACAATCTGTTTGCATGTCCCCCATGGACTCTTCCCTTTGTACTTCCTTTCCTCGTTAGAACTTCACTTTCATTGCCAAGCCAGCTCGCCTAATCTCATGTCAACTCAGCCGCCTCTAATTATTTCACTGTAATTAATTTTTCCTTAACAAAGAAGATAAAACTAATCATAACATCTTTTTGTAAGCCTCCAAGAGCCATGCTTAAATTACCTCACTGATTTGAAAACCCAGCAAGCAAATAGGAAATAATTATATTTTTATCTGGGTCGAAGCTGACATCTTGCCAGATACCCACTAAGTTTGACAGAAACAGCAGGTCACAAAGTAAATAGATGACTTTGTCCTGAAAGTTACTCAGTATGACAGGGAGCATTTTTCCACACACACTGGTGACATGGGGATCTGGGGTCAGGTGGAAGAAGCTGGGGTATCAGGGATGTGGCCATCAAGTCCCCAAGCCATGCTGTTTGTAGGGTCATCACTAGTGTATGATGACAGAGAAGCTGTTTCCTGGTCAGAAGCTTCCAGGAGGCTGTGTTGTTCTACGTGAGTGTGTGTGTGTCAGTGGACTATGGGGAAAAGCACTGCCTTAATTGCTGCTTCTGTTGCTTGGTCTGTTACCTGACAAAAAGCAAGGTAAGAGAGGAAGGGTTCATTTTAAACTTGGGGTACATGGAATACAGTTTGTTGGGGTTTGGGGGAGGATGCACAGCAGGAGGAGAAGGCAACTGGCCACAATTGCATCCACAATCAGGAATCCAATAGTGACGACGGCTGGTGCTCAGTTGGCTTCCTCCAGTTGCCCTTCTCTTGAGTCTGGGACCTTAGTCCATGGCATGGTTCTGCCCACCTTTGAGGTAGGTGTTATCACTTTAGATAAACCTCTGTGGAAACACCCTCTCAGATATGCCCAGGCGTGTGTCTCCTAGGTGGTTTTTAAGTCCAATAAATGATTGAAATTAATTATCATCAACTATGGATTCTTTCGTGCACTCATTATATGCTAAGCAATGTTTCTGGAAGTAGACATGCTTTGTCTCATTAAAAACACCACATCAGCCATTGTCAGCATGCCCATTATCCAGTTAGATGAAAACACTGAGGCAAAAGTATACAAGTTATACCACACTTAGAGTGCACAAACAGACTGACACCTCAGCCTCTCACCAAGAATTCCTCACTAGAGTCCAGCACTGGTGCAGGGGGCAGTGGCAGCGGTATCAAAGGCCCTCCATGCTCCAGCTTGCATCTTTTGCTCTGAAGCCCTCTTCCTGGAGAGGAACTAAGAACATACTCAGTATTGCACTGAGGGGGTGGAGAGTGAGAGGCAGGGACAGTGGCCAAGGGAAGCTGTGCCAACTGCAGCATCCAGAGGTCTCTAAAGATAGGACTGTGGTGAAATATAAGACAAAGACTTCTTCCTTGCAGCAGATCATCCATGATTAAGTGGTAACAGTCCACATCCTCTGTGATTGCTGGATGTAGTGCAGGGGGAATTCTTCCAGGGCTGAGAATAAACAGCAGAGACTAACGGAGGCTTTGGGGATAGGGTGATCCGTGAGATGAGCTAAGAAGATCCATCTGCAGGTTGGGTCGTCTTCTGCCAACATCTCCAGCTCTCACACAGCTGACTGATGACACTTTTGTTCTCTCCAACCAGGTGCTAAGGCAGAGACCCAACTTCAAGGGCTGAACCCTGGAAATAGCTGCAGGTCAGGAAAGGGAGTCAGACATGATTTGCATGAATAGGAAATTACCACTGAAGGAGCATAACTGTGACTTGACCCATTTTGGGGCACATTGGCAGCCAAAGTCAAGATGGTCCTCTGCACAGTGGAGAAGGGGCCTGAGTGCTTTCGTGGTGTCATCCTTCTCTGAAGACTTCACAAGTTAGCACTTCCGGCCCTTACTGCACATGGGGAATGAAGAGCACCCCCCCATACACACACAAAAGAGACATTCCAAGACTGTAAGATAAATTCTAATGAATGTCTTAAAGCTGGGGTGATGGGCACTCCAGTGGGCAAAAAGAGCAGGGCATCATTGGAGAGGCAAATCATTTTGCTCTACCAAAATAACAAGTCCCTTCCTTTCAATGGCTAGGCCCCGACTTAACCAAGTCAATTTGCTCCCTCTGGCCCAGCTTACCGGTATCCTGATTATTTCCTCTAGCCCACCAGTTGTCGTGTGGTGCCTAGAAGAGGTGCCTACTAGGCAGGCCCAGGAGTTTCCTGGCAATCTTTTATCCTCCTGAGAGCAGAGGGACAGATGAAACTGACTCTCAGGTAGCCGTGGGATGAAGAGGAGTAATTTCTACTTGAGATGGGGTTGGTGCCTGGGAGAATGCTACAGTGAGCTGTGGGAGCATGTGGACAGATGATGAGGCACTGTGGCCTTTCCTATTCAATGCTAGTTGGAAGTTCACCTGCCTAAAGGAGGGGAGGAAAGCAGGACCAAGAGCATGAGCCTGTACACTTCCAACTCCACTTCCCTTTCATTCAGTGACCCTTGTGTTCATCCTAACCTGCTACATAGAAAGGGCCCCATGACCCCTAAGAGGGTGGCCAGGGAGACCTTCAGTGGCTTTCTAGGGAAATGCACAAGTGTCTGGAGGCGGTGATTCACTGTCAGCTTATTCAGGGATGAGATTTTAACCAACCTGGACTCTGTTCTTGGTGAGTGGGCACCTGGGCAGCCACCTCCTGCAGCTGACCTGTCAGTCTGATATCTATAGAGAAAGGCAAGGGTATGCAGAGGTGGTGTGGGTGGTCTCCAGGGATGCCACCAACCAGATGGAGGTGTGGCTCTTAAACCACACTCCAGGCAGTATAAGCAGTGCAAGTATGTGGAGCGGCTGACAAGGACTGGGGACTTAGGCAGCCCATCCCTCAGCATGGCAGCTCTCCTCTACCACGTCTCGCAACTGCCCTCTCCATGAGGTCTATTTCTTTGTATCAAAGGGGCTGTGTTAGACAGCCAGGGATGGTGCAACATAGTGCTGTAAACTTGGGGACAAATATACAACAGAAATAGTGTACGTGTCCATGGGTGCTCATGTAATGCATGAACGTGTGCAGATGTAGGTAAGTGTCTATGGAGGTCAGAGGTCAGTCTTTAATGTCATCTCTAAGTGCTGTACAATCTGGTTTTTGAGAGAGGGTCTTACTAGGATCTGGAAAGTCACCAAGCAGATTAGACTGAGTGGCCAGAGAGCCCCGGGAAGCTGCCTGTCTCTGCAGAGACCACTCCGTTTTCACACAGGTGCTAGGAGTTTGAAACACTGTGGGTACTTCACCAAGCAGAGCCTTCTTCCCAGGCTCCCACAGAACCTCATCACTCACAGTTCTGGATGTTGAAAGGACAAGATGTAGGAAGCCTGTCACATGCCTCTTTCACCCCTCTGGCGCTTTGTTGACCATCTCTGGTTTTCCTTGTAGAAAGCGTTTCCTTGACTCCTGCCACCATCTCCATGGGTCCCTCTCCTCCTGAGTTAATCTATGAACAAATCTCCCCTCTACGTGAGGAAGGCAGTCAGATTTGGATTAGGGGCCCTTCCTGTTCCAGTATGACCTCATCCAATTGTAATTTTTCAATGACACTAATTCTAAATGAGTTTAATGTCGAAGGCATTGGGTCTAGGACTTCAACAAGGAACACTAAGTGGACCTATAATTCATCTGTCAAGGTCAACACAAGTTAGATACCAGGTACCAAGGTAAGACACAGAAACCGCAGGTCTTATGGGTGACCAACACCTCTGTCTGTGACCTGATTGCTTCCTGTCACTCAGTTTGTCAATCATGTTCCAAAGCAAAGTTACTGGTGACCATCTACCGGTGTAAGAGTGGACATAGAAAAGACACCTTTCTGTGGTGTCAGTGGAAAAAGAGACAAATTCTCAATGGAGAGTTCTGGAATGTTTTTAAAGAGGCCTGTGGAGAATACACTTATTTGTTTGGAATTGCTGTGACAAAGTCCCACAGACTGGTGGCTTTAACAATAGAAATGATTTCCTCATCATAATGCCTAGAAGTCCAAGATCAGGGGTCAGTGAGGTGGTTTCTCTTGAGTCCTCTCTATGGCAGCAGACACTGTTCGTCCCTGGTGTGTTGGCATGCTCTCCATTCTCTCAATATAATGACACCACTCAAATTGGAGGAGACCTTCTTTTAGGACCTTACTGTACCTTAATCACTTCTTTTAAAGATCCTGTATCCAAGGAGAACCATGTTGTGAGATACTGGGTTTAGGACATCAACATTAGAGTTGGAGAGATATAATCTAACCAATGGAAGTGAGGCTGTGCTGAGATTCAAATGCATTGCCTGACACCCAATACTCTGCTTGTCTCAATTTTTCTCTCTTAGTGGCTTTTGGGGAAAGTGGCTTCCTGGTTGCTCATCCTCTAAGGACACACACACTCATCCTGAAACAAAGCTTGCTCCTAAAACACCTGTCTCCAAGTGATGGAGAAGGCTCTGTTGGAAATAGGCATCAAAGTCCAGGGGTGTCTTTGTATTCCGCCAGCTGGACTTACAAGGTAAAGTGGCTTGCAGATTTCTTATTTAATAAATTCTCACAGAAAATTAGTTTTTCACAGTGGGGAGAATTTCAAGGCTTGCTGAGAGGAGCGGGCAGGATCTAATCACTGCTGGGGCTTTGTACATACAGCAGGCATCGCCGATCTCCGAATGATCCAATTACTCTGCAGAGGCCGGTCCGCCTTACCTGCATACTAATCGCCAGACAAGGGAACAGGAAACAGGCCGGCCTTTCAGGAAGCTCCAGACGCACAGGGCTCCCTTGCTGACCTTCTGCCAATTATGCTCATCTCAATTCTATTAGCTCATCCTTTGCCCAAAGGTGACATATGTCTGGCTTTAGAGGCGTATGCTGCCTCTACCAGCCTCTGTCAGCAAGGAGAGAGGGTACTGGGCTCCAGCAAGTGCAGGCAGGGTCACTCCTGTCCCTTGAGACTCCTGTGGGCCACTTTGACTGCTGATGTGGACAGTTGTTTTGTATGCTGGGTCCCTCCCTACCTCCTTCCTGTCCACTTACCTTCCATTTACTCCTGTCTAAATGAGAGTGGGTGTTTTATGGACTAAGCGAAAAGGAGAGAAATATCCAGTGAAATGTGTTCAATTAATTATTTCCTTTTGCAAAATGAACATAGCCAGCTGGTGTGGGTTCTGACGGTATGTGAGCATCAGGAAGACAAGGGGTGTCAGGCATGGTTCTCCAGTGAAGGGAAGAGAGGGGTGTGACGGAGAGACCATGTTTAGCAGTGGGGTGGGTGGAAGACAAGCATTCCAAGAAGAAGTGCAGAGATGTGTGGAGACTATTGTGGTGAATGCTGATGTTGGGGATCTTCTTCCAAATAAAGCTGAATTGGGTTGAGGGGATCCATGTAAAATGCCAGTGTGGCAGCCCACAGTGCAACACATGTGACCCCAGCCCTGGGGAAGCAGAGAGAGAAAGACCCCCAGGACTTGCTGGCAGCCAGCCTAGCTACATCTTACAAGCTCCAGGTTCTGTCAGAAGCTCTGTCTCAAAAAATAAGGTAGAGAGTGACAGAGACATGGAAAGTCACCTGACATTGATTACTGACCTCCATACTCACGTGTATTCATGCACATGCATGCCTATACACACACCACACAACAGCCATACACATGAACACATGCACCATGTATACACCACATCCACAAATGTGCAGATCTTGCCTATATTTTCCATTACAGAGCATATTCTCCAAATACAACATTCACCCCTATGCACACCTCATACAAGTAATAAATCATCTCCAAGGATTCCAACAGGAGTCTAGGGACCCAATGGCCACTGTGGTGGGAGCCTAGAATTCCCGATGAATGGAGAGATCTGGAACCTTCTGAAGAAGCCTATGGGAATGCATTACTTTGCTGAGGTCATTGTGTCACGGTCACACAGACTGGTAGCTTCAACAATAGAAATCATTTTTATCACTGTAATGGAGGCTGGAAGGCCTAGTTTCAGGTTCATCAGGGTGCTCCCTTCTGGAGTCCTTTCTCCAACAGCTAAACTGCCATCTCTGTGGTTTTAAGAACAGGCTGGGAAGGCATCATCTTAGGGAGTATTTGTAAGGGGTAAAAGCATTTCCGTTTAGTGTTTAAAGAACATGCCAGACAGGGGCTTAGGATGGAAGAGAGGAGAGTAAGAGTGGAGGAAAGAATTGATGAAGGCCCTGCATCTAGCACAAAACACACAACAAAGTGAAGAAACGTTGCTGCAAAGACACTCACCTCAGCGTTACTCTAAGGGAATACAGGGCTTGGAGCTATCGGAGTTTTGGTTCCAATTCTAGTTGTGCCATTTGCCAATTATAGATTGTGAAATGGAAACTGAATGTTCTTGAGTTTTTTTTTTATTCAGATCTACAAAAATGAGAGTACTCCTTGATAGATTCTATTGTAAGTGTTGCAAACAATGTAAATATGTTTTCTAGAATGAACACACAGCAGGTGAATAATAACGTACTTGTCAGTTCTTACAGTTTAGAACCCAACACAGTGAACAGCAATGGTTCATTCAAAGAACATCCATTGAGCCTCCATGACCTATGACTGAGATGCAAAGTTAGAAAGTAAGATCAGGAGTACCAAAGACTAGGACAGTAGTGAGGTAGGACAAGCCACTTCTAGATGGCAAGTCAAAAAATCTCCCCATGTGGACACAGCCCTAAAGAATTTGGCCTCTTGGGCTTGGACTTTAGTGGGCTGAATTGGAAGCAGAGGCAAATCCTGAGGAAAGGCACAAATGTAGATGTACTGAGGAGACTCACAGAGGATAGAGGCAGCCCACCACCAAAAGTAAGGCTCCTGGTGTATGGGAAACAACTGATCAGAAATGGAAAGTACTGATCTCAGTCAGCCTGGTTGGTAGCTCCGCACTTCCCTTGGCATCAAACACCTGGGAATCAAACACTTGCCATTGGGCTGCTATGGCTGAGCCATGGGCATTTCTTCTGCTTTCAGTTTAAAATGTAATGCTCATAAGCAGTAGGTGGCCACCATACTGGTTAGCACACCTGTGAAGGCACAGCTACCTGAACCATCATTGAAACAAAGGAGTTGAGACAGAAAGGAGGCAGGATGGCTTTGCATTTTGTCTCCAGATTATAACCCATCATAGCCAGATCTGGAGAGACATGACTATCGATCGAGGACAAGATGACTTATAAAAGGACATTCCGACAATGAAGACATCAGACAACTAGGTCCTGATGTGGCCACAAGAGTGACAGTTGGAGTCTGTCTAAATCAACACAATGGAGAGAGTGGGACAGGCATAAGAAAGTCTCAGTCTACAGGCTTCAGAGGAAAACCAGCAGAGACAAGGAAGACCAGTGTGGCTTAGTTAATGCAGAGATGTGAGACTTAATCAGTGTGTGCCTCAGTTTCTCCTGCTGCCAATTAGAGTGTCCTCTGGAGTTGGTAAGTAGTAGCAACAGAGGAGGCAGGGATCCTGTGGCCCCAAAGTGGTTATATTGGACCCCATTTTTCTCCTGTGTCCTATGCCCCCCTCAACAGGCCCCAGCACTGTCAGACTCTCATAACAGGAAGATGTCTTTCTTGGTCCCTCGGGTCCCCAAACTGTGTAGACTGGCTGTGATCTCTTTCAGGAACAGAATGCTAACTTGGTATTCTTCCTGCTGCCTGTTCTTCTGATGTCTCCCCTGGAGCCTGGGGCCCGCTGCTAGTCCCCAAGAATATCACATCTCTTGCTAAGGAGAAGTGATTTGTTTTTGTCCTGTTGGCTGCTTGAAAGGACACAAACAAATTGCTGGGCTGGAGGGTTGTACTTGGGAGAATATGGATGAGGAGATGCTGCACGTGGTGGGAGGAGGGAGACTTTGATGAACGAGCCTGCACCAATGTCTCCTGGTGGACTTCTAGTCATCAGGGCAGGAGGGTCAGAGGAGGAAATGAAATCTCCACCTGTTTATGCACAGGTGCTGAAATGAAAGTCTGCAGAAATACTGTTGTTTGGAAAACTGACTCTCCCTTTCTCCCTGCTTTAATGCATACAATTCTCTATACCTGGAAAATACACCTCTTCTCTTCACACTCTTTGCTTACAACCTCACTCATCCATAAAGCAATCAATAGGGAACCACGCATCTACCCTGTGCCCGGTGTATTATAAACTTGCCACCCCTTGGTGATAGCATTCCATGTCAGACAGACATGGTGGTGTGTGTCTACTATATAAGGACTAGGAAATAGAGGCATGAGGACTACAAGGTTGAACTCAGCCTGCACTACTTAGAAAAAACATGTCCAGAACACAAATGAAAGATGGAATACCACATTCCCACCCCAGGCATGAAATCTAGAACAAAGTTAGATATTGATCAATAGACAGTCCTAATAAAGATACTTGGTCAATAGACAGCCCTGTAAAGGGACTACTGCAATCTAAAATGATGTTGTGGAGAGTCACTCTGCCCTAATAATGTGCTCATTCACATGTACCCAAGGTCTGTCCTGGAGCATACTGGAATCTCCTGGGACTCACATGAAACAGATTCCCAGTCATGGTGATACATGGGGGATTGTGGACCCACCAGATGGCTGGCACCAGAATGGTCCCTGGTCCTTTCCTTCTGATCCCATCTACTCTATGAAACCCACTGGGTTCAAATGATTGGCCAGGCTTCTCCTTGCCAGCAAACCTGTGAATTCAGCTCACTACAGTGGCTGTCATTCATTTCTTTTAAATGTTCCTGCCATCACTCAAATGCTCTGCTACTGTCTTTGAGGCTTGGGACATCATGGAAGAAGTATAGGAATGCAACATTGGGTTGAGAGAGCAGGCTGGAGTGTTGTGGAATGCTGTCCAGGCACAGTGTGGCTCTGGTAGTCTTGAACTTAGAGCAGCCACACAAGATCTACAAAAACATCTGGCATGGCTCTTCCATGCAGGACAGAGTGCTTATGATGCTGGACTCCCCCTGAGGATTTGCAAGCAATGACTCATTGATAATGGAGGAGGAGAGGTTTTCTCACAGTGGTACAAACACTGGGGAGGTGCCTATGCTCTGGCAAATAACCCCTCACTCGTGCAAGTAACCCCAGTGATGTTCATTGGCTCTTTAAAAAAAGGAAGAAAAGAAAGAAAGAAGGAAAAGACATGAAAATATAAGAGAGGCTGGTTGGGAAGAAGATAGGAATCAATGAGGGTGGCAGTGGGGCAGGGTGGAGATGGTGTCGGGAGACTGTGATCAAATACACTGTGCATGTATGAAAATGTCATAATGGAACTCATCGTTAGGTATAACTAATGTATATAAAACCACTTTTTAAAAGCTTTGGGCTCAAATTCTGGTCTATCTACTGCCTGAGTGTGTGAACATGGATGAATATTTTAATCTCTCTGTGCTTTCGACTATTCATCTACAAAGTAGTGTAGTGAATTATATCTACACACATGGTGGAAAATTTCATTGCAATTTTTCGCATAGGTTCACCCCTCAAAAAACACCTCTACTGTTGAACCCTACTGCCGCCCCTCCCTCTTGGAAGTCAGATAGTGCTGCAGCTCTAACCTCTGGATCATTCTCTAGGGGAGGCTAGTTGTTCCATGCATAATCAGGAAGCCCCTAGTATCTTTCAGAACCCTGTAAAGCTGTCCTCTGTCCTCAGGGAAGAGTTGAACCTTGCCCCACAATGCACAGGAGATATTTCTTAAATTCCTGGTATATTAAGAAATGTGAAACATTCCTTTGGAAGCTGGGAGATGGCTCACTTGGGAAAACGCTTGTCTTTGTAAGCATGAGGACATGAGTTTGATCCCAAAATCCAAGTAAAAAGTCAGGCATGTGGTGCACACCTGTAATCTCAGGGCTGAGGAGGCAGAGTAAGAGACATGTGCTCCTGCATACACATGAGCATGCACATGCATACACACAGGATGAGAGAGAGAAGAAAGGAGGGAGGGAGGAAAAGATGGAGAGAGAGGAGGGAGGGAAGGAGAGCAGCAAACCATCTGGAGTTACAAAATTCAAGCAGGTAGCATTCCAGTGTGCAATGAGGAGTTGAGGATATCTCAACAAAAGCACAATTTATTATTAGATGGCTATTTCTCCAAGTTAGATATGACAACCGCCATCTTGAAACCAGGGAGCTGTCATCATTTACATCAGAATTTCACAAGACTGGGCTCCTGACTTACCCTCCTAAAACAGGGGTCATTAGTCCCTCACCTAAGAATTCCAGCCACCCACTCCCTCCAGCCCTACAGCTCCACTTGTCTGTATGTGTGTGGTGGGGAGGTGGTACTCAAGCTACCCAGGGTGGGAACTCCAATGATGCACCTTTTTACGACCCAATATCATTGCTGTGGCGGGCAGGTACTTATGTTGGAAAGGAGTGGGCAGGCACTGTACTTGTGTGATGCAACTGAGAGTCACCTATGCTCTGTAAAGGTCCCCATCAATTCTCTGGTTCACCATGCTGGACTTACATGAAACCCTGTCTTCAGTCTGATGATGCCCTTTCTATCTGGATGAATAGATGCTTCCTCACACTTCCACAGAAGTAATGCAACATGTACTGATTGTCTTGAGGTATACTCTCATGTACTGCTACAATAGGACAGAAAAAAGGAAGTTGGGAGACAGTGAAAAGACTTCTTCAAAGTGAATATTCCAGCCTGGCTTAGCACTGTCCTAGGTGCTGAAATGCATGCTCACAGGGTTCCTGGTTTCTGGTTAAGTGGAGCAAGCCTGGAGGGTGCCTGCTCTTACTTTCCCACATGTTTTGTTCATTCAAAGCTCATTTCCCAAAATAACAGTGATCTTCTTGCATGTTTCCCACAAGGTCATGATGATAAGAGTATGAAATATTAAACGCGAATACCTGAGAGTTCGGTGAGACACAAAGGGAAGGGCCAATTGTTCTGCTTCAAAGTTCGGTGTGGACTTGCAGTAGTGGCAGGTGGCCTTTGTGCTTCATGGAAAGGAGTTGGGGTCTGACAAGATTGGCTCCACTGGGAAAGCGTTTTTCACTGGGGAAAGCGTTTGAATGAAGAACATCCCTGCAGAGACTCATGCATTTGAACTCTTGGTCCGGGTTAGTGATGCTGTTTATGAAGACTATGGGTCTTTCAGAGGTAGAGCCTTCCTGGATGAGCTCTCTCTCTCTCTCTCTCTCTCTCTCTCTCTCTCTCTCTCTCTCTCTCTCTCTCTCTCCTACCTGTGTAAAGATGAAATGCGAACACTGCTTTCTGATGACTGCCAAGCCAGCCTCACACTGCTACCGCCATGTCTTCTCTGCCAGGATGGACTGTATCCCCTCTGGAACTGTAAACCAAATAAACCCTTTCTCCCCCAAACTGATTTTTATCTGGTCTTCTATCCCAGCAACAGAGAAGTAACCACACAGGCATGAGGCCCTGAGTTTGATTCCCTAAGACTCACACTGGGCACTCATGTACATGCCTTCATCCCAGACTGGGGAGGGAGCCAGAGATAGCAGGAGCCTTCAGGATTTCCAAACAGCCATTCTAGATGAATTGGAGAACTCAGGTTTAGTGAGAGACCTGGTCTTCTGGTGGCAAGCTACTAAGTTGCTGACTCTTGGCTTCAACATGTGTGCATATGCATAGATGCAAGTATGCACACACACACACACACACACACACACACACCACACAACACACCAAAGAAAGAACAAAAAAAGAAAATTCATTGAATAGTTTCAAAGGAGGAAGGAAGAAATAATGGACAGATTTGAGAAGCTGCTGGAAAGGACAGAAAGTGGGGAGTTACTCCCAGTGTTTAGAAGCACAAGGATGCTTGGGTGTCTCCACAATTTCCTCTTCCTTCCTTCCTTCCTTCCTTCCTTCCTTCCTTCCTTCCTTCCTTCCTTCCGTCCTTCCTTTATTCCTTCCTTCCAAGAGGCCCAGTCCACAAAGGGTGAAAGATAGTGTCTCCTCCCAATGGAAACCTTTACATCTGAAAAACTTTGCCGGCCTCTTCACTTTATGCAAACCTTGGCCACAGCAGAGTGAAAAAGCCTAGACCCCTTACCCCTGGGTAAGACAAATTTTTGTTGATATTTGCACCTGAGAGTCCCTTGCCCTCCTTGTATGATCTTTCTATAGCTAGAACCCCAGAGTCCTGGATCGGCCTTTTTCCTCTCTTTTTTCTCTTGCATGTGTATATTCTCATTGTGTGTGTGTGTGTGTGTGTGTGTGTGTGGGTGTGGTTCCCTTGTGTAGGTATGGGATGTGTATAGAGGCCAGAGGCCAATCACAGATCTCATTCTCAGAGCTTTCACCTCATTTTTGAGGTAAAGTATCTCTCTCAGACATGAGGCTGGCTCACTGACTACACTAGTCCTCCAACCTCCTTAGCACTGGGAGTAAAGCTTACACACTGAGCATCTCGCAGTCCTCCCTTTCTTACATCTCTTCCAGCCCCTTCTCCAAAGAGCACCACTCTAATTATGTAACCGGAACCTCTCCCTTTGCAGCTGCATTCCTGGGTGTCTGGCCTACCACAGGCATCCTGCATGATGGCAGTGATGCTACCATCCACATCCAGTTCCCCTGCTCTGGGATACAAATGTAGCTTTCCCCTTCTCTTATTTAGAAGCATTCCTCATAGATGGTGATCACACCTTAAAGGCAAGATTAAGGTTTAGTGGGACAATTAAACAGCTCTCAGACTACTATCAGAATTGGAGCAATACATACCATGTGCTGGATGTCTGGATGTCTGGATGCACTGTCTCAGGTGCTTAACATATGTTATATCATTTAATCCTTCTTACAGCCCTACAAAATGACACTTCTACGTGGTAAACAAGGAGACAACAGAATCAACAACAAGGCGGTTTTGCTCAGAGTCACAGAACACATTAACTGTTGAAATGTCACACCACATAGGTGTCATCCCCAAAGCTGCTTTCTATGCATCAGGCCACATCGGCCCTCTCTCCAACTCAAGAAGAATGGAAATCAAGCTGCAGGCTATCACTGCAGAATAAAATAAAGAGGGTCCCTCAGCCCGGGTATTTCAAGCACATACATTTTCCTCTTCAATGACAAAGAGGTTGGCACTTGCTGGAGTCCTGCTATGAGTTGACTCAAATCCAGCTCCAGCTTCCAGGGCTCATCTGAGAAATCTAATATCTGAGGCAGATAACGTAATGGACTGTGAGTCACCTCTTGCCTGGATTTTCTGAGCTCCAGTCTTGTATTAAGTTATGAAGACAGGCACCTGGACCACATTGCTTTAGCTCCCCCAGGAAGCCACCTTAACTAAGTTAAGATTCAGTATTGTGACCTCAGCATTGGCAACAGATGGGGTCAAGAGATGCTGGTGTAATGATCTTTTGTTCACAATACTGCATTTCTATTCTGAAATGCATCCCTTAAACGTGGTCCTCTCTTTCTAAAAGTTCAGTACTTATGGGTGTGTATGTTACAAAGAGCATGTGGGAAAATGGAGTTTTCATATTTTCATATTTAGATATGCAAGTAGATAAATGGATGCTAGTGATGTAACTAGGTAGACACAAATATGAGATGATAGACAGATGACAGACAGATGAAATGCATAGAGATAGATGGATGGATAGATAGATAGATAGATAGGATGATAGATAGATAGATAGATAATAGATAGATATAGATAGATAGATAGATAGATAGATAGATAGAAGATAGATAGATAGATAGATAGATAGATAGATAGATAGATAGATAGATAGATAGATAGATTACATGATAACTAGTCCCAGAGAGCACCTATCTTCCCAGTGCTGTCACCATGACTACCACCATTAATAAATTCACTAACATCCCCATCTGATGACCACCATGGCCTCCTAGTGAGAGGCCCAATTTTTAGATCTGGTTCCCCTCATTTCTCCTTCAGGACAACATGTTGCAACCACATTTGTCATTGTCGTGATAAAACTAGTACATTCTACAATGCTCTGTGCTGCATTCTCCTTTTAGAGTATCTCATAGCAAACAACCAGTGCCTTGTTGCTTATTCCCATTGGCTTATGAACACTGTGTCATCTCCATCATCATCACTATGACCACCACAATCGCTGTCACCACCATTATCACCATCACATTCATCATCACCATCACAATCATCACCACCACCATGGCTACCACCACCACCATCATCCCAATGGTTAGTGTTAAATATCAATTTTCCACAGCATAGAATCCCCTAAGAAGAGATCCTAAATTGAGGAATTTTAGATTAAGCTGACCTGTGAACATGTTTGTGGAGGATTGTCTTAAGCATGACTGATGTAGGAAGACCCAGCTACTACAAGCGGCACCGTTCACTTACTTGTGAGTCCTATATTGTATAAGAGTAGAAAAGGCTAGCTAAGCTACTAAAAGCAGGCAGCATTACTCTCTGTTTATGACTGTGGATGGGATGTGACTAGCTTCATGAACTCCCACCTTAACTTCTCCTCAATGATAAATTGTAACCTGGAATTGTGAGATAAAATAAACCCTTTCCTGCCCTAAGATGCTTGTTATCAGGATGTTTCTTCACATAAAGAGAGAAGTGAAACTAGAACAATAATCATCACTACCACCTAACCATCATCACCACCATAACAATAATCATCACACACCATCACCATCATCATCATCACAACAATAATCATAACTATCACCATCGACATCGTCATCACCATTATCATCACTCTTACTTCATGCCAGGCATTTTATAAGCACAAATCCACCTCAATAACTTAAAACATTATTCTTCTGACTCTGGCAATGAAGATCTGAAACATAAAGTGTAATCGTGGAATGACCACCCAGAGAATAAGTGATGAAAATAGGATTCCAAGCCAAATCTGCTCCAATAACAAGCAGAACTTTTAATCACACCTAATCACACTTAATCTCCAAGATCCCACTAGGTTGATGTCCTGACCTCGGTCAAGTATTTCATCAAGCCTTCCATTCTCAGGGACACCAGCTAACAATGTAGCTGCACCTGGTCCTCCCAACCCCATCCAGTTCTGCTTTTTCTATTTGCCTTTCTCACATTCACTTTCAACATCTTCCATAGTTGTTGTGCTTCATTCATTGTGTGTCTGCTATAACATAAACTCTGTAAGGAAAGAGCAACACTGTGTCACTGATGTACCCAACAGAATGCAAAGGTATATTCTTCTGTCAGTGACTGCATGATTAGTATTCAAGAGACCAGGGAGGTGGCATAGTTGGCAGAGTACTTGCCTATCTTGCACAAAGCCTTGGTTCAGTTGACCCCAGCATCACATAAAAGCATGCATGGTGAGATACACGGTAATCTCAGTATTGAGTAGGTAGAAGAAAGAAATACAAGTTCAAGGCCAATCTCAGCAATGTAGCAAAATTGAAAGCCAACATGGGCTACAGGAGCCACTGTCTCAAAATAAATGAATATACCACATCCTCTCTGGATCTTTAAGCCTGGGAGCCTGGCATGCACTACCAGAGAGAAGGAATAAGTTGGAACCTACTCTGAGTGAAAAATGTATGATTCCTTTTCAGTCACTCTAAGGAAGCAGCCTCCAGCCTTGTGCCAATGTGTGCCATTCCCAGAATCCCTTGGGATTGGGTGGATGGTTATGGAGTATCATCTGCAGTCATGAGCAATCTGGTTTCAGATACCAGAGCTCTTTCCTCACCCCAGCACAACTCAAGAATCACCTTTCCCTGTTGCTCTTCTCTAATGCACTCACATTTTACTCAACTGAGAACCCCACATTAATCCAGATCCTACCCTTCCTAGCATGGAGCCAAGCTGGAAGACTCACCCCACTCAACTGATGCCCTATCTTACTCCCCACCTGGCATGAGGTGGCAGGGCCCCCTCTACAATTTACCTCCTCATGCATCCAATTAAGTGGGCTCATGGTGATGGGGAAATGTTGGCTGTTCCTTGACAGCAAATACCCAAACTGACTGAAACAATTAGTTTGTCTATTTTAAAACTGAATTCCAGTGCTTCCATGGCAACCGAAGTTATTAAAAGATGTAAATTAAAGTGTTGCACAGGAATGATGGCTTGGCAAGAAAGGCACTGTTTAGGGGAAATAGCACAAAGAACCTCAAGCTAGAGGCATCCCTCTGCCCCAAAGCCCATCACAGTCATGGGAGGGCAGTCCTACCCACGTTCCTCAATTGCTTTGGCTTCTATCCTGCCTCATATCAGGGAACCTGTCCATCACACAGGAGAGCAAGATAAGGGACTTTGCTTTTCTGAAGGCCAGAGAGGGATCTTCAGAGGGTGGAAAGGTAGCAGAGCCAATCTTGACATACAGCCAGCTTGATTCCTAATAATAATGACTTATTGTTGATGTGTACTGTGCTGGCATTCCTCTGAGAGACTTGAATGCATTCTCTCACTGCTTGTTGTATTGATGTAACAGGATCTCGGTGAATTCACATTTCACAGATGGAAAATCAAGACCCAGCCAAGCAAAGCAACTGAAGGAGCCATACACTCTATAAAAGATGGACATGGATTGGAATCTGTACCTATGGGGTCATATTAGACTTCTGGAGTGAGTAACAAACACTGTAGAATGGATCACTCCAGGGATATCCTCTGCCTTTTGTTTTGTTTTGATTTCTTGTTTGAAGTCTGCTGCATTTGAGGCAAGTATTTCACCCCTAAAGCAACATCTCTAAATCTCATTTTGTTTTGTTTGAGACAGGATTTTATGTAGCCCAGGCTGGCCCTATACTCAGTATGTATGACCAGGGTGACCTTGGACTACAGATCCTCTCTCCTCCATCTCTCCAATGGTGGGATTACAAGTGTACACTAGCACACCTGGTTTATGTGGTGCTGGGGATTGAGCCCAGGGCTTGTGCATGCCAGACAAGCACGCTGACAACCGAGCGTCATCCCTAGCACGCACCATCCTATGGCCTTGATCTCGGTTTTGCTTTTTCTTTAGAGACAAGCTCACTAAGCTGTCCAGACTAGACTTGAACTCCACCTGCAGCTCAGGCAGACCTTGAACTTGTGATGGTCCTTCTTCAGTCTCTCTATTCACTGGGATTACAGGTATTCCACCAACTCAACTCTCTATACCTTTTAATGATCCCATGTGGCAGTGTTTGGTGATAAACTTGGACTCTCCAATGAGATAACTGTGATCTGATTATTCTCCCTTCCATGGGGGGAGAATGCTCTGTAAAAAAAAAGATCTTGAATGAAGTGATCTCTGGAGGCTCTTAGGATATTTATTGTCCATGAAGCTGGACAGGCTTACCCTCCCCCAGCTGACATTAGCAGTTTCCTAAAATCAGGTTTTAATGAACTAGCTTGGGAAGAGTGGGTGCTTTGTGTATCTGGTGGGGAGAAGCCAGGGAGATTGCTCAACACTATGGTGCAGGGTAGTCTCCTGCAACAAAGAGTGGCCTGACCACAGTCCCTAACAATGACCTTGAGAAACCTTAGTTTATGTAAACAACTGGTCAGTGATGGATGGATGGAATGGATGGATGGATGATGATGGATGATGGATGTGATGACTGAATAATGAATCATACTCCAGTTAACCACCCAATGGTTGTCTTACATACAAGGTGACCTACATACAGTTTTATTGATAATGAAAACAGCTACTGTGAACCCTAATAACCCTTGAAGAGAGGAAGCACCCCACAATTCCAGAAGCACATGTCAAAAAGGTTTATTTACATCTCCCAGAACTTCTATTATAACTTATGATAACAATATAGTGAAGCCTGCCTGTGCCCTGTGCTGAGTACTTCAAATTAACCCATGTATTTAGTCCTCATGTCCATCCACCAGGGCTATGTTACAGACCAGGAAATAGGGACACAGAATGTGAGTTAACTTATCCAGTGTAACCCAGCTACTAAATGGAAGAGTTTAGATAAGGCATTCCAGAACCCATCAAAGTGCTGGCACCCAGCAGACACCCCATGAGTGAATGCTTATTGATGAATACATAAGAAAGAAAATCACTGCCTGTCTCCAGCCTCAATGGGTAAATACAATGCACTGCCTTATTTGAGCTTTCAGAAAGAGTTTCCCTGGGAAAATTAGCACAGAAAAGATTCTGCAATTGAAGAGAGTTGAAAACTCAAAATAAGACAGGCATCGTCTGGGGCCCTCAGCTGTGCCCCAAACACTCCAAGCATCACTTTGAGGACAGAAAAGAGATCTTTTAAAATTCTGGGTACGACGCCCTCTTCTGCACCCTCTCTGATTCTGTTCCCTCGGCACAGGTTGCAAAGTTCACATTTTAAGCTAACATTTTTCCGATGCTTTTCTTAACCTTCTGAGTTGTTATTTCACGAGCAACTTCCCTTTGGGGGCATCTGATGGCAGAATGGATGATTTAAGGGGGGGAAATGTAGTCGTATTTGAATCTGATTTTTAAAGCCTGTAGGAGTCTACTGTGACATTCTGGTAAGAACAAGGCATTATGTCGATGCATGTGACATCTCTCTAATGATGTATGAAGCCTCTCTACAGTGGCAGACCTCTGCGTGGGTGGAGAGCAACTCCGCAGGAAACCTGCTGCAGCCCAGGACACTGCGGCTGCCACCCTCCCCTCAGAAGTAGGAGAGATGGAAAGGTCTGGAAGCTTCTCTGTTTGGAGAATGCTCATACATGAGGGACCCAGACAGCATCTGCCTCAGCAAGCAGTCTGTGTAAGATCAAGAGTGACTGAAACCTGGCATGCAGACTCTTGCAACAGTGGTCCCCAGTTACAAGTGTTTCCTCACACATGGCCCTACTGACTTGTGGATGAGGCTACTGAGAGCCTGGGCCCACAATTGCCTAGCAAAATGGGGAAGGATTTTCTTCCTAATCCAGAGATACACTGTGCAGGAACCATGTGCCCCAACACAGCTTCTTGTAAGGAGCTGCTCAACTACTTTTTCTTCCTCTACCCATTAGGTTGCAAATTTACCAGACTATGGAGGCAAGAGTACAGTAAAAGAAGCTTTCTCATGGAAGAGGATCAAAAAGAATCCAGGAGCCAGAGGAAAGGGGTAGCATCTCACAGAACAAGGTTCTCCAGGCATGATGTGGCCACTGCACCTTGAACCCTCAGCATCTGGAATTAGATACCTGCCTGACTTGCACAATTTGGGCCTATCAACATCCTTGTCCTGGAGAAGGGAGGGGCTGATGAGGCCTCATCCCTCCCTGAAGATGAACAGGCAGTATAAAGTAAGTTGGGGAAGGCCCCATGAGCCCATTCCTCCCTGAGAATTTACAGACAAGGAAGAAAATCCTTCCCCATTTTGCTAGGCTATTGTGGCCCGGGATCTCAGTAGCCTCACCCACAAATCAGTAGGGATGGGATGTGAGGAAACACTTGTTTCAAGAGTAAGGTAACTGGGACCACTGTCTGGAGGAAAGAGAGACATTTTCTTCAGTGCTGAGCTCATGTAACTCCTCACCCATACTCCTGTAAGAAAATCATTGGTTCATTAAAAAAAAAAAACAGCAAAGGATGATAGGAAAGCAAAAGGGAGAGCAGAGACGAGGTGGGAAGAAGTGTGCTCCACAGGAGCGGAGACAAGAGAGGCAGTGAGGGGGAACAGAAAATGCAAATCCACGTGTATGCGTGCATGAACACATACACACCCTACAGTATAAATCTCCAAGCTGGGAAAAGGACTAGCAGGGAGGAAGAGAGGTTGAGAGGGATGAAGGGATAAGAGAAGGTGTGTGGGGGGGGCATGACTAACCAGAATACAATATATACATGTGTGAAATTGTCAGAGAACAAAATTAACACAAAAAGAAAAGAATATATATAAGAAGGAACATGTGAAAAGAGATGAGCACTGAATCTTCTTAGTTCAAGGCAAAGATGTACAGGAGAGCCCCAGTTGATTACCCTGTGGGAAACATTTTTAAAAAAAATTAAAAGAGTCTTCCATGGCTTCTGTAAACACTCTGTTGACAGAACTCAGTCACATGATCCTACAATTGCAAAAGAAGCTGGGAAATGTATTCTAGCTGTGTACCTAAGAGGAATGAAGAAACAGGTTTGGGGAAATTCACAGCTGTCTCTGCCACTGGACATTAAGCAAAATCTGGAAGGCTCAAATTAGTCTGGAGCTGGACTTCCAAATTCACTGTCATCTCACTCATCTGCTCATTTGCATGCCCTATCTATTCATCTGCATCCCTTGTGAAGAAGGCAGGAGGGGAAAGTGATTTTTGGGCATTACCCCAAATGCTGCTTGGGTTTTAAGGTACCACTCGCCAACAACTTGGCATGTGGCAGCCAGTGTGACCAATGCTGTAACTGCCTTCTTTCATTTAATCCCTCTTCTAAGAGAATTATACCATGGCATGATCACCCCCACACTGTAGATAAGAAAATGAGGTCACAAGCTGGCACAGTAAGTCATGAGAGGACCCTAAATCACCCAGGACACTATCATCTCAGAGGTCACACTCCTAACACATCTCTCTCATTGTGACTCATCTGTCAGATTATGTATTGTTCCTCAGGAGATGAAACATCAAGGTTCCTACTTCCTAGTCATATTTAAACCACAGTATTAGCTCATGGGAAAAAAAATATGTCATAAGAAGTTCAGAATGTGAGCTTTGAAGGTAAACAAGAAATGGCATGCCTCAAAGTGACTTTCTTCCCTAACTTTCATAGGCGATGGATGCTGTACATGAAAACAGGAAAGAAGGAAAGAGAGAATGGGAGGTAGCAACAGAAACCCCATTAGTTAGCACAGTGCAACCTCAGCAGACAGGAACTCCTGCAGGCTCCTTAAGCATAGAACCCCTATGATTACATCTCTTACTCCAGCCATTAGAGGATCCCAACATCAGGACCATGGGTGCTTATCGTTACAGCAGGGGTTGCACATTACAGGAACAGTTTCCACACCAATATGTTTGGATGGGATGCCAAGACACAGATTACCCTCCCAACTTATCCAACAGCCTCATAATACTGGGAGAATTTGAGGAAAAGAAGTATCAGAGACAGTGTGATCAGTGCTAATTGTCAACTTGACAAATGCTGTGTTCACCTGGAAAATGGGTCTCTAGTACATACCTCTGGGGACTACACTGATTATGGTAATTGATGTCAAATGACCCCTTTTAGTTGTGGTTGGGACCACTGCTTGACTAGGGGACCCTGGAATGTATAAAATGAGGCCAGCGAGGTGAACACTAACAGGCATACAGCCCTCTGCTTCCTGATTGTGGGTGTCCAGCTGCTTTGAGACCCTGCAGCCTTGATTTCCCACCATGACAGATTGTACCCAAAGACTGTGAGCTGAAATAAACCCTTTCCCCATTCATCTTAGAGTATTTTTATCTCTACAACAGGAAAAGTAACTAAGACAGACTGCGTGGTATTTGTGGCGCTATATTGTATATTATTTCTCTTTCTCCCAAGAATGGCTCTTTTCCATGTGCACATATTTTAAAAAGAGATCAGAAATACCAGTGTGTTTAAATGAGTGAGCATTTAGTGCTGAGTGGCTTTTATTCCCTCACTCCTGCCCCCACACACCCTGAACATTAGAGACAGGCTGAGATTCAGTATAAGCTCACAGCATCTAAGAACAGAAAGATTTATAGCTGGTGGTACCATATAGCAGATAATTCAAGGATCTACTTCTCTTGCCCTGTGGACCTAATTCCATGACAATGCAGTGGCCACTTCTAAAGGCTTTATGCAGAAGATTCTAATACAAGGGCTGGCCAACTCTCTCAAATAGAAACTACAAATCAAACAGAGTGGGAAAAAGCCAATAACCACTTTCCAATTTCCTTAAAAAAAAAAATCTAGGGCTACACTTTAAATATATTTAAAACATATAGTAATAAACCATTATATATTTTAATCTGTTTCTGTTTGACAATATTTCATTTGCAGCCTCTCTGTGGCTTATAAAAATAGACCCAGAGTCCAAATCCCCACAGCGTGCGATTTTCACATTCTCTAATTTGCAGTAATGTATTTGTGTCAAATTCAGTCTCAGGCCTCCCCAGAGAAAGCATTGGCAATTTGTGCCTCTGAGGAGGGAGCTGAAGTGCAAGTCTCAGTACCACTGTGCTGGGGCCGGGATGCTGTAGGATGCAGAGTGAAGGCCTCCTAAATGGCTGAAGATTGACTTTGATCCTGAAACATGCCTTGAAAGCTATTTTTATTCTTTGAAATTTCATATGTATACCATCCTGATCTATACACCCCTCCTCTCCCCTCTTACTGCCCTTGGTTCCCCACCCAACACATGCTCCTCCCACCTCATGTCCCTTTTATTGTTTTTTAATAACCAACTGAATCCAGTCAGTGCCTCTTGCAAGAGTACAAGCCACTTCCCAGCAACCACACTTTGCAGGTGTCCTACATGCCAAGTGCTACGGTCAGCGTAGTGCCTCAAACATGGCGTCAGTTTGCTAATGTCTGAGGGCCTGTTACACTTTAAGTAACTCTCTCTCTCTCTCTCTCTCTCTCTCTCTCTCTCTCTCTTCTCTCTATCCTCTCTCTATCTCTATCTCTGTGTGTGTGTGTATGTGTGTGTGTGTGTGTGTGTGTGTGTGTTTTTGTGTGTGTGTGTGTAACCTCACTCAGATACCTTTCTCAGGTGCCCTCTATCTTGGTTTTTTGAGAAAAGGTTTCTCACTGGTCTGGAGCTCACTGATTACTCAACTGGACAGCCAGTCAGTCTTAGGCATTTGTCCATCTCCCCCTACTCAGCACTGGGATTATAAGTCACACTGCCACACCTAAGTTTTGGTTGTTTTGTTTTAATGTGGATCTGTAACTCAAACTCAGTTTCTCATGTTTGTGTGTCAGCATTTCAGAGATTGAGCTCAACTCTTGTCCTTTCAAATGGGCAGAGAGGATATCATGAGAGCAACTAAGACCAATGGATGAACACATAAGCCAGACTTTACCTTTTCTATCATTTGTGACCTTGGACTCAGTTCTAGACTTTGATTGAAGAAGAAGAGCAAGGAACAAATCCAGAGCCAAGGTTCTTCACTGGCAACCCAAGCCCCTCCCCCCAATGTGCCACCAAGTAAAATTCATTAAATCTGTGAACTCGAATAAATAAAGTAACAACTTTACTTTTAAGATTCCCTTTAATTACACACGGGAACAACAGAATCACAGGCACATTACTGCCACCTGTGACTGTCAACAACAGAAATAACAGATTATTTTTAAGTCACATTACATTATAATTATCAAAGATATCTCCAAATATCATAATGCTTATTGCTACTTCCAAATCATGTAATTACTAGACCTGCTTGTTTAATGTGTTAATACAGGAAATAAAGATTTGACTGAATTTTTTTTTTTTTACTCTCTACTAAACACATTTCAGTCTGGTTTCCTTGGTGATTCTTAGTATTTAGTGCTATGTCTTTTTACATTATTTTTTTATTAGCAGTGTGCAGGGAAACATATTGCTACACACACACCTGAAGAAGGTCAGAGAAATACTTTCAGCGACTGGCCCTGTCCTTCCATCTTATCGTGGATGGGTCTCTTCTTTCCACTTCTCTGAGTATTCCAGGCTTGCTGGCCCAAGAGCTTGCAGAAATCACCTGTCTTCACCTCCCACCTCACCACAGGAGTTCCAGGATTAGGGAAGAGTCCAGCTGTGTCTCCTTCTGGGGTTCTCACCTCCCTGGGCTTGGGTGGCAAGTGCTTTTACCCCTGGGCCATCACATCCCACCAGCATTGTGTTCTAGGCTTTTGTGTTGTTTTGTTTTGAATTTGTTATTTATTTTATTAGTTATTCAAGAGTTTCACAAAATGTGTTTGGTCACATTCACTCCTTTCCCCAATTCTCCTAGACCTACCCCCTTCCATACTCGCCTAATTTGGTGTCTACTTCCTCCCCTCCCCTGTTTTTTCAACCTGTCAAGACCAATTTCTGCTGCCCACATATTCTTGGATGTGTCTTCCCCTGGAAGATGGTCAGCTTTAAAAAACATTGATCCCGGAGTGAGGTATATATCTCCAGGTGCCCAATACTATCATAAGAGGTTAACAAGCTTGGTTACCTGGTGTCTTGAGGACCCTCAATCTCATATACAAGCAACTCAGTCTATGTCTGAAGGTTTGTTGGTGGTTGCTAAAGTGTCCTATGGTGGCTTTCTTCTTCCTTTTTTAGCTCCCTGTTATTTCTGATATTGCATCCATGAAGACAATTCAATGTTTTCCTAAAACCTCTGAAGATTATTATGCTTCTAATATGAATCACGTGATCTGCTAGCTGAAAAAAACAGATTCTGCAATACTGTGGGGGAGCCACCCTGTCGTCTTTCCGAGTTTATAAACTCTCTTCCTCTGAATCTTCATGAGTAAGCTGAAAGCATTGCTCACCTGCCATTCCTTCCAGAATGCTACCAGAGGGAATCCACCAACAGTGAAGCCACTCAATGCAGACCTGGATGGAATCCCCACCGTGTCCCTTACTAACCGCCACTGTGGAAAAATGTCCCCTACTTGGGCCACTGATTCCTTATCTTTAGAGTGGAAAGAAGTGAGAGAGACAAGCTATACCATTTAAGTTGCCTGTCAGAATCCTGGCAAGCAAGCTCAGGGTAGGGCTTGGTGAAGCATAAGAGTGAGCATGGATGACCACTGTCTTCATCGTCACAGCTCTCTTCTCCATTCTGTGCCAGGTGTTCTATTCCCGTGGAATATTACATGCCCTCACCTCCTTAGATGCCCTGACGTAGGTGATGCATTCCAGTTTGTGGTGTGTGGAAGGAAGTGGCATCTCTGTGTAGAGCTGATGAAATTTCAAGAGAGAATCCCCATTCTCTTTCTGTCTTCTCCATGTTAATGTTGGAAGTGTGAGTTAACACAGCAGAGTCTGAGGTAGAAGCACTCGATGCTCATTGACTGCTTGACACACAAGAAAAGCCACTATGAGGAGTCTCCCGAGCCTCAGTGAGCACGCAGTGTGAGTCAGAAACAGACTTCCGCTGGTGGAACACTGGACTTCTAGTGAATGTATGACTTCAGCATAACCCCGCCTCTCTGTTTTTCAAGACAGGGTTTCTCTGTATAGCCCTGGCTGTCCTGGAACTCACTCTGTAAAACCAGGCTGGCTTCAAACTCAGAGATCTGCCTGCTTCTGCCTCCAAGTGCTGGGATTAAAGTGTGTGCACCACCACCTGGCTTAGCTTCTCTTAATATTAGTACAGCAATTTCCTCCAGCTAAAACAGTTCATCATGGAGGAAACCTCTGTAAAGAAAGAAATTCTAAAGAATTTCCTTAATGATCAGGAAGTAAACAACTCAAAAGTCTCAGAAAGTCTCTGGGACTGACCAGATGAACAAATTCCCTCCCCACTCAAGGATTTTTAATCCAAAAGGATGTTGAGAGTCAGAGGCCATCTGAGATGCCTAGAAGAGGCACTCTCCAACCTGCTGAGGTGCCTGCAAGTTCTTGCAGTGAGCTCCAGGTTGCCAGGTTTTGTGAACCATCACCCATGCTGAGGTGGGTTTCTGATGATGCAGCTGCTCCTGTAAGTAACCCCTCACCCACACTCCTATAAGCAATACCAATAAACTCATTGGTTCACCAAGTTGGACTTTGCAGTATTATTTTGGTCTTTCATTAGTGCCTTAATGAGGTGAGTAGACATGTGTTCACATCTTTCAAGGAGCAGTGTCACAAAAAAATTAGTTAATTAATGAAACACAGAAACAAACAGCTCCCTTCAGAATGCAATAGCCAGATCTCTAGAACTCCCATAAGACACACTTGGAGGCCAGCAGGAGCCTGCCACCTACTGCCAGGTCCAAAGGCTGCAGAAGAAGCCTGACTCTCAGCACAGTCTCTACAGACTCCAAAAACAACCTTGGCTCACCCACCAGGACAGAAGAAGATCTCTTGAGACACTACGCTTTCAGTCACAGCCCAGGTTAGCTGAAGCCAGAAGCTTGCTGTTTGCTCTCCAGAGATGCAAGAGGCTCTAAGCTTCTAGGTGGCTTCCCATTGGCTGCTCATCTTTGTGTGCTTGCATTGTAATGGGCCCCCAGACCTTAGCACAACTGGCCCATGATGGAAGTACCATTCAGTCTCAGAACCCAGCACATAGGCATTACCACCTGCCAAAAGGAGAATAAAGACCTGATCCATCAAAGTCCATAGTTCTGGGAAAGTCCTTAAATACTAACCTTGCTTTTTGGCTTCTGTAGTTCTGCTTCTGGCTAATGTTTCTTGCTAACTGAGCTGTGTCAACCCAGGATGTGGTTTTTGTGCTTAAAAGCTCACCAGACAGGCTCAGGACTGCACTCAGGTCCAGAATACTAATGTAGTAGCCAGCTGGCTAATAAAGACTTCCTATTGGCAAGAATCAGTGTCTGAGCAGTCTTCTCTAGTGGACACTTCACAATAGCATGTTATTGGGGTGCACTTGTTCATGCTGGCACATGTGGAGGCCAGAGGTTAACACTGGATGTCTGCCTCAATTGTTTCCCCAACTTGTTTCTGAGTGGGGACTCTAACTGATCCTCACCATTTCTGTTAAGACTGTCTGGCTGCAAGTCATCCAGAATCCTCCTATCTCCTCCCCAACAACACTGGATTCTGCACTTTCCCTGCCACACCTGTCTTTCTGTGGGTGCCCAGATCCAAACTCAGATTCCATACTAGCAGCTCGCTCTTTTACCCACTGCTGGCTGCCCATGCCCAAAAACTCCAACCTGGGGCAACTGCTGTAAACGGCCAGGGACAAAGCATAAGATGTAATTAACATGTTTCAAATCAACATGTAAAACATGTCAGATATCTAAGTATTAATAATATTTTTTGCAAACTAATTACATTAAAATGACGAGCCCAGGAGGAACTAAAAGAGTTTTCAAATTCTGTTTCACTCCTCTTATTTAATGTCTGCATGGATTACCACTTTATTCAATTTCTAGTTTTTTTTTATTACCAAAAATGATCCAAACATCACACTATTTCACAGCCATCATCATTTATTCATAGCTCAATAGAGGAAGCCAGTATAGCAATAACTCTTTTTCCCCTCGCTCCTAATTGTCATTCTGGGAGAGAAGAGGAATGCCAGCCTCAAGTCAAGGAACATTACTGCAGAGCATCAGCCACAGTCACCAGTTTCCCCCAAGCATGTTAGCATCGTTCATCATGAGGGGTTTGTGCTGAGCAATGCAGGCTTCTACCCACAGGCCTTGCAAGCCCACTGCTCCTATCTCAGCTTTTCAGGAAGCAAAGTGCGTGGAGTCAAATACTAACTTTGCCCACAACCGTATGCCCTTGGATAGATCCATAAACTCTTCTGAGCCTCGGCTTTATCATCCATTAAATGAAGGTTATAGCAATACTCTCCCAAGTCTGTTGGAAAGAATAAAAGAGGTAATCCATATAAAATGCTTAGCATGGAAGTCTGGATGCTCAGAGATGTTGTCTGTGTTCATTGTCACCATCGCAGCCACCGTTGGGAAGAGGCCAGCACCAGGAAGATTAACCTTCAATGTCTTTCACCACATGGACAGGTAGACCTTCATCTCTCTACTGCTCCATCATTCACCCACATACACAGCCATCCAAAGAAATCTCTTTGCTCCATATAAAAATGTCTTCAAAGCCAAGCATGATGGTGCATGCCTGAAATGTTAGGACCGGGAAGGCCGAGGCAGAAGACCATGCGTTTTAGGATTTCCTGGCTATATAGAATTCAAGACCAGCCTATGGTACAGAGACCATGTTTCAATAAATAAGCAAAACCAATGATATGAAAGCTATTTCTAGTTATGAAAATATGCACAGAGTATTTAAACCAGGTATGTGGCTCTCAGTGTTTTTTTGGTTGGTTGGTTGTTTTTTGTTTGTTTGTTTGTTTGTTTGTTTGTTTGTTTACCCTTGAACAGGTTACATGGGTGAGCTGAGTGGAGGAAAGAAAGGCCCATCACATCCAAAGCCTCTTCAGGCTTCCTAAAAGGAGCTTAAATGTCTTCTAGGGGATCAGCCTTTCACACCCAGTGCCTGCCTCTGCTGTAACTTACCTGAAGGCACCTGTTTGTCCATCTGTGAGTCTCCGATATCACAGGCTCCTTGAGAGCTGGAACACAGTGTCTGACTCACGTTAAAGTCACCAGTGCCTTGAGGAGCAGCAACAACACGCTCTTTAAGTTCGTTGAGCAATGCAGGTCCCCAGGAAGTCCACTCATCAACAAATACGTTGTGTGCTCTGCTACTCTGAGAAACCCAGCCCACTTGGCTTCCAGCTCAGCCCGTCTTACTTTCCCCTGGCTAGAACTAGGGTGTCTATTCTTTTCTTAGGTGTTCTGTACCCCAAATGGATTCTCTTCATTCTCCTGGCACCTTGGAAATCTGTTCTTCTGTGTAAGTTTTCAGAATCAGGAAATTTACCTCCCCACCTCTTAGACAATTTCAAACATCCCAGCACTCTCCATCAATCGTCATTCCCACAGCCTTCTTGCTTCTTCTCCATGAAAGCCATGCTACCTGAGTGGATCCACATCTCCCCTTGCCATTGATAAAAGCATGCCAAATCATTGAAATTATGCACCATCACAGAGGATGACAGGCCAGCACCTCCACTGCTGGGCCTCATTTGGAGGACTGACTCTGTGAGCTGCGGTGATATGTGGCTGGGAGCAGATCTTTTGATCGTAAATAGTCAGGAGGTTGGAATGTATAATGCTATGGAAATAAATGGTGTCGAAAACCATAGGACATAATTGATGGTGCTCGAGCAGATTTTCTGATCCCAGCGTACTCAGGAAGTCTTAGCACAGAGGCAGCCAGGATGACTGGGCTTTAGAGAGGTTGACCTCAGAAGAGAGAGTTTAGAAGAGGAGCGACTAGGCTTTCTGTCAGTGTCCCAAGAAGAAGCCTTGGCTCCTGAGGCAATTGGGTGACTTCTGACCTTGCTTTCCGGGCACCCTGCTGGTGCCTGACAGTCATCGATGTGACCCTGACTTGGCTCCTATTAGCTCTCTGAATGAACTGTGCTGAGCTAAGGTTTGCTCGTCTGTAAAATAGGGAAGATGGCAATACTAGCCTCATAGGACTCCTGGAAGGATCAAGTGATGAAGTATACAGAAGACGTGAGCAGTGTTCACCATGTGCTCACATACTAGTAGAAGTCGTCTCTGGTTGTCGCTGTTCCTCTTCCTCAAACACACCCCTTTTCCTGTGGTAGTTTGCTTGTTGGTGACCAGATATGTGACAAAAAGCACTTGAAGGTGCAAAGCTTTCATTTGGCTTATAGAGAGAATACGGTCCACTATGATGGGAAAGTATGAGGCAGGGGTGAGAGGCAGCTGGTCACATTGCATCGGAAATCAGGTAGCAGACAGCAGATAGGAAGGCAGGCCTGCCTACAAAATCCCAAGACCCACCCCAGAGATCCATTTCTTCCAGCAGTGCCCCACCTACTAAAGGCTCCATCAACAGCGCCACCAGCTGGGGGCCAAGTGTTCCAACACATGAGCCTGTGGGGAGCACTTCACATTCAGATCATAATGTCCCAATGCAATTGTGCCAATGCCATAGCCTCAAGACCTCCCAGTAGCAGGCCATTTTTTATTTGTCTTTGTGTGTGTGTTACACATAAGAAACTCACAGAGGCTAGACGGGGGTGTTGGCTCCCTGGGATCTAGAATTATAGGTGGTTATGAGCCTCTTGATGTACGTGCTGGAATTTAACTCAGGCCCTCCGGAAGATCAGCAAGCACTTTCAACTGCTGCACCATCTCCCCAGCCCAGAGCCCATTTTCATCTAGAGTACGAAGGCCAATTCCACAGCTTCTCACTGTCCATTCCCCAGCATCCTTTTAAAGGAAGATCGTGGGCTAAGGGGCTTCTGGGGACTCAGGACTGACACTTCCATTTGGCTTAGTCTCTGCGTTTGTCCTTGTTGACACTTGTTTCTTGTAGCACTTAGAACGAGTTATAAATACACCATCAAAGGTCACAATGAGTGGCGTATGTTCAGGGCTGCGTGTGCAGCAGGTGAATGTCAGTGGCCTCTCGCACACCAGATCATCCCATCTGCTGTCTCAGAAGAGTTGTAAGACTCATTCTTTACTCTAATTCTATTGGGAGCACAAGGAAGGACGAGTCATCTGCCAGCTTCTGCCCAGCTTCTACCACCTGCTAGGCTCTGCTCCTGGGTAGCCTGTTATGGCTTAAATGTGAAATGACACCAACAGACTCCAGTACCAAATGCTTGGTTCCCGGCTGGGGTTGCTGTTGGGGAGGCTGTGAACTCTAGATGAGCTCAGCGTGGTGGAGGCCTTTGGCCCCAACCTCTCTCTGTGTCTTGGTCCATGGAGATGAGAGGAATCCTAGCCACTCTTCTTGCCACCAAGGCACAAGCTCCTCCACCACACCTTCTCCACCATGTTGGACTGTAGCCTCTCAGATTGTGAGCCAAAAGAAACCTCTTCTCCTGCAAGCTGCTTCCTGTCGGGTGTCATCAATGAGAAAAGTAGCCTAAACAGCAGCTGCTTGAGTTCCTCGTGTGTGCCATGTAGAAAGCCATACTCATTTTGAGGATGTTCAAATAACTCAGTGTCTGGGATGCATGCATAGGCAGTGACTGAAAAAAAGCCATGCCAATCAATGCTGCTGATGCTATTGGGGGAGGGGGTCTTCCCTACACCTCTCCCTGGATACTAGTCTCTCCAGTGTGTTTGCTGTAGGGGTCTCACTGGTTAGTCAGCATGTCCCAGAGGCTTCAAATCAGCATCTCTGTCTTCTGCTTAATTTTCATCTCTAACTCTCAATTCTGCCTCCACTCTCCTTATTCTCTGTGCACACACTTCCTTCTGCTCTTTATTGAGGAAAAAAGACTGCCAGGTTTTCATACCCTTCTCCTCTCTCTCTCTCTCTCTCTCTCTCTCTCTCTCTCTCTCTCTCTCTCTCCATCCATCCATATCCACTATCCATCATTTCTTCTCTCCATGTTAAGGAGGACATTGTCTCCAGGATAAATGTCCCTACCCAATGGAAGGACTCATACTCAAGAGACACAGTAACAAGCAAAGTACAGTGCCCCTGACAGTTTTTGGTCTCCCTGCTTCCAGTACACTGGTGCCTGCTCTCAATCAACCCACACATCCTCTGTGGCCTATCCTCCAAGAAAATGTCACTTGAAAAGTTGCTTCCAGACTTTACCTTGCCTCTAAGCCAAGGACCCATCATTCTCTTGCTCAAGTACCTGCTTTCTCGAACGACTGTTCTGTCAAGTGGCTTATGTATCTTCCTGTTCACTTCTGAAGCCATACCCATCTGGCTTCTGCTTCTACCTACAATGGAAAGGCTTCCCTGGAATACTTGATATTATGCATTGACTGAACCTAGAACTACCAGCCTGGTTCTCATTTCCCTAAACTCCACTAAGGTATCCAATGTGGCCATCTCATTCTTCTCACCCTCTTGTTCCATGACTTCCATGAGGATATTTGGGTCTGC
Organism: Peromyscus leucopus; assembly: GCF_004664715.2. Taxonomy (NCBI): domain Eukaryota; kingdom Metazoa; phylum Chordata; class Mammalia; order Rodentia; family Cricetidae; genus Peromyscus; species Peromyscus leucopus. The sequence continues at coordinate 27,807 of NW_023505170.1, read as the reverse complement.
ATTTTTAGGCTCATTACAAACATTTCCCTTTTCCACTTCTTAGAAGTATGGAAAGCCATTTCCTCACACTCGCTCTAACGTTATTCTCTGATCTGATGAGCCCTTTCTCTCCTATGCCTTTTCTGGTGCTCTGAAGTCTTCTTTGTTTGATGACAGCCTAGCTCATCTTCAGTGCTCCCCTGAGGATCCTCTGCAAATATACCTCCTCTGTCTAGGCTCGCATTTGAACTCAGATCCCAAATGATAAGGAGAGTGCTGCTGTGCATTTGTGGGAATCCTGCTCCTCATGAACTGTCTGACGCTATAGCACTTCTTACCCAGTCCTCCCACAGGGTACCTTTATCTGAGGATGTGGCTGTGTATTAGAACTGTGCATGCATTACAGTGCTGTGCCTGCAATATAGTGGGCTGTCACATTAAAGCCCACCATAAAAGCACTAACCATATCTCAAATGAGAAATCAGGGCCTTTGAGTTCAGGCCAGGTGATTTTTCAAAACTCTTGAAATGTCCATTTGCACTAGCTTTAAGGTCAGGGAAGACGATCAACATGTGATTTGGCAAAATGGGAGGATGCCAAGAATGCTACTGTAAAGCACCACTGATCTTCAAGGGACCTTGTCCTTGAATGACAGAAGAGGTCATAAAACCCAATGTGAAGTAAACCATGCAAGGACATTCCTGCTTGCAATGCTAAGAGATTATAAAATTGTGTTCTCAGACGTGGCTCTTAAATGATTTCTCATTGTGTACCTTGTTATTGTTATACTTTAGACAAAATATAAAGGAAAAGGTTTGTAGATAGAATTATGTAATAACAGGGGCTCAGTTTGTGAAGTGTACACCTTTCAAGCACGAGAACCTGAATTTGAGCACCAGAATCCATTTTTTGAAAAAGTGGGGTGTGTGGTACATGTTCACCATCTTAGCACTGGGAAGGCAAAGATCAAAGGATCCCCGCAGCTCACCGGCCAGGCAGTCTTGCCTACTTGGCAAGTTCCTATTCGGTAAGAGACATAGTCTCAAAGGCAGTGGACATCATTTTTGGGGAGTGACAGCTCTTACCTACACACACACACACACACACACACACACATACAGAGGAAGCCATCCTTGAAGACCTGCTTGTACCAGGCTGTCATAGAGACTTTCTCTGTCTCTCTCCATCACTCTCTGCCCCATGGTTTGCCATGCCTCTGCCACATGTTTCTCCACCATGACATCTGTCCTCACTGTGGACTGGGATCACAGAACCAGGAACCATTGATTGAATTCTCTAGAATCATAAGCTGAAAGACATCTTTTCTCCCTTAAGTTACATAAGATGCTTTGCCATAGTGACGAAAGGCTAATGCACCATTCTGTGTGTAAATTACCACCATACTTTGCAGATAAAAGACGAGGGTGAGTGATTGACTTCGTCCCATAAGGGGTCAGCTGTGAACTACAAACTCCTCCAGGAGACACAGGCTCCATCCCCTGTCACCCTAGTGCAACAGCTCACTTGTTCCTTGTGAGAAGTGCTGGGCTCTCCAATGAGTCAGTGGCCAGAGCTGTCTGCTCACAGCAATGGCAGCTCAGCCCCTTCTCCAATATAGGAGCCTCTTCTCAGGCAGACTAGACTTCTTCTAATTGGCTCACAGCCCCTGATTAGCTTCCTTGAGGCACAGACTTGAGACAGGGAAAATAAATGATTCCTTGACCTGGAATAGAGTTTCCTTTTGAAAGGAAGAAAAGGAAATCAGTAGGAGAGATTCCACCTACTTCTCCCAGAGCCTCTGGGATCACCACCTGTGTCGTTTGCCACTGCAATGATTTGGCTAACAAAACGGTAATATCCATCAATCCAGTTCGACTGCTCTGCCCAAACAGAAGCCGTCCCATTTATCAGAATGGAGGCCCTCCACTGTGTCTATAGTGCCATTAAACTATCAACAGGCGATCGCTAAGGCGAAGCAAAATAAAAAACAACTGTTAACTGAAAGGAAATATTTTCCTTTTTTCCCAAACATCCTGGCCAGCAGAGTCCTTTGTGGCTGTCAGCAGAGCCAACGTGGGCTGGGCTCAGATCTTTGTGTTTCCATGCAGTATGTGTTTGAGAGGCCAACAGAAACACTTGCAATGCAATGGCTGAGCCCAGGTAAGCGGGTTCTCTCTCAGCAGGGCAAGCTGCATGACGATAAAAAGGGAAATGTGTATGCATTTCTGTGATAAAGCAGGCTTAATGATTCCCAAGGGGAAGGAACCTGGGCCATGCAGTCGCAACTTAGGTTCAAAACGGATCCACGCAGGCCAATTAACGTGCAAATATGTATGTGCTGAACCTGCACTCCATCCGTCATGTGCGCGTGGAAATTGGGCCCATTTATCTGTTATATTATGTATGTGACATCTTAGTTTGGTTCTTACAGGCTGCTTGGGGACAAAGAGGCCATGTGCTCTGCAGCTAGCAGAGGGAATTTAAGATAAATTCTTCAGCTGTCGTCAACGGTGCAAGGCACAGAATTCAGTTGGAAGATAAAGCTTTTCCGTCGGCAGGGTTTTAATGTCTCTCCATGGCCCGTGTGGTGTCTTATTAAAACTGTGTGTGGTGAGGGAGGGTGGCATATGCCGTGAGGAGTTATTGGCACAGACAGCTTGCTGTCATGTTTCCTGAGTCCGGATTTAGCAAACGTTATTCACATATTCGCTGTCAATCTGCGGAGAGAACAGAGAGCTGGCGAAGCCATTCACACTCTCGTTCTTCGGGCTTGTAATTCTTTTTGTTTGCCCTTAACCCACGTCTCTGCCACAGGTAGAGTCTGTTCTGCTCAAATTACAACTGTTTGTCTGTATTTAAGCAAAAAATAAAAAAAAAGCAAAAAGTGATTGGAGACAGAAAGGCCTCACCCTCACCAATGCTGTTACTGAATCCATTGTTATTCACCTACAAGAACACAAGAACACGCTGTTTGTTCATAAATTTAAATCTCACATTAAATGATAGTGACCACTTGCTTTGATGAATTGCCATTAGAAATTCAATTAATAAAAGGTTACCTCCCTACAGTAGTGGAAAACAAATATGTTTGGGCTGCAAGAATGACAACTTAGACTTCAAAACAACAGTTAGGAAAACAGGAGACATACTGTTTAAAATATGTTTCTACCTGGGAAGGAAACTCAGCAGATGAGTGAATGGACTGTGTTTTCTCTGTGGTTTCAGCTGTGTTCGGGTACTCACACCCTTAATTCTCGCCATCCCTCTACTCTCTCCCAATCCCAGCCTCTACTTCCTGTAGGCCGACACATGGACACAGGTGTTTTTCTACCATCCCCTCCTGCACATGGTATCCTGCCCAAAATCAGGGGAACAAATGACCTCAGAATGAATCTCTGAAACTGTAGCCAAAACAAATCATTCTTCCCTCGTGTCTAGTATTTTGTCCACAGCCATGAAAGGCTATTACTTTCCTTCACACCTCTTTTCTCGCCTTCCCTCCTCCTCTTCCTTCCCCCAATCCTGCCTTCTTTCCTCTCTCTCCTTTCTTCCAGTCCTCCTTCCCTTCTCTCTGTTTTCCCCTACAGATTCATTTCCCTCAGTTCTGCAAATTACATACTAAAAGCACACCCACCTTAAACATAAAACCCATCCATTTTCCACATGGGAGTTAGCCATACAACATCCCACACCCAGAAAGGGCCCCCAGGGGCCCCCTTTAGTTTATCACTTGAGATGGGTGATGCCTGTTTTCTTGTGTATGCAAATGAAACAGGGTGCATTCTTCCCCTGAGGTCAGGTGCTTTCTCACTCAGCATCCAGTTCTGTGATTCATGAGGCCATCTCACATAGCCAGGGCTGAATCTGGATGGCAGCCTTGCAGCCACTGCATCCTACACCATGATTTGCTTATGAACTAGCTAATGGCTCATGCCATTTCCAGCATGGAGCCATGAGGATAAAACCTCCAAGAATAGTCCTGCCTGCATCTGTTGGTGGATGGTAGCATGCATTTTCCGTAGCTCTTCCAGGATGCAGGCTTGTCAAGTCGTTCACACCGCTTCAATCAGGACACAAAGTACTTCTGCCTTCCAACCAATACTTTTTAATCAAGGCTAGAGTGATAAACATCTTGCCACAGAAAGCTGCTAGGAAATGGAAAAGGGGAAACAGGAAACATACAAGGGTTTACTTTTATTATAAAATATTGTTTATTTGTTTGTTTGTTTCCATTAGCTGAATGTTTTAAGTTGTCCTCTGTGACAAAAATGTGAGAGAATGCCTTAGGAGGGGAAGGAAGGAAAAATGTCTAAGCAGTGGGCAGCTGTCCATGGTGCTGACCACAGGAAGCTGGCTTGTGGCCTAGTGTTGAGAAGTGGCCCTTAATGAGTAACAAAGTAGGGAACTGAACACGATGTGTGCTCCAAGCAGTAACCGAGGTGGTTTACACATCAGGGCAATCAGAGTTCAACACTGCACCCTGACAAACATGGCTCGGATTCATTCCTCCACTGAATGAGTCTTGGAAAAGTTGAGTGTTCCTTAGCCTCAGTTTACCTGTTGTGAAATGGACAACATTGTGATAGCAGCTAGAGCCCAAGATTTTTCTGAGCATTTACAGCACAATAATGAAAACAATGGAGCATCCCTGTAATACTGAGGACATGACAGGTATTTAATAGTGGAACTATGCATTGTGCTCCCTGCAAAACTACCTGGGCAGTTACCACCGCCATCCTTTTCATGAGCTCAAAAGCCTCCTGGGTGGAGGTGTCAGCAAGATGGCTCAGGTGGCTGCCAAGTTTAGCAATCTGAGCTCTGTCCCTAGGCTCACATAGTAGGAGGGAGAAGTGACTCCCACAGAGTCGCTTCTGACCTCCACAACACATACACAAAATAAGTAGGACAATCAATCAATAAAATAATGTTTGAGTCTCTATGAGGGGTGTATGGTTATTTGTATTCTGAAAATGAGGAAATAATGCTTTCCAATGTAACTTATTCAAGTGATTGGTTCCAGGGCTACTGGGAGACAGGAGTTATTAGGAACCAGGTGAGACTGGGACTCCTGGTCTCCACACCATCTCTGAAACTCTTGACCCTTCCTGATGACCTCTGTGCAAATCCTTACCTCACTATTCATGTTTAGTACTGACCTGCACTGCTTATGTACCACACACCTTGAGAAACAACAAAGAACTATCCTGCCCATCAGTGTAGATACTGGCGGGTCCACTCCCGAGTGGCCCCCCATGTTTGTAGAGTCTCTCAGATCCCCCTCCATGAGCTTTATCCCACAACAACCACATGACAGAGCAGAGGAGGTACAGTTTTCTTTGAGGTAGTGAAAATGAGGAACAGATGGGCCCCCAAGATCCAGGTCACCAGATTTGATCTCCAGGTTGTGACTTCAGAATAAGAGAGGAGAGGCTCTGTGGATGCCCTCTTGAGATAGCCACGACACTATGGACAGTCTCCAGCCAGTGCACACTTGGCTGGAGACCCATGACCAACATCTACTAACATATTCCTCTCCTATGGTGTCAGCAGCTGCCAAAATTCTCATCAGGCCCTGGAGGCTGGATGGGGAAAAGAAGGACTTTCCAAGGCAAGTAAGGACCAGCTTTGAAATCCCCACCACCATTCTAGGCTGCTCAGAGCATGCTCTGTGGGCAAGGGGTCAGCCCAACCCAGCACCACACAGAAAACATACCACAGACAGCAAACCTAAACACCAGCCCCAGGGAGAAGAAGCACAGCCAGGAAGCTGAGTACACTCCAAAGAAGGAACCCACTTCAAAATGTCCCCAAAGACAGCAAAGCCATGTTTCCTACCTCAACTTGGCCAGCAGCAGGACTCGCCAAAACCTGCACATTAAAGAAAAAAGACATTAGTATCGATTCAACAAGAAGGTAATTGCATTAATTGTCTTTCTAAAGGAGCTGGCATCAATAATTTGTTATAACCAGAGGGGACTAGTGGACAACCCACAAGAGCACGTGCAGACACACATACACACACAGAGGCACAAACATATACACAGATGCAGAGTTGCACACACATATACACTCTTACTTAGAGAGACACATAGGCATAGAAATATACCCACAGAAACACAGACATTCACACAGGCCACACAAACACACAGAAAGGTACACACACACATACACACACACACACACACACACCACACACACACACACACACACACACACACTTCCACCAAATGCAGCAGATTCATTTCAAAGTCCTGTGAAAAGGTGAAGAGGATAATTAGTATTTTCAACACATTATAGCGAGCTTGCCAGGAGGCAAAAGGGGGAAGGCCATGTGCAAAGTTGCACAGTGAGGAGAAAATGAACACCAAGGAGCCAAGGCATTGATGGCAATTTTTTTATTAATGACATTTTTAAGGTATTTTGTTCCTTCAGTTCTGAGCCAGCCTTATGAGAGTTACAGTGCCAGCAACAACTACAGCCTGTGTTAGCAAAATGCTTCACAATATTGTGAAGTAAGGAGTCCTGGAAGGCTTTGTGCCAGATTCTTCGTGGTGTTTTTCTCATTTAACCCCAGAACAACTTTTATTATCCCCTCTTCATAGATGAGAATACCAGGGCTTAGAAAACTTAGGTAACTTTCCCCAAGATCTGGAAAGTTATTAAGTGGAGAGAATTAGATTTGATCCCAAGATGAAGGCACCTCAGCCTCCTACCCAGAAGCCCACAGTATACTGGAAGTTCAGATAGAGACACCAGCCACTGAGTTCACATTAGCTTTAGTGAAAGGATCCTCTTTGCAGGGGTTAGTAGGATTTCATATGATGTTTGTGTGCGTGTGTGCATGTGTGTGTGCATTTGTGCGTGCATGTGTGTGTGTGTGTGTGTGTATGCATGCATGCATATACATATGTGAGAGGAGGACAAAGAGGACATTGGACCCCTGGAGCTGTAGTTACAGGCAAATTTTGGGCTGCCATGTGAGCACTGGGAATTGAACCTGGGTCTTCTGGAAGAGCAGCAAGTGCTCTTAACCATCTGATGTGGTTGATATATTGTTCACCCCAATAAACCTATCTCGGCTTCAGAGAACAGAACAGCCACTAGATATACATAAAGGCCAGAAAATGGTGGCACTCACACCTTTAATCATTCCAGAGGCAGAGATCCATCCAGATTTCTGTGAGTTCAAAGCCACACTGGAAATAGCCAGGCAAGGTGCACATGCCTTTGATCCCAGGAAGTGATGGCAGGAAGCAGAAATGTATATAAGGCATGAGGACCAGGAACTAGAGGTCTTCTTAAGCTTTTAGGCTTTTAACAGTTCAAGTGAGATCCATTCAGATGAAGACTCAGAGGCTTCCAGTTCGAGGAAAAAAGACCAGCTGAGGAATTGGCAAGGTGAGGTTGGATGTGGCTTGCTTGTCGGTTTCTCTGATCTTTCAGTGTTCACTCCAATACCTGGCTCCGGATTTATTTTTATTAACAAGACCTTTTAAGATTCCTGTTACAATCTGAGCCATCTCTCCAGGTCCATGTTGTTTATGTTGTGTGTTTGTATGAGTATGCACATGTATGTGTATGTCATGCATGTATGATCGCATATGTGAGCATGTGTGTGTGTTGAGGTCAAAGAACATTCTTAGCCTCATTCCTCAGGCACCAACCACCTCAGTTTGGAGACAGGGTCTCTCACTGAGACTGAGGACTTGTCAACCAGCCTGGACCAGATAGACAAAAGGCCCCAGAGATCCATGTGCCTCCATCTCCTCTGAACTTGAATTATAAGCACATGCCACCATACACAGTGTTTTTTTTTTTTAGATGAGTTTTGGATATCAAATGCTCATAGTGAAAGCAGTTTATTGACTTAGTCACTTTCCCACTCCCAGGGATTTGTGTTTTCAAATCACTTCTACAAACTTTCTGCCTGCAATTCCTGGAGATTTGAGACTGAGTCAGACAATCTCAATGACATTTTCCTATCAGAAAATCAGACTACCAGCTGGTCCAGTGCTGCTTGTCTGTCATCCTGACTTATCAGAAAGTTGAGGTGGGAGAATGGCCTTCTTGGCTACAAAGGGTGTTCAAGAGAAGTCTGGCAACTTATTGAGACCAACCTCAGAATAAAATGTGAAAAGAGGTTGGGGACATATCTCAGTGGAAGAACACTTGCTGAGCACAGGTAAGGCCCTGATTTAATCTTAATACAATGTGGGGATTTAAAATGAACAGTGCTAATAAGTTCAGTGTACACTGAATTAAATTCTCCAAAATCATAACATTGATGTCCTAATCCCTGTATGAAGATGCTTGGAAGTGAGACCTTAGGAAACGGCCACACTGTCCATTGAGAGGACATCACAGGGCAAGGTCTCTGGTGTCCATATAATAGAAACACCAGAGGCTTTGCTTCCTGTCCACACCCACACCCTTACTAAGAAGGTCATATAGGACACAGTGAAAAGGCAACTACCTATAACTCCAAAGCTCTTGTGAGGTCTTGAACTTCCATCCTACAGAACCACAAGACTCCACTACCTGTCTGTGTGTCTCTATAGAAGCTGACTTGGACATTGACTGGTACCAGCTCACAGCCGTGAATCCAGCAAAGGACTTAGGAAGGCATGGTCCCTGACTTAGCAGACCAGCCCCCCTGCAGCTTACTGTATCTCAGCCCACCCTAGCACTGTCTCACACGCACTCACCAGAAAGGCATCAGCCCTCCCAAGAGCCATCTGCCCCAAATGGGAGGGGAGCAGACATAGCTCCCACCCACAGAGAATCTTTCATGTCTCATTATCTTCCCAAGCCAGAGTCTAGCCTTCAGGCTGACCTCACCAACAGCGTTCATGAGCCATGGCCAAACACTTAATAGGCTGGGATCTATGAAAATCACCATGAGGAAATAATGGTGTCACAGACCAGAGCTATGTCATGCCTCCCTCCCTACACAGCTCTGGAAGAGTCTGGGATGCTGCAACCATCGCCACATCCCTAAAGTCCAAGGAGATCCCTCAGCTGCATAGCCTCGTGTGTGTGTGTGTGTTGTGTGTGTGTGGTGTGTGCATACACTTTTACTTTGCCTGTAGTCCCCCAAGAGCAGTAATGAGGGATAAATCTGATGTTCAACAGCTGCAGGTTTCAGGCAGACTCAGCTTCTCTCTCCACACACAAACAAGGGCAGCGCAGTCCTCAGCCGACCCCTCACAAGCATGGGCAGCACAGTCCTCAGCCGACTTCTCTTGTTTCCTCTACTTCATCATCTGAGTGTGTTTCCTAACATTTTTGTGCATTTCTTGTTGCAAATCCCTTGATCAGCCCCCCAAATAGGCAACCTCGCTCTTCACAATTATTGTAAACACACACTAATATGGAGAAGCATGCACACAGCTCTTGTAACAAAGGTTAACATGATACTATCATGATCAAAACACTATAGAGGCTAAAATATAGGGTTACACACTCAGCTACCTATAAGGGAACAAGATGATCGAAGCAGCTGAACTTATGTGGAACTAGAGATTTCCTACCCTAACTAAAGCCATTGCAGCAGCTTTTAACGGGCAACATGTGGCTCCAGGCAAATAAAGCCTAAGTACCCAGAAGTGGCTGTTGAACATCGAGTTTATGATCCAGTGTGCTTCCAACCTGCCACTACGGGGAGCATGTGGCCCAGGACAGCTGTGAATGTGACTTGACACAACTGTAAGCTTAAACATTCTGAAGTCTTCTCTTGGCGACTTCTCTTCATAACACTATTGCATGATTCTCGATTGTAAACTTCGCTAGACGATAAAGTTGAATTGCAATGTCAAAAATGTTAGACATGCTTGCAGGCCCAGTAAATAGGGATACATCTATACTTTAAAATAGGATGCAACATCTCCACATGTGTATGTGTACAAACCTACACAGACACGTGTGCAACACATACACACACACACACACACACACACACACACACACTAAAGGAAAGAAAGGTGCACTACACACTGCAGACATAAGACCGGAACAAATACTAACATAGCTAATGTCTATATACATTATCCATCCTCCCCCCATACAAGTGCAGGTGCCTATCTGAAAGGAGTCTGTAGGGTACACACCAAGATGATGAAAGGTTCATCTCTGAAGAACAGCCTGGAACTTTATTGGAACCTGGTGTGTTCCTGAAAGCGATGGAAATTTTTCCTTTCTCTCAGTCATTTGAAACTTTCCAACAGAGGATGTATTGGTTTATAAAGCTAACATTCAAAGCAATAAAGAAAACATAGCCTAACAATATTACTAAAAGACCTTTTAGGAACCCTGGGGTTTCTTTTTTTAACCACAGAGAGACAAATAAAAATGACTCTCACCTGATTCTATATAGCCGCACACTGTACAAAGTAAGGCACAAAGTCAGGGAGATGGTTCTGGCAATGAAATAATTGCTTGCAGTTATGGGGCCCTGGAATCCACATAAAATGTTAGATGTGGTGTCATGCACTGACGATCTCCAGACAGGAGAAGTGGAGACAGATGGCCCTGGGACTTCCTGGCCATCTTGCCCAGCCTACTTGGAGAATTCTAGAGAAATCAGAGACCTTATCTTAACAAGCAAGGTGGATGACATCAGAAGAATGAGAGCTGAGATTGTCTTCTGGCCTCCACATGCATGGGCACCTGTGCATGCACTCACAATAAAACAATGCACAGAGTAAAGCAGTGCAGAGCTGTGGGGCTTGCGGCCAACTGGGAAGAAGCATGTTTTATTTTATGACCTACGATTACACTTTGGGTAAACATACTAAGAAAAATGGCAAAATATGATAGATCTGGGTATTCATTTCCAATGCTCACAGCTCAGGGCTTACTCAGGAAGGTCCACCCACAGGCTGATGGCCTGTCTGTCCCTGTGACGGCTGAGTGCAGACTGGACACACCAGAATGAGCCACAGAAGCCAGTGGGACGAGGCTCTTTAAAGGATGGCAGGCTGCGGCCCTTGGCTTTGATCTTGTCCAAGGCAGCAGCCATCAGAGACTGTGCAGTAGGGGGCTGATCTGATTAGAGGCTTGCTGCTGGTGGGCCATTCAGACCAGCACAGGGCACAGAAGGGACATGGGAAATTCCCAGCAGGACAAGAGGGAACGCTTTGTTCCGGCGTTTCTTTATTCCTTTAATCATTTCTCTTGCTCTCCCCAGTTCCCAACTTGCCTTTGAAATCCCAACATAAAGGCTTTCCTCTCCCCTTGTGCTAAGAACTTGTTGTCCAGGGTTCCATTTCAACTCTCACCTCAAAATGCACTGCCATATCCCATCCACAGACAGGGAATCCAAGACTGGGGACTGGAAGCCTTTACCTCACATGACATCAGGAGTGTCAGAAGCTAGAATGGAACCTAGCGCTGACGATGGAAGAGACTTCAGGGCAGACAGACATTTTGGTCCTAAAGATCCACAGTCACCAGGGCTAAGTCCACTGCTATTGAGGAAGCCAAGGTCCAACCAGTCACCTGGTCTCACTCCACATGTTTCCAAATGCTGTCTGGGGCCCTAGCAAGTCTCTCTGTCACCTAGACCCTCTGTGCTGACAGCCGTGGCACCTGTCTGGAGGCCGTGCACTTGTGCTACCCAGGTCTCTTGGTCCCGCAGCAGAAAGAAACTTGAAAGGATTGAAGCGTGGAGAAGAATGTGTTCACATGCTGGATGGAGCTCACTGTAAATAGTCCAGATAAGATCAAAGAGGCTTAATTACTTCTCTGGCAAGTGGAGGGACTGTGAGCTGAGCCCCAGCTTTCCACAATGAGAGATGCTGCTCTCTGCACAGCTTGGCCATACTCCAACCCGAAAAATAGACCTACACAACCACCTCCCGTTCCTTAATGGAACATTATTCCATCCCCATCTTGTTGATGCTATGGAGGCTCTGCTATTGCCCCTCCCCATGCTCCAGCATTCACTTCTGGGTCCTTATGGCTCACAAATGCTACTGCATGTGGCCTGCCAGGCAAGAAGACAGAATTATCACATCCCTTCTTAAGCCCTGGCATGCTGGGTCTTCAGATCTCTCTCCCCATCAGTAAATGTCACCACGGTGCTGAACAGGTAACCCTTTGCCTGTGAAGTCAGCATGTCACTTTAGCAGACCTTCCGGGTAAGGGCGCAGGAGGACATGATCGCTGGGACAGCATGGAAGTGATCTCTTCTGTTGATAATCATACAAATGAAAATGTTAAGTCGCCATGTCCTGGGGTCCGCTGGTAATCTCTGCTAGGCTGCCAGGCCGTCTGCAGCTTCAGAGATGCCTAACACCAGCCCAGGCATGAATGTACAAACATGGGGGTTTCCTGCTTGCCTGGTTTCTTCAGCTTTACTTTCCGATTTTGTTCTTGAAGGATGTCTCAGGTGGACTTAGAAGCCTGCAGCCACTCTCAGACCTGAGACTCCAGCCCTCTCCCATCTAGCTCAGGGTAGAAGGCAAAGCTCATAAATACTGTAAAGCCTGTCTTTTCCACCCACCGTGCTGGCCAGGCTTCACCAGTGGGACTAACTGGGGGATGGTATGCTATTTTCCTTCATTCCCAGTGAGGATCTGTGTATTTCCAGAGGGTTCAAAGGAAGCCATAGAAGAGTTGGATTTGAGATATGTGCCTAGTGTACCCAAGGGGACAAACTTCAAGGTAGTGTGACCTTGGTGTCAAGAGTTACTGGGTTACATCACCAGCCCTTGTCACCAGGAGAGTAAGACAGCCTCTTGATTCATTTGGAGATAACAGGAAATGTCTAGCTTCCTGTCTTTGCAAAGTCACTGTGAATATAGGAACCAGGCACCAGAAATGGGCTTTCTCCATGAACCTGAGTCAACTTTGCTTGAACGGGTTGAATCTGGGTGGTTGTCATTGGTGGAAACATCACCACTTGGTGCTCTGTCATGAAAAAAGTGGTGGGGCTTAAAATAGACTTAAGTTGGTAGTAAGACAGTGGAGCTCCCGCCAGTCAGGAGCTGGGTGACCTTGAAGAGTCCTCTAGAGCCTTGCTTTGGGAAGCATTTCCAGTGGGAGTATTGTTAATAAGCAGCAGCCCCCATCCAGCTTCCACTATGATCTAGTATCTGCTTGTGGCCCAGCATCCGCCTGTGGTCCAACATTCATCTACAGCACAACTGAAGCCATGGTCCAGCTCCCACCTGCAGTGGCCACCTGGTTCACCTTCACTGTCATCTTGGCATATTTAGAATTTTCTAGAAAACCCTAGAACAGGTTTGTGAAGGTGTTTTTAGAAAGATTAACTGAGGTAAGAAAACCTAAGCACAAGCAGCACCGTCCACAGGCTAGAGTCCTGGACTGGATACAAAGGATGCTGAGTGGCAGCATCCTTTTCTCCTGTTCCCCAGCTGTGATGCCCTGTGACCAGTGGCCGCATACTCCTGCCTGTCACTATCACTTCTGCCCTCTGGGGAACTGCACCTCAAACTGTGAGCCAAAAATCAGTTCTCCTTCCTAAAATTGCCTTTGGAGGAGATTATGTCACAGCAACAAGAAAAGTGACTCATCCACATGGACACCCAGAACTCTGAGGAGGCTCGGAAGCCAAGGCCCGGTTCAGAGCTTGATTGTGTCAGTATGGTTGTGCTATCGTTTTGGCCAGTGCGGGGACTCAAAGCAGCCTCGCATTCTTTGGTGCACTGAGCATCGAGATCCATGTTCCTGACTCTTGTGTCCAGTCAAGCTCTAAGATGAACTTAACCAATGGATTCTAGGGGGAGGTGCACTGCTAGCTGGAAGATTGGCCAAGTCTACAAGTGTCACCTGGAGCACTCTCTGAATGTAAGACTAATTACCTCAGGGCAACGATCCTGGAGGAGCCACATCTGGGAAATGTGAAACCAGTCCCAGCTGAGTCTGAATTTCAGCCTTGCCTTCTGATGTCTTAGGTAGATCAGATGCCCTGGACCGCCCATCTTTCAGTTGAATGCTACCAAGATACTCCATGAGAACTTGTGCCCAGCAAGCCTAATCCAGTCTTGTGGCCCACAAAATCTTGAATGTAATCAATAGTTAGTGGATTTGGAAGCACTTTATTACACAACAATAGACAAACATACAAAAGGTACTTAGCACTGCTAAGCCTATAATTTTAGACTTGGAAAATGGAAATTATAACATTTCACAAGATTGTTGTGAGAATTAAGCAAAAAATGCATCCAAAGTGCTTGGCACAGTCCCTGGTCCATGGTAAGCAGCAGGTTCTGTGAGCCAGAGAGCTCCTGAGCCCTCTGCGTGACCACATGCAATTACAATCACTTTTGTTTACTGTCACTCCTGGTCTTCAGAGCGCCGGACCTGGTGTCCAGCTGGTAAAGTGCATGTAGACTGCCGTGGAGTTAAAAATACTCACCTTTATCAATCCTCACAGCCGGCAAGCTGAGCATCCTGCAGGAAAGGTGCTGCCCTTCCCTCTGCTTCCCCTCATTTGGAAATGGACACCAAATCCTATCTTGCTTTTCTGAATAGGTGTGGGGAGAACATGAAGCTTGGAATGAAGATAAAATGGCCAGCTCTGGGTTGGATGGCTTTGTGCAGTGCCTTTAATGAGCCCCTAACCTGGGCAACCAGAGTACCAACCCCACTGCATTCCAGATCACCTACAGGATGCTTTTTCAAAGCCTGCAACTCCCCGACCTCTATTTTTACATTGCATGTGTATGTGCAAATGGTGTGCCTGCATATATATGTTTACATATGTGTGAGTGCCTGTGCCTGTGCAGGTGTGCATGCCCACCTGTATGGAGTCCAGAAATTGGCCTGGAAAGATGATTTGAACACTCTACCTTATTCATTGAGTCAGGCTTTCAATTGAACTCCGAGCTTATTGATTAAGCCAGCCAGCTCTCTCCAGGGATACCCTGTTCCTGCCTCCCAAGGACAGGGATTGGAGCAGGCCACCATGCCCACCCAACATTTAAGTGGGTCCTGGGGATTCAAACTCCTGTCTTTACGATTGTGGGGCAAGTGCTTTATTTTACAGACTGAGTCATCTTCCCAGCTCCTTGTTCTTCCATTTTTTACCCAGGATTGGTTCTAAATACTGTGTCACCAAAACTCACACCCCAGATTTTTTAAAGTGTTAAAAAAGAAAAGAACCTGTTCATGGATGAGATTCGTCACCCTCTGTCCACCCCCACCCTAACCAAAGTCTGTAGTGCCAGGCAAGTCCAATGAATACACATCTCTTAAAATTCCTCTTGAAAGTGCACAGCATCTTTCTTGACAACCCTCACTTGTCAGAAATGAAATACTTACTTGCGGTTACTTTGGAATTGGCAGCCTGCGAGCTCAGAACAGTTTGCTTATGGTGCTAAGCACACTTTGAATCTAGGGCACAGAGGATGGTGAGAGGTCAGGAGGTCACAGGGCTGAGAGTAAAAGCAAGACACTCTGGGGGCAGGGAATCAGGAAAGCCTCACAAAGCCCTGCCCTTGTCTTGCCCTTGAAACAGGTTTATCAGAAAGTTAGAGTAGTCACAGCACTGGGTTGATGGGTATCTGCGTCTGAGCTGCCATGTCCCCATCAGTCACTCTGACACATGCTGAAGACACTAGGGAGGCTGGAAACATGACTGATGCTTAATTACATGGAAGAGAGGGGCTGGGCTTTTAAGAGAAGAGGAATGCTGGTGCTCCCAAAGCCCCTTCCAGTGGTACCCCACCACCTCTGAAGAAAATAGCAAATAGGATTGTTCTCTTCTCTAAGACCCCTTTGTTGGGATAGAGAATGCAAGGGTATTTATTTCTTTACTATTTGAGTGGGATGTTTATGTGAATGATGGAGGAGATGTGTGTGGAGGTCAGAAGGCAGCTCTGGGCTTGGTTCTCACCTTCCTGCTGGGGTTCTGGAGACTGAACTCCAGTCAACAGGCCTACATGGAAGTGCTTTTCCCACTGAGCCAACTCACCACCCAAGGTTTAAAGGCTCCTAAGAAGGTCCTGTTCGACAATTCACTGGTGTGGGGGGGTACATTTGTCACTCTGACAAAACACTGGAGAAAACAAGGAAAGAGATAATTTGGCTCATGGTTATAGAGGTTCAGTCTATGGCCAGTGGGCTCCATCGCCTCTGGGACCACCTTGGTGAGGAGAGCATCATGGGAAAAGAACATAAAGAGAAAACTGCTGACATCATGTCAACTAGGAAGTAGAGAGAAATAGAGGGAGAATCTGGAACAATATTCCTTTCAAAGGGATGAAACCTAATGACCTACTTCCATGGTAGGGACACTCCATCTCTTAATAAGTCATTCACCAACCAACTAATCTATGGGCTAATAAAAGAATGAAGCCAGTGCCAACACTCTGTTCTCTCCACTTGGCTCCACATCCTAGAAGGCTATTCATCTATGAACTTTTGGTGGATTAATCCATTGCTAATGTAGCATCCCTATGATACAGTCATCTCTCAATCATTCAACCTCTCAGTCAAGCTAGGAACCAAGCCTTTAGCACACAAGCCTTTTGTGGGGACACTTCATCTCAAACCACAACATCTGCAATCTAGAAATAGAAGTTAAATTGCTTTAGAGTCCTCCTTAACCTGATTGAGATATATATATATAATATATATATATATAATATATATATATATATATAATATATATAATATAATGCAGATCAAGGTTTATGGGACAAAATGATATCTTTTAGTATGTATGCACGTGTGTAAATATGTACCTATGTGATGGAAAAAGTAAATAGGAAAGCAAGCTAGGTGTCCAACAATAGGGATGGCTCAGTATCCTGATCCATTCCTGTCTCATGAATAACTAAAGTGATCCCCAAGCAGAGACTGCGGCAACCT
Source organism: Peromyscus leucopus (assembly GCF_004664715.2). Taxonomy (NCBI): domain Eukaryota; kingdom Metazoa; phylum Chordata; class Mammalia; order Rodentia; family Cricetidae; genus Peromyscus; species Peromyscus leucopus. The sequence goes on along the minus strand of NW_023505170.1, from coordinate 10,992 downwards.
GAGTAACAGCTGAATATAAATGATCTCCACTATGTTAGAACAGGAGGATCAGAGATTCTGGAGAGATGGCCCAGTGAGAGAGAGCTTCCTGTACAAGCATGAGGACCCGAATCTTATCCCAAATACCCACATGAAATCCAGGTATGGTGCTTGTGCATCTGTATTCCCAGCTCTATGGAGGCAGACACAAAAGATCCCAGAGGCCTGATGATCAGCCTGTCTGGAAGAAATGGTGAGCTCCAGTTCAGTGAGAGGCTCTGTCTCAAAAAATAAGGTGGAGAGCAATAGAGGAAGATACCTGAGGTTAACCTCTGGATTCCATATGTGCACACACAGGCAACATGGGCATGTGTACATGTGTGTGTGTGACACACACACACACACACACACACACACACACGCACGCACGCACGCATGCACGCACGCACGCATGCGCACACACACAGGAGGCAGCTGGGAGAGACCAGAATGTTTGAAGAAGCATAAAAATGTTGAATTCTTTGGAACATCCAATATCCGTTGGCTACTTTCTTCTGCCTGCACTGTGAGTCTTCTATAGTAAGCAATTGCAGAGGATATAATTGTCTAGACAGTGTCTAGCTCCTGCTGGTCCTTTCAGATCATCTACCACTGTCCTAAAGTCCTCTGCCTCAGGAACTGGTGACCCCACAGCAAAGGCAAGCTGTGTGACTCCAACCAATATAAAGCGAAGAGACAAGAAAGGTAACGTGGTTTTTCTGCATTTCGTGTGTCAACCACTGTGCCCAGGGCTTTATTTACTCTCTAAGCCCTCAAGAGCCCACCATGAGGGACTTTTCCCTCACAATGTTGTCAATGCTACAGAAATCAGGCTCTGGGGCTTTCCCAGAGAGCACAGCATGCAATGTTCCTCAGCCTAACCTTGACCCTTTCTTCTTCACCATCAGTCACAGATAGACAAAAGTGGGATGTGCTACCTTCTCTATACCCGCCTCTCCCCTGCCCAGCCCTCCTGGTATGGTCTGAATTGCTCTTAGATCCCTGCTGGAGTCCCCATGATCTTCCCTCTGGTTACAGTGTCTAGAATCCCATAAACTGGGATGCTTTCTCTCCAGTCTAAAGGACTTGACTCATGCTACATGCCCACCCTGGAAAGTGCTGTTACTCTGGGAGATGTGTAGGCATAACATCTGGGCAGGTGTGGGGTGGGGTTGGAGTCAACACCTGGCCTGGAATGTGTGGATGTCAAGGTAAAAGATGCTGGGCACCAGTTATAACCCAAAACTCTGAGTAGAGGGAACACTTCCCTTTTCAGCAATCCAATATCACATCTCCTCCTAAAGGCATCTCCAAATCCTTTCTGATAAACCACTTCCTCCCATGTGTTTATAAGATCTCAGTGAGGAGGTGTGTGGAAATGGCTCATCACACCTTTGGTCATAAAAAGAGTAAACCCATTGATCTTTTTTTCAGGGTTTACTGTTAATTTTTTAATTGGGTTGGCAACGTGTGCATGTGATTGCAGTTGCCCACAGAGGTCAGAAGAAGGCTGCTGATGCCCATTACCTAGATCTGAAGTTATGTGGGCTGCCTAATGTGAGTTCTGGAAGAAATTCTGGTCTCTGCAGGAGCAGCAATTACTCTTAAGCACTAAGCATCTCTCCAGCCCTCAGATTCATCTTAATGCCCACTGCACTTTAGAATCACACAGAGCTACAACAGGCTGCTACCAGATATATCCTGAACATTCTAAGGGCCTCAGTGTGGGAAAGGAACTGGATGTGAGAACTGCCTGAAAGTCAGCAGGTAAGTCTGAGAAGCACGTAGACCTGCAGATGGGTGGTCTTGAATCAGTGATCTAGGGGTGGATGCAAGTGGCTGGAGTGGGTTCTATCTAGAGTAGCTTTGCTGAGATCATATCTGTTCCCCGGAACTGCAGCTCTGCTTTTGAAACATTTTTTTTTTTTTTTTTTTTTTTTTTTTTTTTTTTTTTTTTTTTTTTTTGTCATTTCCTAACTGATTCTCCTACAGGTACCAGAGTTGCAACTCTCTGATTCCTTTTCATTGAACATAGGGATTGCGAAACATGGACAGTAGCATAGTGACCCAAAGGCTTCATGAGAAGACCACACAGGGAGAGGCAGGAGAGTGTCCAGAAATGATAGATGTGGCTGGGAGGTGGCTCAGGGGTGAAGTGAATGCCTTGGAAGCATGAGAACCTGAGTTAAACCTTTCGCACCCTCAAAGGTAGCATGCATTTGCAATTCCTGCAGCAAGGAAGTAGAGAGAAGAGGGCTTGGGGCTTGCTGGATAGCCATCTAGCTGAACTGGTAGACATCGGATTCCAGGAGAAATCCGGCTGGAAAACAAAAGTGAATTGATCTAAGGAACAACAACCAAGGCTATCCTCTGGCCGCCACATACTTTTACAACACAGATACATACTGCACCCACACATGTACCTGCATGCATATGACCACACACACACACACACACACACACACACACACACACACACACACACACACCAATCCACAAAAGAAATTCTGGAGCTTCCAGTTAATGGCTGGCAGAAAGGACTAACTGTCCACTATAGAACTGTACTTCTTTCCACTATATGGACTTAGTGGCTACCCCAGATAGGAACCGCATTTCCCCGGCTTCCCTGGATCTACATGGTGTCATGACACCCATCAAAAATGGGTTGAGTCCCTTTCAGGCAAAACACCTTGAGAGGCTGTGAGATTCCCTCTTAGGTTTGAGAATGAAGGGAGAAGAAGGTTGCCAGACAGAAGAAGCTTAATATCTTAGTCACCTTGTGAACCACAGGAAGCAGCCAGCCACAGTGGACATGTGACAAAGGAAAAAAAAATAATTAACTTTACTATGTTGAGGGACTGAAGTTAGGATATACTGTTATTTTCACAGGTTTTGGCATCCTAACAATGCATACCATTACTACTAACAGCACTGATAGTAACAGCACACATTATAGCTAATGTTTGCAAACTTATACCATGGAATAGCTACATGTAGTGGTAGCACAATGGGTTTCAATTAGCATGACCTCACCCAAACCATGGTCCTTGGCACTGAGAGACATTTTTGATTGCTAAACCTTGAGATAGGAGGCTGGAGGGATGGCAAAGAGCACTTGCTGTTCTTGCAGAGGATCCAAGTTTGGTTTCCAGCACCCACATTGTGTGGCTCACAATCACCTATAACTCCAGCTCCAGGCCTCCAATGCCCTCTTCTAGTTTCTGTGGTTACCTACATGTGCATAGTATACATACACTCACTGACTCATGTATACACAATAGATGATAGATAGATAGATAGATAGATAGATAGATAGATAGATAGATAGAAATGATAGATAATAAATCTTTTTTAAAGGATTTTGTTGATTCTCTGTTTTATTTCTATTCTAATCAAACTTTCTGTTTCTGTTCCAAGCATTTCCATACTTCTGCAAACTTTTGGCTTGTTATTTTCTGGTTCCTGGAGGTGTCCAGGTTGAACTATCATGTCAGGTCAAACCAAAGTCCAGGTTGAACTTTGGATGTCAATACTTACATCTGCTTGCCTCCCACTTTGCATCATCTCCTAAGTTTTAGTATATTGTATCATCATTTTCATCTATTTTGAGATTTATTCCCTTTGACTTTTTCTTTTGTGAAACGGTGGTTCAAAAATGTATTCCATAGTGTGTGTTTACTGCTGTGGGATGTCTTCATGTATGCTGTGAATATGTGTTACTCCCATTGGCTAATAAATAAAGCTGCATTGGCCTATGGCAGGGCAGGATGGAGCCAGGTAGAAAAATCCAAGAGATAATGAAAGGAGAAAGGAGAGTAAGGGGAGACGCCAACCACCATCCAAGGGGCAGCATGTAATGGGATGCAGGTAACACCACAGAACACATGGCGATACATAGATTAATAGTTATGGGTTAAGTTAAGTTGTAAGAACTACCTAGCAAGAAGCCTGAGCCAATTGGTCATAGAATTTGCAATTAATATTAAGCCCCTCAGTGATTATTTTATAAGTGGCTATGGGACCATGGGGCCAGGTGAGACCAGAGAAACATGGGACCATGGGGCCAGGTGGGACCAGAGAAACTTTGTGGCTATATTTGATACCCAACATGGGGCACAAACCAATGACCCTAAGATTAGAGTCTCATGCTAAAAAAAAAAAAAAAAAAAAAAAAAAAAAAAAAAAAAAATGGTTTCTAGGCTACATGCTGCTGGATGGAGGCATAGAACCACTGTTTCCTAGAGTCAGCAGTGAGCAAGGTTCCCCCAGAGCTGGCAGTAAACGTACCTCCACCATGTTGGGAAGCTGAGGTAGGCAAAGCCAGCAGCCAGGGCTGCTGCTTTGGTCCTCATCATACTACAGTTTAAATCAATGGTCAAAAAATGATTACAGATTCACAATAAGACAGATTCAGATGGTATAAAACTCTAAATGGTTTACAGTATGTGTAAAAATGTTTATAGGTTTGGAGAGAGCAAAAGGAATATAGCAGTTACATAAAGAAATAGTTTTAAAAATTAAAGTCTTTAAAGAGACAATAAGAATAATATAAAAGTTAAGTCACATAAGGATGGAAATTGCACAAAGAATCTGGATACTACATATTATTATATTGCTTTTGGGATTTTTAACTGCAGTAAGACATTTGATTGGAAAGGCTACTCAGTCAAATCAATATGTATATTTTAAAGGTATCTTGACTTTAAAATTTGTATCTAAGGATATGTTGCTTTGGAAAGAAGTTCTGCTTTTGTTTACACAGAAGATTAGAACTTGTGGATTGCTTCCAGACTAATATTGTTTGATCAACCAAGACCCCCTGAAAGGTTGATACAACCTCACAGACTACTACAGTGAAGATTTAACTATAATTCTTTTTTTTTTTTTTTTTTTTTTTTTTTTTTTTTTTTTTTTTTTTTGGTTTTTCGAGACAGGGTTTCTCTGTGTAGCTTTGCACCTTTCCTGGAACTCACTTGGTAGCCCAGGCTGGCCTCAAACTCACAGAGATCCGCCTGGCTCTGCCTCCCGAGTGCTGGGATTAAAGGCGTGTGCCACTACCGCCCAGCTTAACTATAATTCTTAATTTTCTCAGGCTCCCATAAGATTACCAGAACCCCCAATTAGCAGAAAGTAATATGAGAAGCTATACCCAAATCCCCAAAATATTGTTTGTAAATGTTTATTTTTATTTAAAAGAGATTGGTTATAAATGCAATCTCTTTCTAAAGAAGAAAACGAGATATAGATATGATAGGATAAAAGGGTAGATATTTTTAGAGCAACAACTTTTTTGAAATGTTTTACAATGCTATCGATTTTGGTTTATTGATACAAAATTTAAAGTAATTTTGTTATTATATATTTCTACTCTTGTTTAAGGTATTATTGTGATTATGCAACTCATTTAAAATTGTAATATATAATTAAGAAATACAGATTAATAATCATTTATGAAAATCAAATTTATAGTCATGTTAGTTAAGTATTTTAGGTAGACAAAGACATATTTCAATTAGGTAGGTGATCTTCAAACACTTCAAAGACCTACAGAATATGCCATTTATAAATGTTTTAAGAACTTAGACTTTTCTGGACAGTGAGATATGTCTGATCCTGGCAGCACTGATTTACTTCAAAAAGGAAGATGGGCATCAAAGACACTCTATATGGAGTTTATCTTCTTGGAAAAACTGGCCATTTGGGCAAGAAACTGCTCATGCCTGGACTGCTGATAATATGTTGTATAAAATGGACATACAGGATCCATAGGAAAATGACCACTATGTTTTGCCAAAACAAGGTAAAATATTCCTTCAGTTTTCTGCTTTGCAGAGGAGACTGTCAGGCATTCTACAGGACACAGAGAAAAGTGACTGAGAGACTCTAGACCTGTAGGCTGAAGATGGATGCCCCAACATTGCAGAGGAAATTTGGATGACTGTCCAGGCAGCCAGTTGTCTCTGTCATTTCCAGAATTATGGAAGTTGCTTAAATGTACTTCCTGTTTACTCAGGTAATATTATATCTTTCTGGGGTCTCTAATGGAGTTGAAGACTAAATAGTTACAATTATAGCTTTCCTTAGTCATAATAAAAGATAAATTAGATATGAAACTTTAGACTCATATACATAGAAAAATGATAGAATATTTTCTCTAAATTTTCCAAATACAAATAGACTAGATATTGTCACTGTAATTCTTGCTTGATAACTGTTCTATTATATATAATTTTATTATGTTAAAGTTAAAACTTTCCTTTTTGATTAGACAGAAAAAGGAAAGTGCTGTGGGATGTCTTTCTGTATGCTGTAAATATGTGTTACTCCATTGGCTAATAAATAAAGCTGCAGGGCAGGATGGAGTCAGGTGGGAAAATCCAAGAGAGATAGTAAAAGGAGAAAGAAGAGTAAGGGGAGATGCCAAACCGCTGTCCAAGGAGCAACATGTAATGGGATGCAGGTAAAGCCACAGAACACACAGTGACACATAGATTAATAGTTATGGGTTGAGTTAAGTTGTAAGAGCTAGCTAACAAGAAGCCTGAGCCAATAGGCCATAGAATTTGCAATTAATATTAAGCCCCTGGGTGATTATTTTATAAGCGGCTGCAGGACTGCAGGGACTGGCCGGGACCAGAGAAACATGGGACCATGGGGTCGGGTGGGACTAGAGAAACTTTGCGACTACAGTTTACTTATGAAATTTTCTTCATTCTTTCTGGTACTGATGTCTAGTTTCATCCGGCTGTAGTCAGAAAAAAAAAAGACATGTGAAATGATTTTAATTTTCTTGAATTTGTTAAGATTTCCTGTGTGACATCATATGCAATGTGTCTTTGAGACTGTTGCATATAAAGTTGAAATTATACGCGTTGTGCTGGCATCAGACGGAAGGTTCTTTACATGTCTAATTTGATCCATTTTGCTTATAATGCTATTCACTCCATTTCCCTGTTAAATTCTTTAAAAAAAAAATAACAGTAGAAGAGGAGACACTTCAAATGTATTTTATGATTTTACCATCACCCTGATATCCCAAATCATAAGTAAGATACCACAAAAACTCTATAGACTCAATGACCATAAACATCCTTCCTAACACACCAGCAAACTGTATCCAACAGCACACTATGAAGATTGTACTACATGACCACATGGGGTTTACTCCTGGGATTCAAGCCTAGTTCAACAGATGTAAATCTACGAATCCCATAAAACAAGATAAAAGAGAAACCCACATGATCATGTCAATAGATACAAGACACAGCAAAACTAAACATCATCATAATCAAAACGCCAAACTCCCAAAGTTATACAAAGACCTTATCCCAACCCAATAAAAGTCACAATTAACATCAACAAACAATAACAATAGTCAAAAGTAAGTGACTAACTTCATAACTATGGGATAGGAAGAGACTGAAACCCTTTGCTCTATGCAGTTCTAGAAATAGTAACCAAAGCAAATAAACAAGAAAAAAATAAATAAAAAGAAACTAGAAAGAAGTAAAATGCCCCCTTCTTCCAGATGATATGATCACAAACATAAAAAAAAAACCCAGTGATGGCACAAACCATATTATAATTAATAAACGCAATAAGTAAATTTCAAAATACAGAAGCAACATTCAAAATCAGTTGCATTTCTACAAACAATGAACAAACTACAAAGAAAACATGCTGTAGTGAAGAGCTCCACACCCCTTCACACATAAATGGCATTGTTTAAACCAAGTCACAAAGCAAAAACAAATGTACTCAAAAGTGGGGTGGGGACTTAGTGACAAGAGGGTGACTTGGTAGGAGGGGATGATGTAACCAGAATGTATTATATACACACATCAAATTATCGAAGATCTAACAAGTTTAAAATTTAAAACATAAATTAAAACTTCCATTTTAATAAAACCATTTTGTCTATAGATGTCAGGAAGCTGGAAAGAGCCTGTGAACGTTGGAAAGGAAGGGGTACTATGGGATGAGACGACAGCAGGACACACATTATAAAAATGAGTTAGCGGTTTAAGCAGATATGGGGTTGGGAGATCATGACAGAGAAGGGGGGAGTGGGTTAGCCAAAACCAGGCATGCACGAAGAACCCTTATGGGAATTCATTAGCTAATTGGAAAACTCAAAAAAGGGAAGGGGCTGGAGAGGTGGCAAGCTGTCCTTCCCTAGGACCTGAGTTTGGTTCCCTGCACCCATGCGGAGCAGCTTACAACCACCTGTAACCCCAGCTCCAGAGGATCTGGTACCTTCTCCTGGATTCTGAAGTCAACCACATGCATATATGACACACACACACGGGAACACAGACGCATGCACACAAATAAAAAATTTAAAAATAAATCATATATGTGTATATGCACGTACAGAAGGGGATGTGCTGAGGGTACTGGGGGAGAAATGGAAGTTGGAGATGAAGAGCTCAATATGCATTGTGTGCAGCTATAAAATTGTCAAAGAATAAATAAAAGACATTCTGCTAAATATATGTACATAAAAATTTTTAAGTAGAAAGTAAAAATAATAGCAGTTATATCTGTACCAACAACTAAGAGATGAAATACTTAGAACTAAATTTATCCTGAAGTAGATAAGACTTACACTGAAATTGGTGGAACTTTGATAAAGGAAATTTGGGAAAATTTTATTATTCATAAATTAGTAAAAAAGAATTTGTGTTCATGAACCGTAAGAGTGAGTGCTATGAAAATGCCCATGCTACCCAGGATGACCTACAGACACAATGTGATCCCCATCAAAGCCCCAGAGACAGAGAAAGTCATCCGGAGACTAATACAGAACTACAAGATTCCAAAAGGCTAATGCATTGGTGAAGAACACAGCTGGTGCATCACACGCCTCCCAGTTTCCGCTTGTCTAACAAAAATACAGTAACTGAAGCAGAGCCCTACTAGGAGGAAACAGATATCTGGATGTATCAGTGGTACTCACCAGGAATAAACCCACCCCATCTAGAATCATCCGGGAGCTGACCTATGTGCATCCCTCTAAGTCAGCGGTTCTCAACCTTCCTAACGCTGCGACGCTTAATACAGTTCCTCATGTTGTGGTGACCCCAACTATGAAACTATTTTCATTGCTACTTTATTTAGCTGTACTTTTGCTATTGTTATGAATCGTGATGTAAATATCTGATATAGGATCCCGTGGATGGGGTCACACCCACAGATTGAGAACTACTTCCCTGAGAGCTTATCCTGGTTACACTAAACGAGGTGGAAAGGCATGCCCCTTGTGAGTGATGCCAAGGCTCGGCTTAGGACTGGGTAAGTGGAGAGAGGGCTGAGCAGCCACAGCAACGATTGCACTCAGCTTCTGACGGTGTGACAATGTGGCCAGCTCACTCAAGCTCCTGCAGCCTTGACCTCCCTACCAGGATGGACTGCTCCTGGAACCGCAAGCTGAAAAAACCTTTCTCCCATAAGTTGCATTTGTCTGGGTACCTGAGACACCCCAAAAGCTGAGCTGTCTCCCCGACTCCAACTGTCCCTAATTTTTATATACCATCTCAGTGAGTCCTCACCACAACCCCAGGATATCGATTTACTTACTGCCTCCAATGGTAAAAAAGCCATTGGTTAGAGAGGTAACTGGTGTCTGATGCCACTGAGGTGGCCTGGCCTCCCATCGCAATGACCTGGGCAGAGTCCTGTGTGCCTGGGCAAGGCATTCTCCTGCCATCACTCACCGACTTCCCAGCCAAGGGCAGCTCCTTTGAAACACCTTCTCAGACCACTAGTGACTTGTGACTTCCCCATCACTCTGAACAGACATGAACAATGACTCTTTTTTAAAAGGACACAGTATTTACGAAGCCGCAATGAAAAGGACAGTAGGAAGGGATGCTGGGGACCTTGGACAGCACAGGGATGACAAAATTTATGTTCCTCTGCACATCTCTGCTCTGCCCAAGACAGCCTGGGAATTGAGGAGGAACTTGGTAATTGCTTTAGCTGGGCCAGGCCTACTATTGACCGTTTGCTTTTCTTATTACCTCGTCCTATCTAGTGACCCCTGAGGATTTCATCTTCTTTGGCAGGCATAGCAAATCTTAGGATATCTGTGTTGGCGTGGAGAATGTTTCAGGAGGCACAGAGGAGAAGCAAGGGGATGGGGCCCGAAGAGAGGCCATCTTAGGGAGCTGTCAGTCACTCCCTGTGGTTTTGAAATGTGGACAGAATGCACCCACTGGGCATTGGGAGCCTGGCTTGCATCCCGTTCGCACGGCCCTGTGACGCAGCAATTTCTTCCAGTAGCATCATCTGAGCGGAGACTGATGCCTCCTTTGATTCAAGTGGAACAATTCACAATCAAGACAACCAGCAGGACAGTTGTTATCATGGACAGTGAGCACAACAGTCCTGGGTTGTGGCACTGATTCTGGGAATAATGACCCCACGAGCTAAGTGGAGACATGAACGATGCAAAAAGAAGAGGGACTGGGAGATGGCTCGGATGGCAAAGCTCCTGCTGTGCAGGTGTGAGGGCCCCAGTGCAATCCTCAGCACCCACAGGAAAGCCAGGTGCACTGTCCTGTAATCCCAAATCCCAGCCCGGGTGCTTAGAAGCCTGACAAGAGGAATCCTGGAGGCTCACTGGATAGTCAATACAGACAAAACCATGAGCTCCAAGTTGTAATGATGTTTCCAAAAGTAAGATGAAGAGTGATCAAGGAAAATACTGAACATCAACCTATGGCTGACACATACACACTACATACTCACACACGCACACACATGAACATGTATACACACACACACAAAGGAGCAAGAGCAGAGGTATGTGGGTACACCCCTACAGGAAGCCATATCTACATGAGTGGGTTCCAGGTGAGCACAGCTCAGGTCAGAGGACATAGTACCTCTGTGACAAAGCCTACTCACCCAATGTCCTCTCCAGCCCAGCTGTACGCCTGCCACCCCAGCCTTTGAAAAGTCCCTTTCATC